>NC_083103.1:21554063-21877784 GCF_949774975.1 Lagenorhynchus albirostris | reverse complement strand
AGACTGTTGGTATCGAAATATCAGCCAAATGATCTATAAAGGCTGTGGAAATTTACCACTTCCCTCGAGGAGTGACTCTGCTCATAGCCTGTGGAGCCTCTGTGGCTGCTTCTCCCATTCAAATTGTGCATCCTGTCCCAGGGTTCTCTGTAGAACCCTTGCTCATCTTGAAGTCAGGACAGCCCCTATGAAACTCATCCCTTAGGAGGAGGAGGGCTCTGTCTGTGGTACCTTCATTAATTTCCATTATTTGCTCCTGAATTCATTTGTTCCTATGAAGAAGCCGTTACTGCAGTGTCAAGATCCATTTGTTTCAGCCATTTTCCTTATTATGTTAATTCTGCATATTATTAGGGTCAACTTCTAATAGTTTCAATAGGTCTTGTGACCAGACATTTTCCAGGGAAAACTCACAAAAGCAAACACACAGGCCCATGTAACGTAACACGCCAGCGCCTGGGCTTGTTATGTCTGTCATTGTCTGTCCTATGCTGTACTTTGGGGATTCACAGATCTGAGATGATGGAAAACAATCTAGGAATATGCATCCTTTTGAGAGTAGTACTGCATCTCTTTCAGTTTTGAAACCCCAGTGTCTAGGACCTTTGCTCAGGATTTGAGAGGAATCGTTTAAAAATAATATACACATGTGGAAATCTACCCATCTGGGGTTTAGGCATGCCTGGGAATCTGGAATCTGGGGTGGATGAGGTGGGGGAAAGAGGGTGGAACATGAGGGCAGCTGATGGAGATCTGTTTGCTTGGGGAATATCCAGGGTGGGAACTTATCTTAAGGGGAGAAATGCTGTGCGTGATGAATTTGACCCATTTGTATGGTTGTGGTCATTGGTGCATATGGAGGTTGTGATTGTGAGTAGAATGTGGTGCTGTTCCCTCAGGTCTATGCCCAGCTCAGTCGCGTGGACTTGGAGCTGAGCTGGAGGAAGAGAGAGGAAAACCTGCAATGTTTCATTCATACTCTCTCCACTTTATGTTACACTCAGTAAGAGGGTCCAGGCAGTGCTGATTTTCCCACCCTCCTGTGCCACAGACCACTTCTCAGTGTTGACTGTTCCAGAGTGTAAGTGATGCTGTCAGCTGGGAGAATACAGTACCTGAGGGGAGACAGAAATAGCAGTGGGGTGGCAGTGTGCCCAGAAAAAGTCCTGTGGTACTGACTTGATTTGCATGTGTACCTATAAATGGACCCCCAGAAATGCTCATGGGGTTTGGAGGTCTTTGTCGGAGGCTGAGGTTCTGCATGATCAGGCATCATCAAGGACAAGGACAGAGAAATTTTTATTATTACTGTTAATGTAATGTCACTTGGACCCCCATGTTGTGGAAGTCTGTGTGTGTGTGTGTGTGCACGCGTGTGTGTTATTACTCAAACTCAAGGGTACTCAGTTGGCACTCCAGATGTCCTTGAAGGTTGGAGGCTCTTTCCCAGATCCTCTGGTGCTTATTTGAAATATAGCTGGGGCAGCACATCTGGGTGACTTTCCAGTTGGTTTCCCAGAAGGAAAAAAACGGCTCAGAGCACTTGTTAGTCCAAAGGTTTGAATGCACCAGAGGCAAGATAATTAAGTGTCTCCAGGCAAGCGCAGAGAAGAGTAATCGAGAGAAGCCAAGTGAAGAATAATGGGGGAAGAGAGGGAAATGAAGGGTCATAACTCACAAGAAGTTGGCTGGTCTTTGTTTAGATGATAGAAGAGCTGAGTTGATAGCTAGAAAGGATGGGATGAGTTGTAGCCAAAGGAAATATCATGTGAACATTTGTCAGGATGCCCAAAGTGAGTGATTTATTAAACTGGGGGCACAGAAAGTGAGCCATCTAACATGTTAGGGATGAACACGCTCCTGGTGGTGAGCAGAGATCAGCAGGCCAAGGGTCTGGTTAAGAAAATACCTTTCTAGTCTCTGCTGCTTCTTTCACTGACAAAGTCAGAACAAGGCTGAGTTCTGAAGGCAGAACTGATACCATGATGATGAGACTGTGTCCTGCTGAGCCAGTGCCATCCAAAGATGTGAGCAGTTAAAAGGCTGAAAGCAAACAGAGCCAGGAGATTGATGTTCTTTGGCCTGGCAAGGTGTTGGGGACCAGCGGTCCACAGGGGGCCTCTTTGCTAAGAGCTTGGCTTCCCTTCTGCTTGTCAAGAGCAACTTATAGCTCAGGGGAGTTCGGAAGATTTCTCCTGCTCAGTCCTTCAACTTGAAGGTGTAGGCAGGCAGAAAGGAAATGCAATTTTCTGGAAATCAAAACTGCTTCTGGATGAATGACAATTCTATACTAGGATGATACCTTTCTGATATTGGACTACTGGCTCTGAGATTTCCACCATTCAGTCCAAGCGGACCCTGTGTTAGATAATAAAAATGAAGCTAAGGGGAGCTGTATGATGATGCCTCCTGGTTAAAACAGCTGTCATGTACTCCCTCAGCACTGTCCGGACTCCAACAAATACGATACTTCACTCCTGTCTTTCTTCCTTTAGGCTTGTGGCCTGGTGGCCAGCCATCCTGGATTGCCCAAGACTGAGGGGTTTCCCAGGCTGTGGGACATTCAGGGCTAAAACCAAGAGAGACCCTGACAAACGGGCCATTGCCCACACTGAGTGGGAGAGCCTCGTTAGCTACTCCCTGTGCTAAACGTTTTACCTGATTTATTTCATGCATCTCCTCTCCAGTGTCTGAGGCAGACTCTATTTGCATTTATTTCCATTTTATCAATGAGCATAGCCAGGCAAAAAGAGGTTAGCTGACTTGCCCAAAAAAGGTTAATGTCAGTTTTCTTTGGGTAGTGAGATTTTGAGTGAACTTTACTGTTTTTCTTTGTTCTCTGTATTGTTTGAATTTATTAAATGAGCATGCATTATGCAATAATGATGAAAAACCCAATAGCCTATTTTCCTTGTGGAAAAGTAAGTAATTTACCAAAGTCATGTGTTTAATGAGCTGAGTCTGGAACCCTGCTCTGATGCATTCCCAAGCCCGTGCTCTTTACACAGGCAAGACTGGCTTAGACAATCAACTCCCTTGTAATAAGGTCCTTCTGGTTCTTTAGGACATCCTTATCCCCACTGACTAATCCCCACTGACTTAGAACCATCCTGTGCTGAATTCTCTGTAATGCAGAATGTTAGAACGACTTCATTGTTTAATAGCTTCTCAACTGGGCTGAGTGGTCTCTTCTGTGGTGAGCAGATTTCTTTTCAGCTGCAAGATGCCAGATATGAAAATCTTGTTCTTAGCATATTTAATTGGCACCCTGGGGCAAATGCTGATAAAGTTCTTCTATTTCTCATGAATATGAGAGAGTATATGGAAACCCAGTGGAGGGCTCCTAAATTTCTCTATTTTATAACCAGGGCTGTTCGTCCCCTGCTGTCTGGAGCATCTGTCCAGTTCCGGTTGCTGCCTCAGAGAGAAAGTGAGAGGAGGAAGGTCAGCTGACAGACCCTGCCAGGTGGGGGAGCTTTGAACCCAGCCCGGTTGGCATTCTCAGATTACTTAGTAAACAGTTGTCTTCTCAACAGTCCAAGTCTGCCTTGAATGTTCCAAATTAATGGGACTCCTGTTCATTTTAAAGAAAATTACTTTGCTGTTTCCCCTTATTAGCCTGACACATTTAAGAGCACTGGAAATTTCCTTGCAATTCCTCTTCTGCTCTGTCTCATACTCATTCATGGTTTGGTGGAAGGCATTTGGTAGAGCAACTGAGACTCTGGAATCAGATGGCCTGCATTCAGATGACAACTCTGTCCCCCTGTGAGCTGTGTGACCTTGGGTAATTCACTTCATTCCTCTAGGTGTAAATGATCTCATTTATAAAATGGGATAATGGGTCATGCTTACCTCATGGGATTGTTGTGAAGATTTAATAACATGATGTATGTATAATGCCTGCTGCAGAATAAATGCTTAACGCCTATATCAGCCAGGATTTAACCAGGGCAGGCAGAAATCATGGGCAGGTTTGACCCCAGGGACATGGGGTCAGGAAGGGAGGATCACAAGCAGGCTGGAACTTCACCGGCATATGGTCTGAAGCCGCTGCCTACAGGCAGGATTTCTTCTCTCTAGTGAAAGCCTCAGTCCTGCTTTTAAATCCTTCCGAGTGACATACATAGACAGGCTCACTCAAGATACTGTCCTTCACTTAAAGTCAACTATTAGAGACTTTAAGTACTCCTGCAAAATCCCTTCACAGTAGCACCTAGATTAATGTCTGGGTGAATAACAGGACTGCAGCCTAGCCAAGGTGTCACATTAAAAAGCCATCATTGGGCTTCCCTGGTGGCGCAGTGGTTGAGAGTCCGCCTGCCGATGCAGGGGACGCGGGTTCGTGCCCCAGTCCGGGAAGATCCCACATGCCGCGGAACGGCTGGGCCCGTGAGCCATGGCCGCCGAGCCTGCGTGTCCGGAGCCTGTGCTCCGCAACGGGAGAGACCACAACAGTGAGAGGCCCGCGTACCGCAAAAAAAAAAAAAAGCCATCATCAACGGTTAGCTGTTACTATCTGTATTAATTTCCTGTGGCTGCCACAAACTACCACAAATTTAGTGGCTTAAAACAACAGAAATTTATTCTTTCTTAGTCCTGGAAATCAGCAATCTGAAACCCATATTCACTGGGCAGAAATCAAGATGTCAGGAGGGCCATTCTCCCTCTGAAGGCTCTAGGGGAGAATCTGTTCCTTGCCTCTTTCAGCTTTTGGTGATGGCTGACATTCCTTGGCTTGTGGACACTTCAGTCAATTTCTGCTTCTGTGGTCATATTTGCTTTCTCCTCCTCTGTGTGCATTAAATATCCCTCTGCTTCTCTCTCATAAGGACATTTTGATTACATTTAGGGCCCACCTAAATAATAGAGTATTCCTTATATATATATATATTCTCTCCCTCTCTCTCTCTCTCTCTCTCTCTCTCCCTCTCCCTCTCTCTCTCTCTCTCTCTCTCTCTCTCTCTCTATATATATATATATATATATATATATATATATATATAAAGAATTGGCTCATGTGATTATGGGGGATAAGTCTCACAGTCTGTCACCTGCAAGCTGGAGACCGAGGAAAGCAGTGTTGTAGTCCTAGTCCAATTCCAAAGGCCTGAGAACTAGGGGAACTGATGGTATAAGTCCTGGTCCAAGTGTGAGAGCAGGAGACCAATATCCCAGCTCAGTCGGTCAGGCAGAGAGTGAATTCTCCCTTCCTTCAGCGTTTTGTTCTCTTCAGGCCCTGAGCAATTTTTGATTGAATGATGCCTGCCCACAGGAGGGCAATGTACTTTGCTCAGTCCACTGATTCAAATACTGATCTCATCTAGATACACCCTCACAGACACACCCATAATGTTTAGCGGGATATCTGGGTACCCCATGGCCCAGTCAAATTGACATATTAAATGACCATGCCAGGGCCCCTGCCTTAAGGGAGCTGACTGGTAGCAAAGGAGGGACTGCAGGCGCATGAGTAGTATAATACAAAAAGGAGGGCCAAGGTGCCTCGGGATGGTTGTCTGTAATGTGTTGCAGGATTTTAGAGGAGGAGAGAATCACTCTCAATTGTGAAGATCTTGGAGGGTTTCCTGGAGAAGGGAGCATTTGAATGAGACCTTAAAGGATGATTGTCAAAAGCAGTGGATCTCAAACTTGAGCATGCGTCAGAATCACCTGGAAAACTTATTAAAACACAGATTATTTATGAAAACCTCTAGAGCTGCATATTCGGTAGATCCTGAGTAGGCCTGAGAATATGCCTTTTTTTAGCAAGTTCCCTGGTGATGCTGATGCTGCTGGTCTGGGGACTGTGCTTTCAGAACCACTGTCTAGACATGTAAAGATGATGGTAGTAGGGGACAGGCCTAGCTCCTCTCCCAAACTAATTTAGCTCACAATTCAGATGTCATTTTCTCAGAGAAACACTCCTCCTTTAGGATATAAGAAAATTTGTCGTTAATACCCTGCTGGTTTTCTTCATATTTACTTATCATGACCATCACAGGGGTGGTTGTCTGTCTCTCAACAGAGTAGAAACTTTCTTTTATTCAGAGCATTTAGAACAGCACTTAGCACACGGTAGATGCTCAATAAATAAATATTTGTTCAGTGAAAGAATGAATGATCTCCCAGGTCCCATGTAGTTGAAAGTTCTTTACCTCTTCTTATTTTGTTCCTGCAGCACTAATCCAGTTACTTCATCCTGAGAACAATTTTTAAATAGAATTAAATCAGTCAAGTTGGCTATTTGAGAGGAGTTTTTCACTATTTCAACAAGATGTGCTGGTTGACACAGCCTATGCAGAACTGAAGATAATTTGGTGTTTCTTTAAGCAGTGGAGAAATGCCCGTAAAGTAATTAGGATGGCTTAAATTCATTTACTTTTTAATATTTCCATTTTTGAATAAATATTTCATGCATTGGTCTTCTGGGAGGCAGAGAGCCAGAAAATTTCAGCAAGAGCATATGTATAAAATTTCTTTTTTTCCCTGCAGTAGCACATTTTGAAAGCTATCTCAACAGGTTATGACAAGTAGAACAGGAAAATATTATTTTAATATCCCTGGGTCAATTATTAGAATTACTGAAAAATATACTTAAATCACACTTTATCAGTGTGATCCACTTTGAGGAGGAGGGTAGGTGAGAAAGAACTAGACTGGTTTATCATAATTAAGTTTGTGCCCAAAATGACAAAACAAATCAAACGTGTTGGATACATCTGCCTTGTGGCCACTGGGTACAACTGTGAAGCGGGGGAATGGAGTCTGTCTAAATGTGCTTGCTGCTTTGTAGCAAGAGGTAAAATCTAAAGAGAATTTCAAGCAAAGTGCATCTCATGAGCTGTGTTCTTAAAATTTCCCTTCAGAAACAGATGTCACATAATAAGCAGTAATGAAAACCTTGAACCTGTGGAAGGACATTTTGAATAACTAGGAATTCATTTTAGTCATTGGGTCTGATTACATACAGGGCTCCACCCTTGTTCCTCTCCTTTTAGGCAGGACTTGGGAGGAAGGAATGAGGTCAGGGCAGGGGGCAACATGCTCTAAGTGGAATAGTACAGTGGTTTGCTTGGATCGGTCCCAGTTTTAGAACCAACTGTCTTGAATCCTGGAAAACCTCATTGTTCTAGGCAAACCCGGGTAACTGGTCACCCTAGAAGAAGTCAGCTCCCTTATTGAGTAATGACACCCTGTTACTAGAGGCAGGAAAAAGAAATTGAATGGGCAACTCCCTGCCTTGATAAAGAAGTGATTTCTGCGTGGGGAAAGTCAGTGTCTAGTGGGCTTTGGAGGCCAGCTGCTGCACTCTTCTCATTTTATAAACAAACCATGCTCTAAAGAAGCTAAGTGACTAATTATGTTTATATAAAATAGTTTTTGCTTGTTTGATTTCCTATTATATTTTAACTTTAAAACAAAGATAGATGAACTTAGAGTTCGCATCCTCTCTAATAGATCTCTAGTTGACGATCTTTGTTTTTTAAGATCATTGCTATTTGACGAATAAGTCGCTCCTCTGTCAAAGAAGTATAGTTAATTGGTGTTGTAGTCTCCAAATCCATACTAAGACTTTTCTCCTTTTGCTGGTAGGAGGATTATTTTAATTGTGTGTGTGTGCATGTTTGTGCATGTGTGTATGTGAGAGAGAAAACAAGTGCTATATTATAGTATTTTTTCAAAAATTTCTTCCAAATTTTTATAATTTATTATCTCTACTATTGATACGTCTCATTTGAAGCAAAAGCTAAGCACCTTTTTTTGTGGAGGACAGTTCACCCGTTGCTCATCTGTCTGTTCTCCAGGTTATGGGTGATGTGTGGGCACAGAGGAGTTAGACTGTATCCTCATACCCATAGCCACAGGACAATAGGAAGGGGAGGTTTTGAGTGAGGTAAGTGGGAAGCAGCACAGCCTGGCTGGAAGATAAAGTTTACTTCTTCACACCATCCTAGCTAATGGCAGGTAAAGAACTGGATTCAATCTTGCCATTAGATTTAGATGAAATCTTGCATCTGCTCTAAAAAGGGTGAAACAGTTCCTTGGGAAGACAGTGTGTGTGAAGAAAGTATAAACCGCCTACACACTGTTAATTCTCCCCTTATTCTTTGCTTACAGATTCCTAATTTTTTTGGAGGCAGCAATGTGAGTAGTTTTAAATGCTCCATTTCACAATCTCTCTTGCAGATTTCTAGCCTTGTAGCACAGTTCTGACCAATGCAGTACAGGCCGAAGAGCCTTTTGCCTTTCCCCATACTCCTTCTTCTCATTGAAAGGAGGTTATAATGCCTGGAGATGCAGCAGCCATACTGTGGCTAGGGACATACATGATGAAAAGGTCAAGGGAATATCCCATCAGCCCTGGCATTGTTAAGCTGGTGAACTAACACCTACTTTGAGAATTTTTGTTAAATGAGGTGACTTGGTTAAGCTTGTTAGTTGCTCCAGGGAGGATTTTTTGGTTCTTGCAAGTAATTGCTTCCTAACTGAGCAGGATAGCATGATATAATAGAGAGAATACTATAGTGGGAAGCCAGAAAACTGTTCTCATTTATTTTTTATTTTTTTCCCCTAGGTAACTTATCTTAAGATATTCCCTTTAAGTCCTCAGGTTCCTCCTTTTGTTGTGTGGCACACAATAAGACCTCAATAAACATGGCTAAATTTGTAAAATAATATAATGCAGACAGATAAGTCAGATGATCTTTGAGGTCTCTTTTAGGTCTAAGAGGTTAATCCAATTCCAATTCACTTATGAAAGAGAATTTGCTATTTCAAAGAAAATTGGTGTGTGTTCACATGTGTGTATGTGTACGTGTGTATGATGTTTAGAATTAAAAGGTAAAATAAGTTTTATATTTTAAATGCATGTGTGCTTGTATATCTACACACATTCGAAAGCCTCTGACATAATAGTAGTAATTAATTTTCTTTGTTTAAGCCAGAGCTGATCATCTTGATCCTCCTTACTGTGTTTCTCTGGCACAAATGCTTGTCTTTGCTGTTTGCATTGCGTTCAGCTCTGGCAGCTCTTATGTATCCCGCCCTTCTACCCCAGACGTGGGTTAAGATTGATCAATGTTGATGAATTGCCTTGAGCTTCGCGTAGATCTGGGGTTATTGCAGCCTAAGGAAGGAGGGCCATGCTGTGTGACCAAAACAGACAAGTCTGTAATAAAATCTGTTCAATGTTTGTATTCCTTAAGCTGCACCTGTGAAAGGAGCCCAGTTCCTCCATCCTCCTGCCCTGTGACACCATGGAGTTGAAATACAATAACTGGAATGACTGTGCTTTGGGTCTTATGGCTGTTGCCTAGACGGAGAAGCAGGCAGGGCTTTGTGACTTAGAGGTCATAAAATCCATCCATACCAGGGACAACCTTGAGGTCTTCCAGGACTCTGGGCCTCTGTTCAGTATCATCACTTCCAGCCAATGGGAACTCTCAAGAGGGATGGCCTTTTTTCCTCCGTATTAATGGGCTGTTGAGGAAAGCAAGCCACCAATCAAGATAATTATCAGTGTGCTGCCAATAACTGAGTGAAGCTTTAAAGATATTTGTCAGTGTAGTTGTTTTGCAGTAGAAGAAAATAATGTTGATTGCCGTAGTTGCTCAAGCTGAGAAGTGAAATGACGGGTGATTTCAGTCTCCTACCCCCACCAACACTGCTCTTGAACTATGCTTCTTCTCCCTCCTCCTTCACCACCGCTTCACCCTCCTCTTCCTCTCCTGCCCATTTAATATTAGTATTTTTATGGGGTAGTTGGCTTTCTTCCTCTGTGCTCTCTCGCATGGGCTGGCTACAAAGCTCATTTACCTCTGATTGCCTCTTTAGGGTTCCAGGTGGAACTTCTTCTCTTGTAATCAGCCTCTGAAGGTAAGGTGATGGGGTGGCTAGGACAGTTACTTTAGAGGCATCTTTACCCTCGTGGTGAGACAAGATGGAAGTAAATGTGTGCAAAGAGGACTCTGCTTAATATTATCCTACATTATTGCACCTCTAGTTAGAGCCATTAGAAGGGAGCTTTGAAGTCAGGTCACTGGGGCCCATCCTTTTTCCTCCAATGATATATCTTTGTTTAAATGATTTTCTTGTCCAGTGTATGCATCTCTATGCCATTACTGAGGTGTGATGAACGTATTAGAGCAGCAAGCTTTATCAGAACTTCTTCTTTCATTTTAACGTTTTCTTTGTATTTCATGTCATTCTCTAAGCATATTTCAAGAATGCTGGACCTGAACCTCTATGAAACAAGTATGTTATATGATCCTGAAAGGCAATATTGACTAGAAGTTAAAGGCACAGGCTCAAAAAAATTGTATATGCCTGACTACAGTGTCTGGCTCTGTCTCTTCCCAGTTGTCTGATTTAGGATAAGATATACAACCTGTCTGGGTCATAATTTTAAAATGGGGAAAACAGTTCCAATCTCCTGGGTAGTTGCTAAGGGTTAAAATGAGATAATATGGGAATGGCAGTTAACACAGGCCTTGAAATAGAGTAAGAACTTAATAAATGATGTGTGTATTGTGTGTGTGTGTGTGTGTGTGTGTGTGTGTGTGTGTGTGTGTGTCCGGGCTTCCTCAGATCTACAAATGAATTGGAGGCTGGGTTACATACCAGTACACCCATATAGCCTCATTAGCATTCTACAATTATATTCATTTTTGATAATCTGTAAGTATGTTTTTTTTTTAATTGAGGTATAGTCAATATACATTATATTAGTTTCAGGTGTATAACATAATGATTTGTATATATTGCAAAGTAAGTACCACAATAAGTCTAGTTAACAATAAGTATGTTTATAAATGTTTATATATGTGTCTATATAAATGTGAATATGTATAGAGGAACATTATTTTTATTTGGCATCTGGTGTTGAGTTGCTGTGTGGTATAAATTTCCAACTTTAAATTGTCTCATATGCATTTAGTCATTTTTATTTTCTTTAGGCCATCCTTTGCAACAAGCTAGTTTAATTTTTTTTTCAGGGCATAAATGTGCTATATGCCAAAACCTTCATTAATTCCATAGCCTCTGCAAAGTAAGCCCGGCCTCCATAGCATGGTGTACTTCCTGTTTGGCCCTGACTCACAATTCTAAACTCATTACCTTCCATTTAGCCCTCTGCCACTAATTTCATGCTGTGTTTTAGCCTCTTTTAGTCCTCAAACACATCTTATACTTTAATATCTTCATGCCTTTGTATGAACTTTTTCCTCCATCCTGAATACCCACTATCTTTTTCTTATGGGATTTGGGATCCCTAATCCTGCTTGAGATCCAGCTAAAGTGTCACTCCTTTCCCCACAAAAACCTAGGGGTTTTTACTTCTGTACCCTTATTATAGCTCCTGTTTCATTGGATTGTAATTATTTTGTTACTGGAATTTATCCTCCACTAGATTGAACTCATGTGCATCTGCAGTGCCAGACACAGAGCCAGGAACATGGTAGTGTTACCCAGCTCAAGCTTGCTCTGCTTGCTGCATGGCAGGCCAATAAATCGGGAGATGAGACAAGTTGTTGTGGCAAGGAATAATGACTTTAATCGGAAAGCTAGTGGACTGAGAAGATGGCAGACTAGTGTCTCAAAAAACCATCTTCCCTCAGTCCAATTTTGGGCTCCTTTTATACAGAGGAAGGGGAGCGGGGAGGGGCCCACTGCAGTGCCGACCAATGGCTGAGCGAGTCCACTAGTGGTTGCTGGTTGACAGTTGCTCACTCGCTAAACGTTGCTTGCTTGGGGGAGGGGTCCGCTGTGACACTGACCAATGGCTGAGCGGGACTGCTATTGGTCACGCCTGCCCCGCCCCTATTACAGTAGGATGCTAGGACATATTTTTGCTGAGTGTTGCAATGAGTGTGTGTAAGCATAAAACAATAAATGTAATGTTCACATTAAAACAAAAACAAGCAACAAATTCTTCTGTCTTAAACAGATAATAAATAGATATAATTCACTGTTACCTTATTATTAAATAAATACTTTAGCATTTACTGTAAAAAGTATCTTGTAGACATTAGCAGTACTGTCAAGAGAACTTTATGCAATGATGGAAATATCTATGCTGTTCAATATGATAGCCATTAGCCACATGTGGCTATTGAACACTTGAAGTGTCTTGAGTGACTGAGGTATGGAATTTTAAATCTTACTTAATTTTTAATTAATTTAAATTTAAATTTGAATAACCACGTGTGGTTAATGCCTGCCGTATTGGACAGCAAAAGTCTATTGAACTTAGTGAAAAGTTCTCAGAGTTCATGTGTAGATTCAAGGCTTATTTTAAGGAGTCCTAGATTCAGGAAGTAAATTGATATCATCGACTTGAGGTGCCTGAAACACTAAACAACATCCGTCTGAACCTGCCAATTAGTCATTTTTATTTATATAAAATGTTAACATACTTTTAGAAATTAGTCTCTTATGCTTGGTGTCATTAAATATTACCTAATAGGGACCAAATTAGGGAAGCGATGTTTGTGTTCATTCAAATAGAATTAACCTCTTTCTTTTTCTCCCTCAAGGTTGGTTTAAAGATGTTTGGCTTCTAAGCTCATGCTAATAGGTAATTGCCGGTAGTTCTACAGAGAGCAACAATAAACGGCTGAATTGTGGTACCTGAAGGGTACTATCCAATAGTACAGAACTCCAAGGTACAATTTAATAAAGCGTAGACTTAGTGTAATCTTTTATTCCATTGGGGTACCATTTGAGCCATTGAAGGAATAATTTCCTAAATTGCACCCTAGTGGTCTAAATGTTAATTCAGCTTCCAGAGATTTCTAGTTTAAAGTCAAGGAGTAGATTTTACATTATGAAATCCTGGTCTACAAATTTTATTTCTTTTAAACATCTAGATTAAGAAATCACAGCTTTCAAAATGAAAGTGCAAATTGATAAATGGAGGAGGAGTCAACTGACTGAATTGCATACTTTTTTTTCAGTTGCTAAGAATTCTTTGAAACTTGAAGCAAAGTTTTGTGGTCAGTTTTGGTGTTAACTATCTCAGGAGATTAGTTATATATCTCTTTGTTGATTTTAATTTCATTGGTCTACTTTAATTTTTATTGCCCTGTTTTATAATGTGCTTGGTTTTGTAAGCTGTATCTGATCTGGTAGATGCCAGTTTTCCTCTCCACACTCAGATGTGCAGAGAAAATGCATTTCTTTTCTGACTTTATTGAATAATATCCCAGTTGAGGCCCACATTTTGGGTGGAATAAAGGAACTTTATTCATTTTTTATTTAGTCTAATCCAAAAATAATTAATAGCCCCATTAAATTAAAGTAGACTTTGAGGTCCTCATTTTTTCTGATTTTCACATGTCCTCTATTTCACTCTTCCCAGAAGCTACTTGGGTGTGTGAGTGTGGCTTATGTGGCCTTGAGGGGAGAGGTACTTATAATGTCATGGGGCCAAGTTATATATGCCCTTTCCACAGGGTGATAGCTGTGGAAAGGCTAAGAGGGCTGCTCTCTGAGGCTGGTGAATGTGCTGAAGCATGATAGGTCCCGTCTGTTGGAGAGAATGTTTTTCTCTACTCTTGATTTCCATGAAAAGTGATTTTCCCAAAGCAGACTTCTGTGGATCTTGCCCTACCCATTCCTTTCCTGCTAGCAGAGGTGGAGTGAGGTACCCGGTTGGAAGGCAACAGGTTTCTTCAATACTTGGAGAGGATCTGTCCGAGGTCCTGAGTGTGTTCTCAGTTCTTCCCAGAAGCAGTGTCTAGGGAAGGTGGGTCTGCTTTGCAGATTCACACTCCTCTTGTGTGTGCTGTCTCAAGTCGGGACAAAATTCCGGGTAGGGTGTTATCAGGCCCATTTGGCTTTGACTTTCCTCCTCCTCCCCCTCCTCTCCCTCCCCTCCCCCTCCCTCTCCCTCTCCCTCCCCTCCCCTCCCCCCTCCCCCCTCCTCCTCCCCCTCCTCCCCCTCCTCCTCCTCCTCCTTCTTCTGTTTGGGTTAAGGTCTAATTGAGACTATTTGCCCAGGCTTTAGACAGTGCAAGAACTGTACTCTCCCTGTTGCATTTATCAGCCAGATCTGAGGGTCCCTAGGAGGTATCTTTCGCTTTGGGATGGTAAGCTCCATTTTTACATTCTTTGGTTGACTTCTGTGACACTAGCTCCCCACCACCACACACAGATATTGCTTGTGAATCTTAGAGAATTAGATGGCAGCTTTACAGAGATGAGTGAACTTTGTTAATACAAAATAAAATGAAGCCCCTACTGTGTTGGTATCAATCTCACTCGGCTGAGAAGAAAACATGAAAAATTATTACAGATCCAAAGCCCAACAGAAGAAAAATGTCATTAAAGAAAGTTTGTGTCTGAGATGCTTTACTCCTGAGAATTAGACTGGCATTGAAACAGAGCAGGCAGCCTCAGGAATGCCCAAATTTATGAATGCCATGAAAATATATACTTTGCATGTCGTTATCACCTGTTAAATGGGGGTGTTATAATACCTACTTGACAAAGTTGTTTCTGACATAGAGTGAAATCATATTGTACATAAGGATCACTTCAGGATGTGTGACTCAAATTTGTACGTCTCTAACACATATATTATAATGCATATATTTGCATATAATGCATATATTTGAATATTATAATATATGCATATTATTTGTTTGATTGTGAGTACAATGATTGAAACAATGATTGTTAAGTTCATAAACACCAGGAATTTGATTGCACCTTGCAGCATGTTCTTTTGTAAAGCAAGCAATTCTGTAATTTTAATAGTCAATTCCTGACTTTTAAAATTTTTGTGGTTTAGATAGGTTACTGCACTTCAATTTTCTTAAAAAAAATGACACCTATCTTCATTTTGCCTTTCCTGGGTGCAATAAGTGTGGATGTGCTGTATTCTGTAGGGTTGGAAGAGACATAGTTTTCTTTAAAGAAACTCTGCTACTACCAGGCTTATTTCACTGAGAGAGAAAATTCAGTTTAGCAAATCATTGTTTGTTTTGCAACAGATGAAGAAAATGGTAGTGAAAAATGAACTGTCAGATTGGTGCTGGTCTGTTATGTCTTCTCAGCTAGCTCTGGTAAGCATTAATGAGCAGAGTGCAAAAATAGTTATTTTGAGGTACAATGTATGGTTGCTTTAGAAAAATATAGTCATCTACCTTCAGTTTCAGGCAAATCAAACCCTTGAGCTAAAACTGCATCCTGATTTTCTGAATAGCCATATGTAGTGCCAAGAGTCACTCTAATTAAAATTCAGCAACATGATGCAATGGGAGAAATGTTGAATTACCCATTTCTAATCTGTTCCCCTGCTGCCATTTCATCAAATATCTAAATGAATAATTAGTAATCAAAAATTCACCTTAGGGAGTATTTGTTGAGCACCTATAGGTGCTTGGGACTGTGAAGGATACAAAAGCTTTCAACAAAGTCTATACCTCATAGAAAGTAATCGATAGGAAAATGACATTCTCACAAGAACAGTTAAGAAATGATATGAGTTTAAATTTAAGTGCCTAAGAAATTGGTAGAAACACTTTTAAGAGTTCAAAGGAAGTAGAGACTTCTGTGGGTCTAGGAAATTGAAGAAAACTGGACTGTGTAGAATGGTTAAGAGAGAAGAGGTTAGGACATGAGGATGAAATTCAGAGCAGGGGTGAGCGATAGAGAGCAGACATAGGGTTACAGTAGGCTAATTAGCTTGGCTGATGAAAAGAGTCTCTGAGGCGAGTTATGATTATGAGGTAAAACTGAGCCAGCCAATGACTGTCAACATTAACAAGGTCAGGAAAGTTAAAGTTGGTTTCCTTCCACATGTATGTGTGAACCCCTGGAGAAAGCTAATAGCCACGTAGGCAGCCAGTATGGTCTGAGGACATGTGTGGGCATGAGTGTGTGTGAACAGTGCTGTGCAAGGTCTTCACTTAGGAACAAGGGGTGGAGTGTCCTGTTGTAGAGGTCAATTCTTGGGTTAAGTTTCTAGGAAATGCTAGGCCTAGGAGTAGGGACGGTGGAGATTGGCAAAAGAGAGCTAGGAAGGTTTACCCACAACGTAGGGTCTGCCTAAGGTAAAGAGAAACCTCCCTAGGTGACTTTAGTTCTTTGCCAAGGAACAAAACCTAAAGACTCAGTTGTGGGAGGAGTGCTCTTATGGTTGCAGCCTAACTTATGTGGCCAGTTTCTCTACTGGCTCTTTTTGCTGAATTGTAATCATCTTGAGGTTGTCTGTCTCCAGCATAAGAAAGAGAAAAGAACAGGAAATAATAAGAAGAGAGATCTTCTTAGAACTTCAGAACTTCAGGTGCCAGGCCAATATGCTTCATATACCACTTTTTTTTTTTTTTGGCAGTACGCGGGCCTCTCACTGTTGTGGCCTCTCCCATTGCGGACCACAGGCTCCGGACACGCAGGCTCAGCGGCCATGGCTCACGGGCCCAGCCGCTTCGCGGCACGTGGGATCTTCCCAGACCAGGGCACGAACCCGTGTCCCCTGCATCGGCAGACGGACTCTCAACCACTGCCCCACCAGGGAAGCCCACCACTTTTATAATGTAATTTTTCTGTTAACCACCCTAAAATAACTGCTTAATTCCAACTTTACTCTTTTATACTCCCCTCTAAGGATCAGAACCTACTTTGTCTGTCTACCTGTCTGTCTGTCTGACATCATCATCATATATCTATCACCATCATCTCATTGTGATTCCATCATTATCGATTTCCATTTTTTTACTTTAGTAAGGCTAGTCTCCTTACCAGCCATGACACCATAACCGTGTCTGTTTCCACGGACCCACTGTTGTTTCCCTAGCCTGGAAAGTGCCCAGTTTTTGGCTTGGATTCAAATTCTACTTATTCTCCAAGAATTCATCTCAATCCCCACCTGCTCCATGAATTTTCATCTCTGCATTTGAACCTGGAATGACCTCTGTATTTTCTGGACCATTAAAAAAAAATTGAGAAACATACAGCACAGAATTAGAACGGACCAAACCACTGGAATGTTGAAGACTCTAGAACATACCACGTTATAGTCTTTGTAATTGTACTTACAGTTCTATTTAAAAGGATCAGGACCATTAACCTGCGGAGGTCTAGCCTCTGTTTGATATATTTTTAGTAGCAGGGAAATGTCAGTCTATTCCATTTTGTTTCAGAAGGGTATTTACTGTTTTCCCGTCTTCCTGTTAGACTATATAGAAGCAGGGCAGAGAACATGCTTATATGTCTTTGTATTGATGATGCATCACAAGTGTTTTGAGCAGCAGCTATCTTTCAGACATGGTACTAAGAGCTGGAAATCCTAAGATGAAAAAAACACAGTCCCTTACTTCAAGGTGCTCATTTCCTATGAAAGTGAGCCTGGCTCATAACAGGTGATCAATAAATATTTGTTGAAGAAGAGAAGAGAAAGAGGCAGTAAAACCAACTATTATTACTGACTCTTTAGAATATGGTTTCCTGGGTTAGATTGCCTGGCTTTGAGCCTTGGGTCTGACACTAGCTGTTTACTAAACTGCGTCTCAGTCTCCTCATTATAAAATAGAATATTAGATTTGAGTGAAATAAGGTACATAAAGTGCATTATATGGCATCTAGCACATAGGCTCTTCATAAATGTGATGGCAATGACAATAATGAATTGGAGTTATTGGATAGTGGCATGTGCAGAATGCTAGGAAAACAAAGAAGGGGGGCAGAGGAGAGTGAGAGGAAATGGTCAGGAAAGAGGTATGTGAAGGACAATTTGAGAATTCTGAGCTATGAGCTATGCTGAACGTATAGGGAAATGTATAATAGAGATTGAGCAAAAACAGATTTGACCTTTACAAACTGGAAGATGGTACCAAGTCTTCTTAAACTCAGAGATGCCATCAGCAACGTGACGTTATTCCAAGAATTCCAGGGCAAGTACTACCTTTTGAGACAATAATTGAAATAGTTTACCATATATGAGCTCTGTGTTCAGCATTTTTGTAAGAAATGTCTGAAAATATCTATAAATATGGTGGATGAACAGCTAAGAAAAGCACTGGGAAGTGCATCAGTTGTTCACCAGCACTTGTTCTTCTAACACAGCATTAAATGAAAAGAGTCTGGTTGCTTTTGTCTATACTGATCTCCTGGACTTATTGGAAAAAATACCCTAAGAAGACAAATGCTAGAGGGCCAGATGGAGGCTATTCTATTTTCTATAGGGACATGTAGAGTTCTGCTGTGGATTTTACTTTCAGTTACTGGGGTAGAAGTTGTTATTTCTACATATTTCTGGGCAGTGTTAAATACCCTTATTTCTGGATATCTCATTTGCTGGCTATCAAACAAAGTGTTTATGAAAAGAGTAAATATCTTCATGTTTGTTTCATAGCTTTTGTTAGCTGAAATGGATCATTGTTATTTTAGTAAAGGCCTAGAGTGCTATCTAGCCACATTATCGTATGTCCTTTTAAAATGGATACTCAGTCTCTTTAAAAGGATCTCAGAACGATGTAGATAGTGTGATCCCATTTTTTGTAATGTAATGTATGCATCCATAAATATTTGTAGTATATGTATGTACACATATGATCACAGAAAAAGCAGAAGGGGACTCAAAGGTGTTAGCAGCCAGTCACCCCAAGAACTGTGAACAGGTAGAATAGATGGACTCTCTTTTTCATAATTCATATGATTTTGAATTGTATTAGGGTAGGCTATCTGCTGGAACAAATAGACCAAATACAGTTGATGGCTGAGAGCACAGAAGTTTAGTTTTCCTTTGGGTAACCAATCCAAGGCAGTCCCTGGACCTGGGGAAACGTAGGAAGGAGCTCTACTTCACACAATTATTCAGGGATCGATTTTTGACATGCAGCTTACAAGATTTTCCCAGCGCTATCATATCCACTCCTCTGGGCATTGACAGCCAAGTGGCAGAAGGGAAATGAACATAGAAGATTATTCATTGAAGGTGTGGTGGTGGTGGTGGTGGTGGTGTGTGCGTGTGTGTGTGCGTGTGTAATGAGCCAGGCATGGAAAGAGTACTTCTGCTCACATTCAACTTGCTAGAGGTCAGTCATATGACCACATCTAATTGCAAGGAGGCTGGCGAATAGAATCCAGCTGTGTTCCCAGGAAGACGAGCAGAACAAAGGTTCTGGTGAACAGCTAGCAGTTCCTACCCTCGTCAGGCTCTATAGTCACAAATATCCAGGTTCTCCCCTTTATCCACTTAGAGGACACACTTACCCTCTTCCTTCAGGGAGATAACTCAATGTTCCATCCAAACTCTGTATAAGATTCAAAGGCAAGGTTGCTGGGGGATGTACAGTCTTCTCAGTCATATCCAGATGTGGTTCCTAGTGGCCTGCGTATTAAGAAGACAGGTTAGCTCCTCCACTCTCCAGCGACAAACACACACACACACACACACACACACACACACACACACACACACACACACACACACACACACACACACACACACTCTATACAGTGATGGAGCTGGGACAGGACAGCTACAGTGACAACTCCCATTCACATTCAGGAAAGGGAAGAATGGGAGTCACGCAGCAATCACTGATCAAGGCAATGATGAAACCCTCCTGGGCAAGCATTTTGAAGGCCCCCTTCCCTGGCAGTAGGGAAAGTTCCTTAAATAAATCCCAATTCTTCCCCCTTGGAGGAACTCCCTTGTTACTGAATGACCCTGGTTCCTTGCTGTGGGTGCCTCTTCCTTGTATGTTATCCTCCATGGCCATAAATGGAATGAGAGTAGTGGGAGTGAGCCTTCCTCAGCTTGGTTCCTGCCTGAGCCAATATGGGCTCTAAGAGTTCTTTCAAGGCTTGAAGAGTCAAAGCTTTTTTAGGTTAGGCCCAGATCTCTTTGATAATATCATTTCTTCAAGTATTTAGCAGGCTTCTGATCTGTATACTTCCAGTCACTTCCATGTGATAGTAACCATACCTCAAAGTCTTTCCCAAGACATCATTCCCAAACCTTTTCTACTTCCTTACTGACTAACTCAGCACTTCTCTCCCTCAACTTAATAGTGGCTCTCTGGCAGTCATTTGAAACTAAAAGCTGAGGTGGAAAGGAAACATCCTTAATATGACACTTGGCACAATGTTAAATACCTTTGTTTAACTAATATAAATTAATGGCCAAATGAATAGGACTTCAAGGCCTATTTTTAGTCTTATTTCCTATTGTTTGTGGTTCAGAAGCAGATAACTTTTTCAGTTCTGCAAAGTCTGATTTTTTTAGATTTTCTCCATTCTCTTTTATTTCTCCTTGAAAATCAACCAGTTCTTTTTTAAGCTCATCTATTTCTTGCAGATCCTTCCTAAATGCAATGAGTAACGGTCGACATGCTCTAATGTCTGTTTTCTAACCACTTCCCCACAGCTAAAAGCATGGAAGGCACTGGACCTGCCTTCCAAGATAGACATTTCACCAAATGTCTCATTGCTGTATATTATGGGTCTCTATCTTTTGAGCCTATGTTAAAAAATTTCTCCACCGTGTGCTCCTCGACCGCTAAGTCAATGCCACGTACATTAGGGTTGTGCTGGGGCAGTATGCTACTTTAAGGTATACATTTCAGTATTTCCTCCTATTAAGGAGGTCTAATTTCTGTTACAAATAAATCTCAAGGTGCATAATAGCCCAAACACAGAAGTTTTTTTCTTGCTTAGGTGAATAATCTAAGCTGGTTCTAGTGTAGCAGGAGGTGGGCTATATTTGTGATGGTTATTCAGGGATCCAGGCTGATGGAGGCTCTGTCATCTTCAACACGTAACTTCCAAGGAGGCCCCAGGTATTGTCATCCATCAGCAAAAGAGGTAAGAGAGATACAGGAGAATTTCATGAGAGGTTTCAATGGGCCTGGCTGGCACTTTGCCATCTATTACTTAGTATACATTCCATTGGCTAAAACTTAGTCCCATGGTTGTCCTTCAAGAGAGGCTGGGAAATTTGGTCTGGCTGTGTGCCCAAGTAGAAGAAGAGAACATAGATTTTAGTGAGCAGCTAGCGTAAATTGCTTGAATTAAAAAAAATTGTAATTAAAAAGCCCTATAATGTAATTCCTTTTTTGCCTTCTGTTTGAGCAATTTTGTTACTTGGAATTTATTCTCGGAAAATAATTAGACAAGTGAATAATGACATCCATACAAGATTATACTGCAAAATTGGTTATATGAGTGGGAAAATTGGAAATAGCCTAAGTGATAAATGCTCAGAGATTGGCTACTACATGGCCTTTAGGACAATGATGAGAGATCTGTATTCATTGATGTTAAAAGGTATTTATGTCATATTGAGTAAATAAAGGATGTTAAAGATTAACATGTATGATCTTTGTCTTGCATATTTTTGTATCTTTACGTGTTGAAGTTTGGAAGAATATCAAACTTTGGAAGAATATCAAGATGGTAGTAATGGTGATCCAAAAATTTCAGTTTTTTTCTCTTTTTCTTATCAGTATTGTATAAGGGTGGTATAGTGAATAAATCATTTTGATAATTACAAGATCAGTACAGCTGATATTTGTGTTAGAACAGCTCCTTTGTAGGGTTCTGCCTCTCACATCCTGATGCAGAGATACTCTCCTTGTGTTGTCAGAGCTGTTAGAAAAAGAGCCATTTGGTGTGGAATCCCCTGGATTGCTGTGTGTTTTCTTTATTCAAGTGATATCTAACTTCTCCTTCTGCCCCTTTGAATACCCAAAAGTAGTGAGGCCCTGTAAAAACACTTTCACGTAATGATCTTATTTAATCTCTACAATAATCCCAAGAAATAAGAGTGGTTATTTTTCTAATCAGGAATCTGATTCAGAAAGATGAAGTGACTTTGCTAATGTCATATCTGGTGAGAGCTGGAGCCCAGGCCTTGAACCTAGACCTTCTCCATGGAGACCTTGCCTCTCCTACCCTGGTCACTTTCAGCTGTGGCTACACCTCCGAATCGCCTGGGGCAATTCCCCAACTCCTTGGTCTCAGCCCAGAATAAATTAAAAAATAGTATTTTTCTAAACTCTGTATATCACTGTAATATGCCATGAGTTTGAGAATATCCGTCTAATGCCAGGCTACCAAAGGGACTAAACTCACAGAGGCTGTGCTCTGGAGAGTTGGGGAGATGTTGTCCTGCTTCATTTTCAGTTGTGGGTTATAGAGAAATACCGAGAGGTATAGTAGGTGTGGGTAGCCTTGCAGAGAAAGGGAGAGAATATGAACACTTGGGTCTTGTAGCAAAACAGAATAGAGAGAAAGAAAGAAAAAGAAAAAGCCAAGGTGCTCATTTGAGTCTGAGAAGTAGTGCCAGTGACTAAAGATCTCTTCCTGAAGATTCTGGACCAGACTGAGGCACATATGCAGGAAAGATAAATTCATCTTTCCCTGCAGTGCCTTCCCTGTGCTGGTGTTTCTACCCCCTCCTCTATCACATTCCATATGCCCCGCATCAGGGTATTGGACATCAGTTTATTTTCTTGGTAGTTTGGTTTCCCCTAGTCATCTTTTTCTTTACTTGTATGTGAACGTGTTCTTAGGTAATTCACAAGATGGGGAAAATTATACAAACCAATTTATATTAAGATACTATTGGCTGGTAGTAGCTTATTACTTTTTCCTTCTCATGAGTATTTGTAAATTAATAAGACTTACCACAAAGAAATGAATCTCTAAGATTGAACATGAAGAAAAGTGTAAACCTTCAGAGGCTACTTGGGATAGGGAAGCCATTATGAAGTTCATTGTATTATACTTGGCATGTTGCTGTATGTGTTTAGCTTCTCGTGGGGAGGGAACTGACTTAATCATTTATTCATTAAATATATATTGAGCATCACCTATGTGCCAGGCATGGTCTAGGTATGGGAGATACAGAAATGAGCAAAATAGATAAAAGTCCTTGCCCCTACAGAGCTTACATTCTAGTGGGAAGGACAGCTAATAAACAAAACAAATAAGCAAAATACATAGTGTGTTGGATGGTGATAAAAATGATGTAGAAAAATAAAGCAAGAGAGGGAAATAGGATCAAAGGAGGAAGGAGGTAAGGGCTCCAGTAACTAGAGATCTGGAAGTGAAAGAAGGCACCATGTCAATATCTGGCAGAAGAGCATTCAAGGAAGAAGAAATAGTAAGTGCAAAGGCCCTGAGGTTGTGGTGTTCTGGTGGGTTCCAGAAACAGCAGGGGCCATTGTGGCTGGAGCGGAGTGAAAGAGGGAAAATAACAAAGGACGAGGTCAGAGATGACAGCAGGGACAGTTTTATGTAGGGCCTCATACAAATTCTGACTTTTACCTTGGGTGGGACAGGAGTCATTGGAAGTTACTGAGACGACTCTGGCTACTGGGTTGTGTATTGAATGAAGGGGCACAGGGGCAGATTTGGAGTGATCTGTCAGGAGGCTATAGCAGTGATCCTGGCAAGAGTTAATGGTGGCTTGGGCCAGGGTGCTGTGGAGGAGGTGGTGAGAAGTGGTGAATGCTGAATATTTTGGAGGTAGAGCCAATAATTACTTACTAATGAAGTAGATGTGTGGTTTGAGAGAGAGAGGTAGGAAGAGTGGTTGGTCATTTCTGGAAGGATGAAACTGACATAAAATAACACAAGGACTACAGTAACTGGTTCAGGGTTCAGGGAGTAGATGAGGAACTCATGTAACACTGTGTTGAGTTGGAGCCTGTTCCATTTGAGAGTCTGTTAGACTTTGAGGGAGAAATGATGAGAAAGCAGTTGGATATTGGACGTGTGACCTTGGGATTTCAGCGTAAAGTTTGGGCTGGAGATCAAAATGCGGAAAGGTAGTTTCATCAAGAAATTGGGATAGATGCAAAGTAACAGAGTGCATGAGCACAGGCCCTGCAGCCGGACCACCTGGGCTGGACTCCTGGCAAATAATCTAACCTTCAGATCCTCAGTTTCCTCATCTGTAAAATGGAGATAATAATTATAGTGTCTAGTTTACGAACTTGCTGTGAGAATTAAGTTAGTAAATATATTTAAATTATGTAGTTAAAGGCCGGCCTCCTAGGGAGTGCTAAAAATGTTCCCTATTATTATTGTCATTATTTATTTTATTGTGAGTTGCCTTTTGTTTGTATAGTTGTTAAGGCCTTTCCTATATTATCACACATCGTCCTTCCAAGAACCATATAAGGGAGATAATATTATTTTCTTTATTAGAAATGAGGAAACTAAAGGCACTGGGAGGATAAATCACTTGCCCAAGGAGACCCACGCCTGTTTGATCCCAAGATCGGGCAGTTAATCATTTTTATAAATAGTAAAATTTAGTCTTGTGTGCAGGTCAAGACATTTAGAGATTAGAGTCATTAGCTCAGATGAATAGCCAAGCTAGAAACCCAATGGGTTTAAGCTCAAAATAATCCTGTGAACAAAGCAACAGGATAATTTGAAATGTCAATGTGACAGTCTCTTCCACAGTAAATTAATAAGATGTGACTGGAGGCCTTTTTTGTCATGGCTGTAATAATCAGAAGCCATATTTTCTCTCCCCTCTAATCTCAGGCTACGACAATAGGCTATCAGTAGGAACATCCTTCAAATACCAGCAGAGTCTTTTTCATACACAAAGGTGACATATTGGCAGTATCCAATTTTATTCATTTCTGTTGGAAGAGGTGTTGGTTTAAATACTACTATGTGATGAAATAAGCAATGTAAAAACAGAGTCAGTTTTCTGTAATTAATTTGGTATTGATAGAAAACACTTGCCTTATCCCCTACTCTCTTTGTTGCTAAGGTGATGGTCAGCCAGGTGTTTTGAGTGCCTTTGAGGCCTGGGACAAAAGCTGTGAGCTCCCGGGTAGTATTTAAGCCGTCTGGTAAAATGCGCTGGGTCACCCTTGTGGTTTCTCCTCATATTTCAGGATCCTTTCACTTGGCCCATTTCTTTAGTTACAGATTCTTGGTTCTCAGTCTTTACTATGGCTTTGGACACCTTTTCCATTTGATCTCAGTGCTGGGTCCTGAATTCCGTCTACACCATCCTGACAACTCTGTCCTGTAAATTATGACCAGCTCCCTACTTGCTACTTTCTGGTACTTATCTAGCAACTGGTACTTTACTAATTAAAATTCCATTCCCCCACTTGGCTAAGCAGGGGAGAACATCCCCATGGGTAAGGCGGGTTAGACCTTGTTGCCTTAACTCATGTTACGGCCGAAGAGAGGTCTCTCAGCTGAGACTATATGTTTCCAAACTTGAGAGGTGCCCTTCTGATTTTGACAGCATGGATCCTTCCGTACTCAAGACAAAGGTTCAGTTTTTCTTCGGAGGTGAGATTGAGAGAGAGGGCACCTTTAACCCAGGTGTTGGTGTAGAGTCAGGTCTTCAACACACATAAACATAGGAAAGACCAGATCTCATTGAAATGTGGCGTGGAGAATATTCTCTGTTCAGACCAGAAATCTAGACATTATCTACCTGTATTTCTCTCTTTGCCTTCTCACCCACATCCAAACCACCAGCCACTTCTGCTGGCTCTGCCTCCAAAATATATCTGTCGTCTTCCCCCTTTTCTCCATCTCCTCTCCTGCCACCCTAGTCTGAGTCTCCATAATCTTGCACCTGCAGTCTTGTGATAGCCTCCTAAGTGGTGTACCTAATTCTACTCTTGAGCTACCACAGGTCATTCTCTATGGAATAGTTAAAAGAACTTGTAAATCATAAGCCATATTATATGACTCCCTCACTTTGAAACCACTGGCTTCCCACAAGGCTCTATATGACCTGGTCCCAGCCTATCTCACTGACCTCACCCAGCACTGCTGCCCTTGGTCACCATGCTGAGCCACAGGATTTTGTTCTGCTTATTGAAAAGAACAAGCTTGTTGTAACCTCAGGGCCTTTGTACTTGCTGTTTTCTCTGCCAAGTTTGTTGCTATGGTCTTCCCAGCCTGGCTCCTTTACATAAAAATCTTAGTTGAAAGGTTCTCCCACTACTTTAAGTGGAGCCTATTTACTCCACTTAAAGTAGTTCTTTCCTGCCCCTCCATATGTCTGTTCATACGACAGATATTTATTGAGTGCCTGCTGTATTTCAGGCACTGTCCTGGGCACTAAGTATAAAGTAGTGAACTAGACAACTAGCAATTCCTGCCTTCGTGTGTCTTATACTCTAATGTCCCATTAGGCTGTTTAATTTTCTTCATGGCACTTACCTCTCTCTGAATTACGTTGGTTTGCTTGTTTTTGTAGTTCTCTCTCTACCCCAATCCCAAAAATATAGGGAAGGATAAGTCGTTTTTGTTTCTTTAGCCTCCCTGAGGTGATCAGTCTCAGGGGGGCTGAAGTTAGAAGGATCTGGAGACATTAAGAATCAAAGAGGGCACTTCCTTGCTTAGAACGTTTTGTTTGTGTTTTTTTTTTTTTTTGCGGTGCGCGGGCCTCTCACTGTTGTGGCCTCTCCCGCTGCGGAGCACGGGCTCCGGATGCGCAGGCTCAGCGGCCATGGCTCACGGGCCCAGCCGCTCCGCGGCATGTGGGATCCTCCCGGACCGGGGCACGAACCCGTGTCCCCTGCATCGGCAGGTAGACTCTCAACCAGTGCGCCACCAGGGAAGCCCACTTAGAACGTTTTTGAGCGTGGACACTCCAACACAGAATTCAAGAATGATACTTGTCAAAGACAGTTCATAGATGTTGTTGTTAATACAAATTGGAAACAACAGTGCCCCACCCCATTATCTCTTGGTGGTGTTCAATTTTACTTCATTGGCTAGAATCTCTAGATGGTATTTTTCTCTAGATGTTTTTCTTGTGTATAAGAATTACAGGGTCATTTAGATTTTACTGAAACTCAGTTTGCAGTGATTCAGATTACTCAGTAATTCAGAATTACTCAGTAATTCAATAATTATGCCTCTAGAGATTTTGATTACTAGATTTAAGTGGGACCTAGGAGTCTGAGTTTTTAAGAAGCACCCCAGGTGCTGCTTTTTATAGAATACGTTGTAGAGCATAGTCTGATATTATAAGCCCTGACTTTGACTCTTTGAGTCCTGGGTGCCAAAGAATCTGCAATTGCAGGATCTCCTGAATTTAGGTGACTCCACGTCCAGGTTTGTCTTGGATGGTCTTGGCATATACCTATTTTCCTGTCATCACTATTCATAACGACACCTTTCACTGTCAAAAGTGTCACAGTTTTGATGAAGTATTATATGGTGACTCTGTGTGATGGTATCTTACCCAAGAAACTGTTACGCATAGCTTTCTTGTTGGGAATAAAAAGAGAGTCCTGTATGAAAGGGATGGACTGGGAATCTGCCACGGAAATTTTTGAACTATATCCAAACTATAAGAAAGTAGTCCCTTGTATTTCAGGAATTCTTATTTCTTCTTCTTCTTCTTTGCAGTCCTCTGAGACTTACTACAGAAATGCATGTCTTTGTCTAGGCCTGTGCTATCCAACATTGTAGATGATGGCAGCATGGGGATATTTAAATTTTAATTTAAATTAATAATCAAATCAAATAAAAATTCAGTTTTATTTGTCTCACTAGCAACATTTCAAGTATTTACTAGCTATGGGTGGCTAGTGGCCACTATACTGGACGTATATTGGAGTGACAGAGCATTTCATCATTGTAGAAGGTTTCTAGTGGACAGTGCTGGTCTAGATTGAGGTTCCATAGTTTTTACCCGCTTGCATTTGTATCCAGCACTTTTCCAAATTATGATTTGAGAAGAGTCATAAAATTAAAAATAACATTTTTGGAAAATGCTTTGGAGTTTATCTAACACACTCTCTTAGTATAATTGGTGAATAAACAGGTTCAGAGAGATTAGATGACTGGCCAGTGTTACCTGGCTAGATCTTGGACAAAGTTAGCCAGATTCAGTATTCAGACTAGTTAAGTAACCATAACTAATTTATTGCTGTAAAATTGTCCATCTGCAAAATGGGAACAATCACAATAGCCCTTCCTCAGAGTGACATTGAAGTAGCCTCCACCACATGCAGACACCAGCTGCTGAGTCATTAAATGGTACATTGACTTTGCCAGGACACTGTGAACTATTTAGTATAATTCATTGTGAATGTGATAGGGAAACTGATTCAAAAAAACTAAATCAAAAAGCTGTCAGGGGCTTCCCTGGTGGTGCAGTGGTTGAGAGTCTGCCTGCCGATGCAGGGGACACGGGTTCGTGCCCTGGTCTGGGAAGATCCCATATGCCGCGGAGTGGCTGGGCCCGTGAGCCATGGCCGCTGAGCCTGCGCGTCCGGAGCCTGTGCTCTGCAACGGGAGAGGCCACAACAGTGAGAGGCCCGCGTACCGCAAAAAAAAAAAAAAAAAGGCTGTCAGCATGTTTGGGTCCAAAGATGAATTATACATTATATTGTGTTATCAAGTTCACAGTAGGTTCCCCTAATGAGATGTTTCCCATTTTGGATGGTGTTGTAAAATGGCTAGCACTTCGGAGTCTTTGAAGAGTCCTTAAGTGTTGCTGTTCGCAGCACTTCAGATCTATTAGACATCTTGAAAGGATATTCTTGTCTGTCCGTTTGGCCTGATGTGATGAACTCCCTGGCCCTCTTCAAAAGAAAGAGCATCTAGTTCATCATTGTTTCCCTCTGTGGAACAGCTGCTCAATTCAGTGGTGGAGTCATTGCTTTGGTACATGTGTGTAGTGTATGAAGGATGATGTGCAAAGCCCTTATTTGACCACTGGTTTGGACTTTACTTCTTTTGGTGGATGTATGAAGAGGAGAGTTGGAGCAGATGTCTACAGGCAGGAGAATACTGAGTGGGTTCTGTGTGGGAACTCCAAGCTTGCTTATCATTCATTAAACAAATGTAAATGCGCATTTGGGAGACGCACTAATATAATTGAAAGAACCTAGAATACAACAGAACTGTCGTGGCATGGCCCAAAGAGCATAAGATTGAGAGTCAGAAGTCTTTAGTTAAATCCACTAATGACAAATGTGTAGTGATGGGCAAGTTATTCTTCCTCTCTCAGTCTTGGTCTTTTATCACAAAAGGGGATAATATTTCTCCTCTTCCTTTTTGTAGGGTTATTGGGAGAATTATATGAGAAATGGGTATGAAAATATCTGTTAAGGGCAATCCCTATGTAGAAACAAGTGACATTTATTCTTATTATTACTATTAATATTTGAATATACATTTATTGTTTATATCTTAAGGGCCTAGAACCACACTTGTAACCAAGTTCTTGAGGTTGTGGCATATTCTTTTTGAGCTAAGCTAAAAAAAAGAATTGTTTCAATACGTTGAGGACCTTGCTATCCAGGCTCTCTTTATCTTTTCTCTCCCTTTGGTCCTAAATATGGCTTAATTTTTGCAGCTTCACTAGAGAAGCAATGAATTAATACCTCTAAGAAATAAGGCATTATTTATTTTAAGGCACTCAAACAAGATTGGTTAGGAAATCAAGGAGCTCTTCAGAATGTTGGATGAGCGCTCAAGACTTCTTCATTCGGAAATGATTAAAGTGGAAGCTCATTTTAATGACTTATGGGTTGACTTTTTATTTTGTTTGCTTTCCTTTTTTAAAATTAAAATATAGTTGATTTACAATATTGTGTTAGTTTTAGGTACACAGCATAGCAATCCATTATTATTATTATTATTATTATTATTATTATTATTATTATTTTGCTGTACGCGGGCCTCTCACTGTTGTGGCCTCTCCCGTTGCGGAGCACAGGCTCCGGACGCGCAGGCTCAGCGGCCATGGCTCACGGTCCCAGCCGCTCCGCGGCATGTGGGATCTTCCCGGACCAGGGCATGAACCCATGTCCCCTGCATCGGCAGGCGGACTCTCAACCACTGTGCCACCAGGGAATCCGACGATCCATTATTTTGCAGATTATAATCCATTATAGGTTATTATAAGTTAATGGGCATAATTCCCTGTGCTATACAGTATATCCTTGTTGCTTATATTTTATATATAGTAGTTTGTATCTGTTAACCCCATACCCCTAATTTGTCCATCCCTACTTTCCCCTCCCCTTTGGTAACCAGAGATTTGTTTTCTATATCTGTGAGTCTGTTACTATTTTGCATATACATTCATTTGTATTATTTTTATATTCCACAAATAAGTAATATTATATAATATTTGTCTTTGATTTATTCCACTAATATTCTCTAGGTCCATCCACATTGCTACAGATGGCAGAAATTCATTCTTTTTAATGGCTGAGTAAAATATATATTTATATATGTATATATATATTTATAAAATGTAATATATATATATACACACACATACCACATCTTCTTAATCCAGTCATCTGTTGCTGGGCACTTGGGTTGCTTCCTTGTCTTGGCTATTATCAGTAGTGCTGCTACGAACATTGGGGTACGTGTATCTTTTCGAATTAGGGATTTTTTATTTTTCAGATCTATGCCCAGGAGTGGAATTGCTGGATCGTATAGTGGTTCTATTTGTAGTTTTTTAAGGAAGCTCCATACTGTTTTCCATAGTGGCTGCACTATGGGTGATATTTTGTTAAATTAACTAGGCAAACTCAGGGGTTACTGTGTGGATGTAAGAAGCACATTATTTTTCTAATTTTTTGAAGGTCCTGTCTTGCCTGTTGCCCTGAGATTAAATAGGGTATCACACAATGTAATGGTCCCCAGAATTATTTTTTATAATTGCTCTGGTTGTGTCTTGCACAAGACCCCTGGTTGAGGTGGCTAGTGGGACCTGAAATCTAAGCTCTTCCTCCATCGGGCTGTGTCTACCTAGAGGGGCTGCTTTTTCAGTTTCACACAAAGGCTTCTTATGGTACAATGGAGCCCCCAGGAGATCATATCTTCCATGAAGGAGGAGACGCTGTCGTCCCATTTATATCAGTGAGAAATGGGTAAATCATGAAGGCAAGCTTAGAAAAAGGATGCAAAAGACTTTTGGTTAAATATAGAGGTCTGAACACACATGTTTGTATCTACTTTCTCCTTAAACCTCACTTGAAATATATATATGTATGTATATTCATGTATTATGTACCTACTGTACAACACAGTTGCTTACAAGAACCCTGTAAGATAATTATTATTGTCCCCTTGTGGGGTAGGAGACTGAGGTTCAGAGAGATGAAGTACATAGTTTTTGGTTATACAACAGGCAGTCAGGATTCTAACCCAGATTGTTTGGCTCCAGAGCTCCCACTCTGTCTACTGTATTATTTTGCTTTCTTTGTACAGTTTATAAAATGAATTTAAATCTGCTTCCTCATTCTATGCTCCCCACATCCTGTTAGATGGAATGGCGGGTATCAGTATCCTTAGAACTTACCTGCATCCTCTGAGTGATGCAGTGACTTGCCCAAGGTCAAACAGCTTATGTGAATGTCTGAGTCTCATGTATACATTTACCCTGTTAGATACTGAAACTGTCAAAGCACCAACAGAGATAGGAGATACTGCTGAAAGCTAACAGTATGCTGCCAAGAAGGCATGATTCTGCCCGCAGCAGAGATACTTGGCCAGACAGCACCTTTTGTGTGATGACACATTTGTCCTGTGTGTTTTGATGTTGTCTTGGGAGTTCTTGGACTGCTGTGTCACAGAATGGCATTTCATATGGCTTCCTGTAAAAATAGATGAGTGTTCAAATGGCAAAAAGCATCCAATAGGAATAAGGAGACCAGTGATTAAAAACAGGCTGAGGCCCCTGGAAATGCTGGTTTCAGGGATTCTGGGGTGCAGAATGTCAAAATTATAGTGCAACTCTTAGAGAACTTACTTTTATCCAGCCGTGTAAATGACTATATTGGAAATGTCAGAAAAAAAGAAACTCTATTTTTGGAGGGGGCTATTAAAAAGGCAACATTAATAATAAAATTAGAAATGCATTAGCACTATTGGATGAGGCGACAGCATCACTTTCTGGCATGAGAATAGTCTCTTATGCACACACACGGGTAGAGCACTTGTCGGGTTTATGATCTCCTCCCATAAAACGCTTATTGCCTCTTGATTCCTATGCCATATATCACACAGTTCATAAACCGATTTACAAATCCTATAATATCAAATGTCTGTTCTGATCAGCCCTTCAGTCTTTTTAATATTTATATGATTTCCTTTGACAGAGCTTGGTGAAGTTTTTTCTGGGTTTTGGAGGCTGGAAGGGTGACGGGGTGGGTGCCCCAGAGAAACCTGTAAAGACTGACTGGCAGATTTAGTAGCTACTGAGCAAAACAATTGGGTTATGCCTAACAGACACACCAGGATGAAACGTAACACTGTCACTGCTTTGGTCCTGACAGCTTCAGAGGAAGAGACTGAGAGCTATGCCAAAAAGTATTTTCGTGGGGATATTTGGATTGCAGGGACCTATGGACTGTGAAGTTGTGCTCATCAAGGGTGAAAAAGAAATTTTTAAAAGCTGTTAGCTTGTGTCAATTTTTGTGTAACCAGATTGCCATGTATTTCACATCACGGTACACAAAATCATACAAGGCATGAATTGGAAGTCAGGTCAGAGGAAGTTCTCAGAGACATTTAATTGAGAGCTTTTGGAAGCCAAAGATGTGGAATTCTTCTTTAGACATAGGTTTTCTGTACAGTGCATGTGTTCCAGCTTTCATTCATTCATCCTTTCATGTAAAATTTACTGATAAATTTGTAATTTGAGGGAACCTGCAGTTATTAGTTTGTTAAGACAAATAAATGTCATTTCACAGGGATGCACCAATATGCAATATTCAGTATCCCATCTGCTCAGAGTAGCAAGAAATGAAGTCTTTTCCTCTGAGGATGCTCTTCTCAAGGTGGGTCCAAGAAGCCTGGGATGCTAACTGATTCCAGATGGTAAGTCCAAGTTCTGTCTGTCTCTCCAAAGGCCTGTTTTTCCACTGATGCCTGGTGCTTCATAAAAAGGCTGGCTCTTGCAAGGCCCAGCCCATAGGGATTGAGGGGAAGCTAAATTGTGACACAGCATAAAAGGGATTAGAAGAACAATCCTTCCTGAGTCCTGCTCAGATATGGGGGCCTCACGCCAACACTGACTCAGTAGCACAGCACTTTCTCTAGCCAGATTTTTCAGTTAGCTCAACACATTGCCTGAGGGTTATAAGTACACATGTTGCTAGAATACATGGTTTGGGAAAAGCTTTTTGGCAAATCCAGAAACAATATCTCCCCTCACACTTAAGGTGACTTTTATCTCAGGGGCTTGTTAGAGCTTTCCTACCAATAGGCCTTGATCAGGGACACCCTCTTTCTTCCCCGCAAATATTTAGATGTTTCAATAACTTTGAACCTTGAAGAAAGTTCAAAAGGTCTTGACACTTTACTTCCTAGAAGGTCTTTTTGCTTTTATGCAAATTTGTACCCCCTCCACTTCAAGCTTTGTATTTCAGTTAGTACGGGGGAAGGGTAAAAGCTCTATCTATTGACAGAGCTGGATTCTGCTCTTGCTTCAAAATTAAGGAAAGAAGAACCCTGCTTCACTAGGCGCCCACCTGTATCTGTTGTGTGCTGGACATGCTGTTAGGGTCTAGGAGTTGGCACACTAAATAACGTTTTATTGGAACACAGTCTTTCCCACTCATTTGTTATTATTTATGGCTCCTGTCCCTTGGCTTCTGTTCCTGTATTTCCTCCATGCTAGAGCAAGCTTAGACCTTGGTAGGGGAGACAGAACTCTTGGCAGAGGTGCTTACACCTTGACAAGCTAGTGCCACACGTGCTGGATCCCAGGAGGAGCTGTGGACCACTGCAGCAGAGGGTGTCCAACCCTGGAGTCACCTTTGTGTTTTTGTTTATAAGAACTGAAACATCTATGGGATTTGGGGTGTAAGAGATTTGGTGAGATTAGAAGAAGGGGAAGGTGGGGTGGATGACAGAAATAGTGGACATTGTAACAATGGCCAAGCACTGCTGAACCCCTGCACATTGGGCCCTTCCTGAGGTAAGAGAGAGGCTGTGGGGAGGGAGGAAGCCGTGAGGAATAAATTGCATTTTCATTCAGTGAGCTCAATCTTTGAAAATCCATGGAATGCCCATCTAGCATGGGTACCAACTATATTCATTTTACTAAAAATGAGAGCTAATGTTTAATGGGGCTCCTATGCTAGGCATCATGTATAGTGACTTATTTAAGTACTGTAGTAACAATCATAATCCCCATTTTATAGATGCAGAAACCGATGTTATTTGAAACAAGTATAACATAGGGTTCAAGCACATAAGTTGAAAGTCTTAAATTTGGCCTAATAAAATATACAAGTCACCAAATATTTTCTGTGACTTAGCTGATTACAGAGCCATTGAATACAGAAAACATTTAGACATTATTATAAGAGCTAGAAAAAAAATTGAATATAATTGCTGTTACTTTAGCAGAAGCTGAGAAAGGATCCAGCACCATAAACAACACATTGCTGATGGTAAGATGTTCACACCTAAGACTACTCGCTGGCTAATGATCATCAATTTAGAAGCGTTTGTGGTTTTCTGTCAAACTGTGTCTAACAGATGGAGGCTATATGACAGCTAGTGACAACCTCATCCAACAAAGGGTAGCATCAATAATTTATCATATTGGGAGAAATTATTGATCAGGTAAACAACTTCTGTTACAATTTATATCATTTGGCAACTGGTTCTATAAATATATATAGTTCAGTTTATGTAGAGACAAAATAGGAGCAGAAGTTTTCATTTTTGATTTATATATTTATTTATTTTTCTACACAGGTTGTTAAATATTTTAAGTAGTTTGACAGTATTTTATTTACCTAGTGCGTAAATCAAATAGTTAGGGAGACTAATGGATGTGAAAAATGTATCATAAACTGTGACACACTCATAAATTGTAATGGAAAGAGTTAATATATTATTTTACACATGCACATATATTTTTTAAAGGCAAGAATAAAATTGGTTTAGAAATATGCTATTGATTTAGCACTGGGACTGGGAGTGAATGTGTCTCCTGTATAAAATAAATGAATCTATGGGGTAGCTCAATTGTGTGTAGAAATGTACTGCCATTCAAGCAGTGTGGCACTGTGAAAACTGCGTGCATTTTGAAGTCATGAGAATCTGGGATTTGTCAGCCTTGAGGCTCATCTGTGCAGACTTGGGCCCTTTATGTAACTGTTCTGAGCCCCATTTTTCATTCTTGTGAGATGTGTATAAAACTTTTGCAACCTGGAGAGTTAGGAATATTATGCTCCTATCAGTACCCTCAATATATTGATAAATGTTATTATGAGTTTCTTTTGAACATCTCCCATTTCTCCTTTACACGCTTTCAAGGATTTGGTCTCTGGTTCTTTATTTAATTTCAATTATTACCCTAAATGCAAGGAACTTCTATTTTAAATTATAACTCATTTTTTAATTACAAAAGCAATATATAATCATATAGAAAACAGAAATCACCTAGAAGCAAAGAAGAACAAAAATAAACATTTCTATCATCCCTAGAGAGAACCATTATTCATTTTCCCAGTCTTTTTATGCATAAATATACCTTTAAAAATTATGCTCTACTCACTGTTTTGTAACCTGCTTTCTTCGGATATATAGTGAACATTTTTTCCATGTCATTAAATGCTCTACAACATTTAAATGACTGTATACTGTGAATATAAAAAGCCAGGGACTTTTTGACTTGCAAAACAAATCCTCAGTTTCTTCAGTTTTGTTTATTGGGTGGGTGGGTGGGAGAAGGTATGAATTGCTTTTAAAGTATTTTTTTTTGAATTTTATTTTTTAATACAGCAGGTTCTCATTAGTTATCCATTTTATACATATTAGTGTATATATGTCAATCCCAATCTCCCAATTCATCACACGACCATCCACACCCCTCCGTCGCTTCCCCCCTTGGTGTCCATATGTTTGTTCTCTACATCTGTGTCTCAATTTCTGCCTTGCAAACCAGTTCATCTGTACCATTTTTCTAGGTTCGACATATCTGCGTTAATATACGATATTTGTTTTTCTCTTTCTGACTTCACTATGTATGACAGTCTCTAGATCCATCCACGTCTCTACAAATGACCCAATTTTGTTCCTTTTTATGGCTGAGTAATATTCCATTGTATATATGTACCACATCTTCTTTATCTATTCTTCTGTCGATGGGCATTTAGGTTGCTTCCATGACCTGGCTATGGTAAATAGTGCTGCAATGAATATTGGGGTGCATGTGTCTTTTTGATTTATGGTTTTCTCTGGGTATATAGCCAGTAGTGAGATTGCTGGGTCATATGGTAATCCTGTTTTTAGTTTTTTAAGGAACCTCCATACTGTTCTCCATAGTGGCTCTATCAATTTACATTCCCACCAACAGTACAAGAGGGTTCCCTTTTCTTCACACCCTCTCCAGCATTTGTTGTTTGTAGACTTTCTGATGATACCCATTCTAACTGGTGTGAGGTGATACCTCATTGTAGTTTTGATTTACATTTCTCTAATAATTAGTGATGTTGAGCAGCTTTTCATGTGCTTCTTGGCCATCTGTATGTCCTGTTTGGAGAAATGTCTATTTAGGTCTTCTACCCATTTTGGGATTGGGTTGTTTGTTTTTTTAATATTGAGCTGCATGAGCTGTTTATATATTTTGGAGATTAATCCTTTGTCCATTGATTGGTTTGCAAATATTTTCTCCCATTCTCAGGCTTGTCTTTCCTCTTGTTTTTAGTTTCCTTTGCTTTGCAAAAGCTATTAAGTTTCATTAGGTCCCATTTGTTTATTTTTGTTTTTATTTCCATTACTGTAGGAGGTGGACCAAAAAATATCTTGCTGTGATTTATGTCAAAGAGTGTTCTTCCTATGTTTTCCTCTAAGACTTTTATAGTGTCTGGTCTTATATTTAGGTCTCTAATCCATTTTGAGTTTATTTTTGTGTTTGGTGTTAGGGAGTGTTCTAATTTCATTCCTTTACATGTAGCTGTCCAGTTTTCCCAGCACCACTTATTGAAGAGACTGTCTTTTCTCCGTTGTATATCCTTGCCTCCTTTGTCATATATTAGATGACCATAGGTGCGTAGGTTTATTCTGGGCTTTCTATCTTGTTCCATTGATCTATAATTCTGGTTTTGTACCAGTACTGTATTGTCTTGATTACTGTAGCTTTGTAGTGTAGTCTGAAGTCAGGGAGTCTGATTCCTCCCTACTCCCTTTTTTTCCCTCAAGACTGTTTTAGCTATTCAGGGTCTTTGTGTCTGCATACAAATTTTAAGATTTTTTGTTCTAGTTCTGTAAAAAATGCCATTGGTAATTTGATAGGGATTGCATTGAATCTGTAGATTGCTTTGGGTAGTATAGTCATTTTCACAATATTGATTCTTCCAATCCAGGACATGGTATATCTCTCCATCTGTTGCTATCATCTTTAATTTCTTTCATTAATGTCTTATAGTTTTCTGCATACAGGTCTTTTTTTTCCCTAGGTAAGTTTATTCCTAGGTATTTTATTCTTTTTGTTGCAGTGGTACATGGGAGTGTTTCCTTAATTTCTCTTTCAGATTTTTCATCATTACTGTGTAGGAATGCAAGAGATTTCTGTACATTAATTTTGTATCCTGCAACTTTACCAAATTTATTGATTAGCTCTAGTAGTTTTCTGGTGGCATCTTTAGGATTCTCTATGTATAGTATCATGTCATCTGCAAAGAGTGACAGTTTTACTTCTTCTTTTCCAATATGTATTCCTTTTATTTCTTTTTCTTCTCTGATTGCCGTGGCTAGGACTTCCAAAACTATGTTGAATAATGGTGGTGAGAGTGGGCATCCTTGTCTTGTTCATGATCTTAGAGGAAATGGTTTCAGTTTTTCACCATTGAGAATGATGTTTACTGTGAGTTTGTCGTATATGGCCTTTATTATGTTGAGGTAGGTTCCCTCTATGCCCACTTTCTGGAGAGTTTTGGTCATAAATGGGTGTTGGATTTTGTCAAAAGCTTTTTCTGCATCTATTGAGAGGATCATATGGTTTTTCTTCTTCAATTTGTTAATATGGTGTATCACACTGATCGATTTGGATGTGAAGAATCCTTGCATCCCTGGGATAAATCCCACTTGATCATGGTGTATGATCCTCTTAATGTGTTGTGAGATTCTGTTTGCTAGTATTTTTTTGAGGATTTTTGCATCTATATTCATGAGTGATATTGGTGTGTAATTTTCTTTTTTTGTAGTATCTCTGTTTGGTTTTGGTATCAGGGTGATGGTGGCCTCATAGAATGAGTTTGGGAGTGTTCCTTCCTCTGCAATTTTTTGGAAGAGTCTGAGAAGGATGGGTGTTAGCTCTTCTCTAAATGTTTGATAGAATTCACCTGTGAAGCCATCTGGTACTGGACTTTTGTTTGTTGGAAGATTTTGAATCACAGTTTCAATTTCATTATTTGTGATTTGAAGGTTGTACCTTTCTGAGAATTTGTCCATTTCTTCCAGTTTGTCCATTTTATTGGCATAGAGTTGCTTGTAGTAGTCTCTTAGGATGCTTTGTATTTCTGCCGTGTCTGTTATAACTTCTCCTTTTTCATTTCTAATTATATTGATATGAGTCCTCTCACTCTTTTTCCTCATGAATCTGTTTAATGGTTTGTCAAATTTATTTATCTTCTCAAAAACCAGCTTTTAGTTTGATTGGTCTTCACTATTGATTTCTTTGTTTCTATTTCATTTATTTCTGATCTGATCTTCATGATTTCTTTCCTTCTGCTAACCTTGGGTTTTGCTTGTTCTTCTTTCTCTAGTTCCTTTAGGTGTAAGGTTAGATTGTTTATTTGAGATTTTTCTTGTTTCTTGAGGTAGGATTGTATTGCTATAAACTTCCCACTTAGAACTGCTTTTGCTGCATCCCGTAGGTTTTTGATCATCGTGTTTTCATTGTCATTTGTCTCTAGATATTTTTTGCTTTCCTCAGTGATCTCTTGGTTATTTAGTAATATATTGTTTAGCCTCCATTGTTTGTGTTTTTTACGTTTTTTTCCCTGTAATTGATTTCTAATCTCATCGTGTTGTGGTCAGAAAAGATGCTTGATATGATTTCAGTTTTCTTAAATTTACTGAGGCTTGATTTGTGACCCAGGATGTGATCTATCCTGGAGAATGTTCCATGAGCACTTGAGAAGAAAGTGTAATCTGCTGTTTTTGGATGGAATGTTGTATAAATATCAGTTAAATCTATCAGGTCTATTGTGTCATTTAAAGCTTGTGTTTCCTTATCAATTTTCTGTTTGGATGATCTGTCCATTGGTGTAAGTGAGGTGTTAATGTCTCCCACTATTATTGTGTTACTGTAGATTTCCTCTTTTAAAGCTGTTAGCAGTTGCCTTATGTATTGAGGTGCTCCTATGTTGGGTGCGTATATATTTATTATTGTTATATCTTTTTCTTGGATTGATCCCTTGATCATTATGTAGTGTCCTTCCTTGTCTCTCATAATAGTGTTTATTTTAAAGTCTATTTTGTCTCATAAGAGAATTGCTACTCCAGCTTTGTTTTGATTTCCATTTGCATGGAATATCTTTTTCCATCCCCTTACTTTCAGACTGTATGTCCCTAGGTCTGAAGTGGGTCTCTTGTAGACAGCATATATATGGGTCTTGTTTTTGTATCCATTCAGCAAGCCTGTGTCTTTTGGTTGGATCTTTTAATCCATTCATGTTTAAGGTAATTATAGATATGTATGTTCCTATTACCATTTTGTTAATTGTTTTGCGTTTGTTTTTGTAGGTCCTTCTCTTCTCTTGTGTTTCCCACTTAGAGAAGTTCCTTTAGCATTTGTTGTAGAGCTGGTTTGCTGAATTCTCTTAGATTTTGCTTGTCTGTAAAGCTTTTGATTTCTCCATGAAATCTGAATGAGATCCTTGCTGGGTAGAGTAATGTTTGTTGTAGGTTCTTCCTTTTCATCACTTTAAATATGTCAAGCCACTCCCTTCTGGCTTGTATAGTTTCTGCTGAGAAATCACCTGTTAACCTTATGGGAGTTCCCTTGTATATTATTTGTCATTTTTCCCTTGTTGTTTTTAATAATTGTTCTTCGTCTTTTATGTTTGTCAGTTTGATTACTATGTGTCTTGGCATGTTTCTCCTTGGGTTTACCCTGCCCGGGACTCTCTGCAGTTTTTGGACTTGGGTGGTTATTTCCTTTCCCATGTTAGGGAAGTTTTTGACTCTAATCCCTTCAAATATTTTCTCAGGTCCTTTCTCTCTTCTCCTTCTGGGACCCCTATAATGTGAATGTTGTTGCATTTAATGTTGTCCCAGAAGTCTCTTAGGCTGTCTTCATTTCTTTTCATTCTTTTTTCTTTATTCTGTTCTGCAGCAGTGAATTCCACCATTCTGTCTTCCAGGTCACTTCTCCATTCTTCTGCCTCAGTTATTCTTCTATTGATTCCTTCTAGTGTAGTTTTCATTTCAGTTATTGTATTGTTCATCTTTGTTTGTTTGTTTTTTAATTCGTCTAGGTCTTTGTTAAACATTTCTTGTATCTTCTCGATCTTTGCCTCCATTCTTTTTCCAAGGCCCTGGATCATCTTCACTATAATTATTCTGAATTCTTTTTCTGGAAGGTTGCCTATCTCCACTTCATTTAGTTGTTTTTCTGGGGTTTTATCTTATTTCTTCATCTGGTACATAGCCCTGTGCCTTTTCATCTTGTCTGTCTTTCTGTGAATGTGGTTTTTGTTCCACAGGCTGCAGGATTGTAGTTCTTCTTGTTTCTGCTGTCTGCCCTCTGGTGGATGAGGCTATCTAAGAGGCTTGTGTAAGTTTCCTGATGGGAGGGACTGGTGGTGGGTAGAGCTAGGTGTTGCTCTGGTGGGCAGAGCTCAGTAAAACTTTAATCTCTTTGTCTGCTGATGGGTGGGGCTGGATTCCCTCCCTGTTGGTTGTTTGGCCTGAGGCACCCAACACTGGAGCCTACCCGGGCTATTTGGTGGGGCTAATGGTGGACTCTTGTAGGGCTCACGCCAAGGAGTACTTCCCAGAACTCCTGCTGCCAGTGTCTTTGTCCTCACGGTGAGACACAGCCACCCCCTGCCTCTGCAGGAGACCCTCCAACACTAGCAGGTAGGTCTGGTTCAGTCTCCCCTGGGGTCATTGCTACTTCCAGTGGGTCCCGATGCACACATTACTTTGTGTGTGCCCTCCAAGAGTGGAGTCTCTGTTTCCCCCAGTCCTGTTGAAGTCCTGCAATCAAATTCTGCTAGCCTTCAAAGTCTGATTCTCTAGGAATTCCTCCTCCTGTTGCCGGACCCCCAGGGTGGGTAGCCTGACGTGGGGCTCAGAACCTTCACTCCAGTGGGTGGGCTTCTGTGATATAAGTGTTCTCAAGTTTGTGAGTCACCCACCCAGCAGTTATGGCATTTGATTTTATTGTGATTGCATCCCTTGTACCGTCTCATTGTGGCTTCTCCTTTGTCTTTGGATGTGGGGTATCTTTTTTGGTGAGTTCCAGTGTCTTCCTGTCGATGACTGTTCAGCAGTTAGTTGTGATTCTGGTGCTCTGGGAAGAGGGAGTTAAGGTATCTTTTTAAGAGTTATTTGTTTTCCCCAATGAAGGTTCAGTAGTTTGAATGATGTGACTCAGTCCATACCTTGTGCATGACAGTGATAGGATTTAGTAAGATAACCCTCTCAGGGAGTTCATTGCCTGCCAAGATCCAGAACTGGAAAATTTACTGATGACAGAGAGTTTGCTATCAATAGGAGTCACATGAAAGTTATTCTCTGCAGGAATGCCTGCCTTTCACTCTGCATCAGCCACCTCTGGTTGCCCGAAATATACAAACCAGCAAGTGACAAATGCTTTTGAGAAAGATACAGTTGCATTCAAATTGAAATTGGAGGGTGTTGATCAAAGAAGAAAGAAAGGCATTAAAAATTAATCATCCCAGGGCCATAAAGTCAGCTGGAAACCCTTAGCCATAAAAAAATTAAATGAAGAAGAAGATAATGTTTTAAGCAGAGATATACATTTCCAGGAGAGAACCTGATAGTGGCAGCAGATGCGGAGCCTGCAAGATTTACAGGGGATGCCCAAGTGTCTTGTTCCGGCAGAGGCTGCAAAAGCATAAAACAGTCATCAAATATAATATATTTATATTGTTTAGTATCATTGTTCAAAACCTTGGTTGTAAAAGGAAGTGGCACTTCTGACCGACAGAATATTGTATTCAGAACAGATTGAAGTGGAAAAATCGGAGGAACGGTAAAAAAGACACATCACTGCTGAGAGGAGCCCAGAGGAAATATTACAGAAATATTTAATATGCGGAAGTTGTAGGACTTCAAATAATAATATTTATCTACCTATCTTTATGTTTCAATACCAAAGCGTAAAATTGTGCCTGGGATTACATGTTTATTGGCAGGTTGTCTCTGGGTGGGCTTAATGAATGGTCAAGTCTTTGGACCCAAAAGGAAAGCTGAACCAGATTCATTAGTTTCTGAGCAAAGTTGGCACATATTTTAGAGTTTTCCTGACAAACTTAAAAATTGGGCCTGGAATGATACAGGTATAAAGACATTCTAACATTGGGGTTAAGAGAACTGGTTTTGGCAGCAAAGAGATCCTGCTTGAATCTTGGCTGTGCCACAGTGAAACCTTGGGGAAATTGCTTTTCTTTGAGCCTTGGTTTCCTCATCTTGCCCTCAGCTGAGGGAAATGGGAATGGCAATAATATATTCACTTCACAGGGTGGTAGTTTTGAGGATTAATTGTAATAGGAGATATTAAGCATTTAGCATAGGTCTGTGTACACAGCAAACCTTCAATAAATGCAGCTTCTTACTCTGTTCTTGTTTTGCTACATAATTACATGGAGGTTAGATGCTTGTGTGGCAACCTGTCTGAAGATAGCCTGGATGACTTGTGAAATCATAGCCTTGAAACTACAGGTTAGTGTTATCTTACAGTGTATCGAGATTCTGGTCTCTTTCTGTAAATCCCCGAAGATTTTAGGGGTCTCTTCTTGGTATTCTTGACTGCTTGTTACCCATTATAGAGGGTTTCTTGGTCTGAGGCATGGCGTTAATACCTTCTGATTTCTTTTAGATTCTGGCCAACTTTAGGGGCAGAGTATGCACCGGGATAATCTTAGGAGGGCCTTCTCCCAGCTCAGCTTCCCTGGGTCTACCCGCAGAAATAGCTTATGAATGGTTAGCAACCCTAGGAGGGAATGTTCCAGCTGTTGAGAGGAATTGACACTTATTTAGCTAATTTTTAAAGCTCATTAAAATTTATGGAGCTCTTGTTGATGCTGTTTCTGTGCCGCACTGTTGACCTTCAGTTAAAGGAAGTAGTTGAAATATTGCGTCATATTCAGATTATTAATATGTCAAATGAAAATAATAAAAATAATCTTTTGCAATCATTATAGTCCTTTCTTCCCAGCGTTCTTTCAGATGAACTGAGTTCATTTGCTTTTCCTCTGGGAAGCTGGCTCTTTGCACATCTGTGAGACTTGTCCTCTGACTCCCTTCCTCCTTCAGTCTTTCTGACTTCTGGGTCACCATCATCCATTCACTTTGCTAAATCAGAACCCTCAGCGTCATTCTACACTTTTTCTGCAAATAAGCGATCAGCAAATTCTGTCAATTCTAGTTCCTGTAATGCATCTCTTTTCCATTATCACTACCACTGCCTTAGTTCAGGTTGTCAGCATTTCTTGATGCACTTTAATCCCTCGATTTAATATTCTTGATGAACTCCTCTAGCCAGTAATTTATGACTTTTAGAATATTCTTTCTAAAAGGCAAATACAGTGATGCCACTTCTTTGCTTAAAAATTATTCAGTGAGTCCAATTGGCTTCTATCTGGTGTACTTTCCCTCTTCCTTCCCTTTTTCTCTTAATTAGCCTGTGCTAGAATGATACAGAAATACCTGCGGGTCTCCAACAGGACCTGCTTTTTCATGCCTTCATTCCCACTGCCTGAAATCTGACCCTTCCAGTCTCTCCTCTACTGAGAACCAAGGGAGGTGGCACATATGACACTTTCTCCAGGACCCACTCAGTGACTTTATTCTTCACCTTCCACCTTTCCCCTCATCTTCACTCAGTCATCCTGTGTCGACAAAACAGTGAATATGCTCTGAGATTACAGTGCTTATGCACTGCCCTGTGTTGGTTACCAGCTTATTTACCCCGCTACACTGTGGACTTCCTGAACATAGGAATGGTGTCTCTTTATGGCTGTTGTTAGGCCCTTAGACATTGCACGTAGTAGATGCTAAATAATACATGGTGGAAAAATTGGATGTGTGGATGGAGAAACCAGTGGGGACCCCTGTTGCTTTCCTCCGGTGTCTCTTCTCCCTCATGTTCTGACCCCAGGCTGCTCTGTGCTCTCGGGAATCTCCACTGCATACTGAGAGCTGAACCTGTTTCAAGGCAGCCACCTCATCTTTCATGATGACTTTTCCCTCCCTCCTTAAAATCTGCCTTTTCTCTGTACTGATTTTAATAGCTGTTCGGAGCAAAACATTTGAATTTAAACTATTTTATTCTAAATTATGAATGACTCACCACCCCCATATTTTCTATTTTAAAAAATAATTCTTATTCCTACTCCTAGTTTGAAAAAGAAGGCATCAGTTCCTAGTGAGATTTCAACAAATGTATTAGGCCAGAGGATATAGCTTTGCTCTTTCAAATTACCCCCTTACTTTGAGTACACCTAGGCCAGCCTTGTTTCACTAAAGAAGAGCTTCGCTTTTATAAGATCGAGAAATAATATTGTTATTATAACAACAATAATAACTACCCTGTCATGAGTGCTTGTATGAGCCTGCTATGCTAAGTCCTTCATATAGGTAATCTCATTTAGTCCTCCCAGTTACCTTGAAAAATAGGTCTCATTTTTCCCATTTTGTAGTTGAGGAAGCAGAGACACAGAGAAATCAAATGACTTGTCCCAGGCCATACAATTAGTAAGTGGGGAGGCTGGGATTTGAACCCTGTCTTCAGAGGCCACTCAACCTATGCCTGCTCAGCCACCATGCCAGGTGAGCACAGTGACATTTCAGGGAAGCAGGTTCAAAGAGCAAAGGTGGCAACTGGAAGTGAGGACTTGAGGAGGAAATGAGAACAATTGATCAATTCTGAAGAGAATAATACTGATGATCAATAGGGATTCCTGTTTCTGGTACACCGGGTACTTTGCTCAGCACTTTCCGTACTTTATATGTATTCAGTCTTCAAAAAAACTCTTTAAAACATGAAGAGGAGAGAATTGAACTCAAAAAATTAAACTCGGAAAGTGACTCGCCTCCGTTGTTTGGTTAATATATATAATATATGAGGGGATTTAATAAGAGTTCCAACAATGAACATTCTTATTTTATCAATTTCATTAATTAAAAAAACCCCTGCAACTCAGGGTAGTATTTATTTTAACATGGGCTTTGATATGTATATAGTTTGTCTCTATTATCAGAGCCATTGTACTTAGAAGTCTGCAATTTCAAGGGTCTTTCTAATTTAGGTTGTGCCATTTGTCTTGCTATCCCCCTGATCTTTCTGAAGGTGTTTATATTTCTCTTTAGAAGAGAAGTTCTAAGCGGTAATCCAGTAAACTGCCTGTAAGAAAGGTCCTGGGACCTGTTGATGTGCATTTTTCCAGTTCTCTAAACATCCCCTTTATTGGTGTTAGACGGCTAGTTCCTCTCAGGCTCTATTACTTCTGACTTGTATCAGGGCTATGATATCTTTAAGGAATGAGGTCAGTATTTCAAGGCATAATTAATTGAGCACGCCTCCTCCTTCATTAGGAAGCTCATTTTTCCCTTGAGCCTCTCTCTTTCTCAGTGTGTCTGCAAAGCCCTTCTTCGTTCTCCTTTAATTCCTTTTGTGAGCCCTATGTCACTGTTCTTTTTTTAAGGTTTCTGACTTTGTTCTCATTCTTTAACCTTCTTTAACCTCACAAATAGCATGAATTCTTCCACAATTTTTATTCTATCTTCAGTGGCACTTTATTTCTCGAGGGTCAAACTCACTGTGGCTCTAGCTGCTTGGCCTGGTGGGAATGCCCTCAGGTGAGCAGTAGACCAAGTTACACTTCGGTGGGGCTGCAATACCTCTGGTTAGCACAGGGGAAAAAGTGACCAGCTGGCAAGTTGAATAGATTACTTTAAAAAAAATTTTTAAATTTATTCTGGTAAAATGCACATGAGATTTACCATCTTAACCATTTTTAAGTGTACAGCTCAATAGTATTAAGTATATTAACACTCTTTACAATCTCTAGAACTCTTTTCATCTTGCAAAACTAAAATTACCCCTTAAACAACAATCTCTCACTCCCTTCTCTCCCCAGTCCTCAGAAACCACTTTCTGACTCTATGAATTTCACTACTCTAGGTACCTCATATAAGTGGAATCATAACAGTTTTTATCTTTTTGTGACTGGCTTGTTTAACTTATAATGTCCTCAGGTTTCTCCCATGGTGTAGCATGTGTTGGAATTTCTTTCCTTTTAATACTGAGTAATATTCCATTGTACGTATGTACCACATTTTAAAAATTCATTCATCCATGATGGACACTTGGATTGCTTCTATCTTTTAGCCATTGTGAGTAATGCTGGTATGAACAGGGGTGTATAAGCATCTCTTCAAGATTCTGCTTTAAATTCTCTTAGTTGTACACCCAGAAATGGAATTGCTGGATCATATGGTAATTTTATCTTGAATTTTTTGAGGGACCTCCATACTGTTTTCTATAGGGGCTGTATATCTTCACAAACACTTGTTATTTTCTTCCTTTTTTTTGGTAGTAACCATCCTAGTGAGTGTGAGGTTGAATAGTTTATTTTAGGAGTTTGGGAGAAATTCAAGTTTAGTCTGTTTAGAATTCCCCAAGAAGGTGTTAATTTGAAGGAGGAAAGGTAGCAGTTCCTGGCAACAGGTGGGAAAACTGGTCTTGGATCAAGAGATTCTGACACAATATGAAGGAAGCGAATTCAGGACACAATATTGAAAGAAGAGATTGAGAAGAACCTGTGAAAGTGTCGTTCTCACCCAACCACTGGTTACAGTTCACAACTAGACCTTGTTGCCCAGACGCAGACAACCTGAGCAGAAACCCAAGTAGATGGGGTGGGGCTTCAGCGGGAAGGCTGCCACCAGACAATTCTCACAGACACGGGATTGCTTTCACCTTCACTTTCAAATTAAGTATAAAAAACTGGGTTCAGGGCTTCCCTGGTGGCGCAGTGGTTGAGAGTCCGCCTGCCGATACAGGGGACACGGGTTCGTGCCCCGGTCCGGGAAGATCCCGCATGCCGCTGAGTGGCTGGGCCCTTGAGCCATGGCCTCTGAGCCTGCGCGTCCGGAGCCTGTGCTCCGCAACGGGAGAGGCCACAATAGTGAGAGGCCCGCGTACCGCAAACAAACAAACAAACAAACTGGGTTCAATTAACATGCTTGTTTGATAGGAGCTGAGCTGTTTCTTGAGCCAAGGGGAAGTTTTCCCCTGGTGTGGAGAGGAGGGTCGCTGGAGTGTTGCTTCCAGAAATGACAATCAAAATTCAGAGTGTCCCTGTTCCCTGGGTCCCCTGACTTACAGATGGTGCAGGGAAAGTGGGGTAATGGAAATCTGTTGCAAAAAAGCGTATCCCAATTAGAAAAGAAAGGCTGAGAAGACTGATTGATACGATGGTACAAGAGAGAGCATGCAGGGTCAGAGTAAAAGGCTGGCCAATTCCTTGCTGTGTCTTTCTTAAATACATGCCTCGAGGTTGCTCCCAACGTGAGCAGAGAAGATGGACTGTGGTGACATTATTTTTCCTGTCGGGGATGATCTGTGGATTTTTGTAGGTCTTTTATCTTTGCCTCTTGGCACAATTAGCCCTCACAAAGAGGGAAAAAATGAATAAATGCCTACGCTGGGCCAGCCGGTCATTTTCTAGGTGGTTTACATGTGTTAGTTCTCTTAATTTGATCCTGGAAACAACTCCACCAGGCAGGTCTTATTATTCCTATCTTATATCAGAGGCTCAGAAACTTTCAGTAAATTTCTCAAGAATTCACAGCTAAGTGGTGAGACCAGTATTTCATCCAGGGGTTATCTTATGCCAAAGCCAGGGTCTTTCCTAGCAATCAGCCACTGCTAAACTATACAGCTTAGGATATGCACCCTAAAGGCAACTGTGGGTAATATACTCTCCTCCTCACTATGACCTTGACCTTCTTCACTCTACCTGGTTATCGCCTGCAACTCTCCCATCCTTGCAGCTATGCCAACATTTTAATAGAATGACCTTCACTCGTATCATAGGCACGGCCTCTGAGTTACATCTTGTGTTGATTATTAAATCCCCCTCCTCCAAGTCCTTGGAGAACTAGCCTCACTAAAACCAACCTGAAGAATAATAACTTATTACTCTTGCTATATAGTTACTCATCTTAATCCTCATAACCACTTCCAGGGCCAGGCGGTATTATTATCCATATTATGTGTATGAGGCAATAGAGACATAGACATTAAGATGTTTGCTCAAGGTCACTCCACTAGATGGTGGAGTCAGGAATCAAGGCAGGAATGCCACTCAGTGCCAAATGTTCTGAGCCTCACATTTCTATCTCTGCCCAAAGGACTGTTTGAGTGGGTTCTTACTCAGTAATACTTTCACTTGGTCCCCAGTTTATAGATGAAGCAATTGAAGATAAGAGAAGTCACATGGGAAATGGGGAGTTGGAACTCAGATTTTAATTGTCCTCAAACCCCTGAACGCTGTAGCAGAATTTGGAAGAATATCCATCCAAAGTCTTCTTAAAATGCATTAATTACTTAATTCTTCCATTTAGCAAGGGAAACCTCTGGGAAGGGTCTAAATGCTGGTCTCCAGCCCAGACACCCTCCCTGCTTTCCTCTATGATAACTCTTCGCTATGGAGGAGAAAAGAAAATTGGGGACAAGAATGTGTATGGATTTTACATACTGTAACCCATGGCAGTATTTAGTAGATGCGAGCAGGCTCTTGAGTCAGATCTGGGTTTGAACCCAGCTTTCTTGTTCAGCCTCATCTGTCATATGTCTGTCTCATAAGAGTGCTCGGAGGAGGACGGGATGCAAAGTGCTTGGCATGGTGTCCGAAGTTAAGAAAGGGCTCAGTGCACGGCAGCTGTAATGAGAACCTCGCTTCACCTGATTTGGGCTGAGAGGTGTAATTTTCCTGGAATAGGAGTTGCTGCAGGACTAAGTTCCATTTAATTCATTGCCACGAAGTTTGTGTTCTTTGGCCGTGAGTGTTTATAAATCACAAAGGGGCTAAGAATACTCACGGGCTTATCCGAAATATCGTCAACTCTTCCCAAATATTCGTCTTTCCTTTACCTTGTTTTATTTTTTAATATCTTTATTGAAGTATAATTGCTTTACAAAGTTGTGTTAGTTTCTGCTGTATAACATAGTGAATCAGCTATACGTATACATATATCCCCATATCCCCTCCCTCTTGCGTCTCCCTCCCACCCTCCCTATCACACCCCTCTAGGTGGTCACAAAGCACCGAGCTGATCTCCCTGTGCTATGTGGCTGCTTCCGACCAGCTATCTGTTTTACGTGTGGCAGTGTATATATGTCCATGCCACTCTCTCACTTCGTCCCAGCTTACCCTTCCCCCTCCCCGTGTCCTCAAGTCCATTATCTATGTCTGCATCTTTATTCCTGTCCTTCCCCTAGGTTCATCAGAAACATTTTTTTTAGATTCCATATATATGTGTTAGCATATGGTATGTATTTTTCTCCTTCTGACTTACTTCACTCTGTATGACAGACTCTAGGTCCATCCACCTCACTACAAATAACTCAATTTCATTTCTTTTTATGGCTGAGTAATATTCTGTTGTATATTTGTGCCACATCTTCTTTATCCATTCATCTGTTAATGTATACTTAGGTTGCTTCCATGTCCTGGCTATTGTAAATAGTGCTGCAATGAACATTGTGGTACATGATTCTTTTTGAATTATGGTTTTCTCAGGGTGTATGCCCAGTAGTGGGATTGCTGGGTCATATGGTAGTTCTATTTGTAGTTCTTAAGGAACCTCCATACTGTTCTCCATAGTGACTGTATCAATTTGCATTCCCACAAACAGTGCAAGAGGGCTCCTTTTTCTCCACACCCTCTCCAGCATTTAATGTTTGTAGATTTTTTGATGATAGCCATTCTGAATGGTGTGAGGTGATACCTCATTGTAGTTTTGATTTGCATGTCTCTAATGATTAATGATGTTGAGCATCCTTTCATGTGTTTGTTGGCAATCTGTATATCTTCTTTGGAGAAATGTCTATTTAGGTCTTCTGCCCATTTTTGGATTAGGTTGTTTGTTTTTGGATATTGAGCTGCATGAGCTGCTCATATATTTTGGAGATTAATCCTTTGTTAGTTGCTTCATTTGCAAATATTTTCTCCCATTCTGAGGGTTCTCTTTTCATCTTGTTTATGGTTTCCTTTGCTGTGCAAAAACTTTTAAGTTTCATTAGGTCCCATTTGTTTATTTTTGTTTTTATTTCCATTTCTCTAGGAGGTGGGTCAAAAAGGATCTTGCTGTGATTTATGTCATAGAGTGTTCTGCCTATGTTTCTCTCTAAGAGTTTTATAGTGTCTGACCTTACATTTAGGTCTTTAATCCATTTTGAGTTTATTTTTGTGTATGGTGTTAGGGAGTGTTCTAATTTCATTCTTTTACATGTAGCTGTCCAGTTTTCCCAGCATGATTTATTGAAGAGGCTGTCTTTTCTCCGTTGTATATTTTTGTTTCCTTTATCAAAGATAAGTTGACCATATGTGTGTGAGTTTATCTCTGGGCTTTCTATCCTGTTCCATTGATCTATATTTCTGTTTTTGTGCCAGTACCATACCATCTTGCTTACTGTAGCTTTGTAGTATAGTCTGAAATCCAGGAGCCTGATTCCTTTGGCTCCATTTTCCTTTCTCAAGGTTGCTTTGGCTATTTGGGGTCTTTTGTGTTTCCATACAAATTGTGAAACTTTTTGTTCTACTTCTGTGAAGAATGCCATTGGTAGTTTGATAGGGATTGCATTGAATCTGTAGATTGCGTTGGGTAGTAGAGTCATTTTCACAATGTTGATTCTTCCAGTCCAAGAACATGGTATATTTCTCCATCAATTTGTATCATCTTTAACTTCTTTCATCAGTGTCTTATAATTTTCTGCATACAGGTCTTTTGTCTCCTTAGGTAGGTTTATTCCTAGTTATTTTATTCTTTTAGTTGCAGTGGTAAATAGGAATGTTTCCTTAATTTCTGTTTCAGATTTCTCACTGTTAGTGTGTAGGAATGCAAGAGATTTCTGTGCATTAATTTTGTATCCTGGTACTTAACCAAATCCATTTATTAGTTTTCTGGTAGCATCTTTAGGATTCTCTATGTATAGTATCATGTCATCTGCAAACAGTGACAGTTTTACTTCTTCTTTTCCAGTTTGTATTTCTTTTTCTTCTTTGATTTCTGTGGCTAAAACTTCCAAAACTATGTTGAGTAATAATGGTGAGAATGGGAAACCTTGTCTTGTTTCTGATCATGGTGGAAATGGTTTCAGCTTTTCACCATTGAGAATGATGTTGGCTGTGGGCTTGTCATATATGGCCTTTATTATGGTGAGGTAGGTTCCCTCTATGCCTACTTTCTGGAGGGTTTTTCTCATAAATGGGTGTTGAATTTTGTCAAAAGGTTTTCTGCTTCTATTGTGATGATCATATGGTTTTTATCCTTCAGTTTGTTAATATGGTGTATCACATTGATTGATTTGTATATATTGAAGAATCTGCATTCCTGGGATAAACCCCACTTGATCATGGTGTATGATCCTTTTAATATGCTGTTGGATTCTGTCTGCTAGTATTTTGTTGAGGATTTTTGCATCTACGTTCATCAGTAATATTGGCCTGTAGTTTTTTTTTTGTGTGTGACATCCTTGTCTGGTTTTGGTATCAAGGTGATGGTGGCCTGGTAGAATGAGTTTGGGAGTGTTCCTCCCTCTGCTATATTTCGAAAGAGTTTGAGAAGGATAGGTGTTAGCTCTTCTCTAAATGTGTGCTAGAATTTGCCTGTGAAGCCATCTGGTCCTTGGCTTTTGTTTGTTGGAAGATTTTTAATCAGTTTCAATTTCCGTGCTTGTGATTGGTCTGTTTATATTTTCTGTTTCTTCCTGGTTCAGTCTCGGAAGGTTGTACTTTACTAAGAATTTGTCCATTTCTTCCAGGTTGTCCATTTTATTGGTATATAATTCCTTGTAGTAATCTCTCATGATCCTTTGTATTTCTGCAGTGTCAGTTGTTACTTCTTTTTCATTTCTAATTCTGTTGATTTGAGTCTTTTCTCTTTCTTTCTTGACGAGTCTGGCTAATGGTTTATCAGGTTTATATTCTCAAAGAACCAGCTTTTAGTTTTATTGATCTTTGCTATCATTTCCTTCATTTCTTTTTTCATTTATTTCTGATCTGATTTTTATGATTTCTTTCCTTCTGCTAACTTTGGGTTTGTTTTTTTTTTTTCTATTCTTCTTTCTCTAATTGCTTTAGGTATAGGATTAGGTTGTTTATTTGAGATGTTTCTTGTTTCTTGAGGTAGGATTGTATTGCTAAAACTTCCTCTTAGAACTGCTTTTGCTGCATCCCATAGCTTTTGGGTCATTGTGTTTTCATTGTCATTTGTTTCTAGGTATCTTTTGATTTCCTCTTTGATTTCTTCAGTGATCTCTTGGTTATTTAGTAGCATATTGTTTAGCCTCCATGCGTTTGTATTGTTTACAGTTTTTTCCCTGTAATTGATATCTAGTCTCATAGCATTGTTGTTGGAAAAGATACTTGGTACGAGTTCAGTTTTCTTAAATTTACCAAGGCTTGATTTGTGACCCAAGATATGATCTATCCTGGAGAATGTTCCATGAGCCCTTAAGAAGAAAGTGTATTCTGTTGTTCTTAAGTGTAATGTCCTATAAACATCAATTAAGTCCATCTTGTTTAATGTGTCATTTAAATCTTGTGTGTCCTTATTTATTTTCATTTTGGATGATCTGTCCGTTGGTGAAAGTAGGGTGTTAAGGTCCCCTACTATTATTGTGTTACTGTCGATTTCCCCTTTCACGGTTGTTAGCATTTGCTTATGTATTGAGGTGCTCCTATGTTGGATGTATAAATATTTACAACTGTTATATCTTCTTCCTGGATTGATCCCTTGATCATTATGTAGTGTCCTTCTTTGTGTCTTGTAACATTCTTTATTTTAAAGTCTATTTTGTCTGATATGAGAATTGCTACTCCAGCTTTGTTTTGATTTCCATTTGCATGGAATATCTTTTCCCATTCCCTCACTTTCAGTGTGTATGTGTCCCTAGGTCTGAAGTGGGTCTCTTGTAGACAGCATATATATGGGTCTTGTTTTTGTATCCATTCAGCCAGTCTGTGTTTTGGTTGGAGCATTTAATCCATTTACATTTAAGATAATTATCGATATGTATGTTCCTATTACAATTTTCTTTATTGTTTTGGGTTTGTTTTTGTAATTCTTTTCCTTCTGTTGTGTTTCCCACTTAGAGAAGTTCCTTTAGCATTTGTTGTAAAGCTGGTTTTTTGGTGCTGAATTCTCCTAGATTTTGCTTGTTTGTAAAGGTTTTAATTTCTCCATCGAATCTGAATGAGATCCTTGCTGGGTAGAGTAATCTTGGTTGTAGGTTTTTCCCTTTCATAACTTTAAATATGTCCTGCTGTTCCCTTCTGGCTTGCAGAGTTTCTCCTGAAAGATCAGTTGTTAACCTTATGGGGATTCCCTTGTATGTTAATTGTTGCTTTTCCCTTGCTACTTTTTTTTTTTTTTTTTTTTTGAGGTACGTGGGCCTCTCACTGTTGTGGCCTCTCCCATTGTGGAGCACAGGCTCCGGATGCTCAGGCTCTGGACGCACTGGCTCAGCAGCCATGGCTCATGGGTCTAGCCACTCCGTGGCATGTGGGATCTTCCCGGACCGGGACACGAACCCATGTCCCCTGCATCGGCAGGCGGACTCTCAACCATTGCACCACCAGGGAAGCCCTCCCTTGCTACTTTTAATATTTTTTCTTTTATTTAATTTTTGATAGTTTGGTTAATATGTGTCTTGGTGTGTTTCTCCTTGGATTTATCCTCTATGGGACTCTCTGCTCTTCCTGCACTTGATTGACTATTTCCTTTCCCATATTGGGGAAGTTTTCAAGTATAATCTCTTCAAATATTTTCTCAACCCTTTCTTTTTCTCTTCTTCTTCTGGGACCCCTACAATTTGAATGTTGGTGCGTTTAATGTTGTCCCAGAGGTCTCTGAGACTGTCCTCAATTCTTTTCATTATTTTTGCTTTATTCTGCTCTGCTGTAGTTATTTCCACTATTTTATCTTCCAGGTCACTTATCCATTCTTCTGCCTCAGTTATTCTGCTATTGATTCCTTCTAGAGAACTTTTAGTTTCATTTATTGTGTTGTTCATCATTGTTTGTTTGCTCTTTAGTTCTTCTAGGTCTTTGTTAAACATTTCTTGTATTTTCTCCATTCTATTTCCAAGATTTTGGATCATCTTTACTGTCATTACTCTGAATTCTTTTTCAGGTAGACTGCCTATTTCCTCTTCATTTGTTTGGTCTGGTAGGATTTTCCTTTGCTCCTTCATCTGCTTTGTATTTCTCTGTCTTTTCGATTTGCTTAAGTTACTGTGTTTGGGGTCTTCTTTTCACAGGCTGCAGGTTCCTAGTTCCTTTTGTTTTTGGTGTCTGCCCCCAGTGTGTAAGGTTGGTTCAGTGGGCTGTGTAGGCTTCCTGGTGGAGTGGACTGGTGCCTGTGCTGTGGTGGATGAGGCTGGATCTTGTCTTTCTGGTGGGCAGGACCGAATCTGGTGGTGTGTTTTAGGGTGTCTGTGACCTTATTATGATTTTAGGCAGCCTCTCTGCTAACAGGTGTGATTGTGTTCCTGTCTTGCTTCTTGTTTTGCATGGGGTGTCCAACACTGGAGCTTGCTGGTCGTTGAGTGGAGCTGGGTCTTAGCATTGAAATGGAGATCTCTGGGAGAGCTCTCGCCGATTGATATTACGTGGGGCCAGGAGGTCTCTGGTGGTCCATGTCCTGAACTCGGCTCTCCCGCCTCAAAGGCTCAGGCCTGACACCCAGCCGGAGCGCCAAGTCCTGTCAGCCACACAGCCAGGTAAGTGGGGAGTTTCTTGCCTTTTGGGAAGTCTGAGGTCTTCTGCCAGCATTCAGTAGTTGTTCTGTAGGAGTTGTTCCACATGTAGATGTATTTTTGATGTATTTGTGGGGTGGAAGTTGATCTCCATGTCTTACTCTTCTGCTGTCTTGAAGGTCCTCTCTTTGCCTTTTTTGTATTCTTCTTCTTACCTTCCCATCTCAGTCAAAAGAGACAGAGTTTTCACTCTCAGCTGAAGAAAAAAAACAACAACAACATAGGGAAAGGAGTGGGAGAGAAAAACATTTACCTAGAATGTCAAACAAGTGGAAAAGAATAGTAAAGAGATATGATTGCTTTTCTTCTTTTCTTTTTTGAACGATGTTGGAAGAAATACCTCTTAATAAAATTTCAGAAACCAAAATCTGGAAATAAGCAAAAGAAACCATATACCATAATCCCACCATCCTAATGCATTTTAGCCAACCCCTTTCCAGTCTTTTTCCCTATGCCCCCCTTTTTTTGAAATGTCGATGTAAGGTGGAGAATAGCCATTTTTGTACTTTTAATATGTTGCTGAATTAAAAATAGATATACGAAAACCATGAAAAGACATGGAGTAAACTTAAATGAATGTTGGTAAATGAAAGAAACCAGTCTGAAAAGACTTTTGTGTGATTTCAACTGAATGGCATTGTGGAAAATGCAAAACTGTGGAGATGGTAAAGTGATGAGTAGTTGCCAGGGACTTGAGGGTAGAGAGGGAGGGATGAATAGCTGAAGCACAGGGGAGTTTTAGGGTAGTGACATTATTCTGTATCATATTCTAACAAATACATGACACTATACATTTGTCAAAATCCACAGAACTGTACAATATAAAGAGTGAACCCCAATGTAAACTGTGCACTTTATTTAATAATAATGTATCAATATTGGTTCATCGGTTGTAACAAAAGTGCAGCTCTAATGCAGCTGTTGATAATAGGGAAGCTGTGTGTTGGGGAAACGCTGTATGTGGGAATTTTCTGTACTGCCTGCTCAGTATTTCTGCAAACCTGAAACTGCTCTAAAAGCAAAGACTATAAAGAAATAGATATATTAGAATTAAAAATTTTGAACATCTGTTGTTGCCCTTCAGAAATGTCTTCTCAGATGTGATGTGCATGTTTTAAAGATACTGTCTTTGCTAGAAACATGTTGTAAGTCCTCACTGAAATATTTCTACAGAGATTAGGTGGGTGAGCAAGATGGAGGTACCATTTTAAAATTATGTTTGTATAATCACAGAAAGATTGGAGGAAATGAGATATTTTCACATGTGACTCATAAATTGGACGGGAAGGTTTTCTTTATAGAGGCAAGCGCTAAGCAAATGTATTCTGGTTGGTGTATGTGGGTAGCCTCCCAAGGGAACTCTTTGAAAGAGAATGGTGCTTTGGATCATGAAGGCTTGCATGAGAGAAAAAAATGAAAACACCATATTCATGTCTAGATTTTTTTCTTTCATGGGACATTGGACATTGGTGATATTTGACTATCCAGTCACAGTGGACATAGACCTTTGATCAATTCCTAGTTACCATTTTCCAGTGGTAGAATCTTGAGCAAGTCTGAACCCTAATTCTCTTCTCCTTAAAATGGGCAATATTATCTTGGAAAGTTTGTGTAGGATGCAAATTCTGTGCCTGGAACAAGCTATTCAGTACTGCTCAATCACGGTAAAAATGGTTACCAATAAAACGGTTTTTATTGAAAAAGCATCTGATTTTAGCATTCTCTTCTGAGGCTAATGTTAAAAACTAGAGTTAAACTTATAAAAAGAGCAATACTTATAAAAAGAGCAATATTTTGCAGCACAAAATGTGCATGTCAATGACATATTATCTGACATGTTAATATCTATTATTTTTTAACCCATTTTCTTTTTTGTAACCATTAAGGTACAAATTTTATGACCTACTTTTTAAAAATTTGGGCTTATATAAGGTGATGTCTATAATAATGTCACTTCCACTTACTAGCATTCTGATATACTTTCCTGAGTGGGAGAGAAACTTGTATGCAGATGCCTGTGCATTGAGAATTGCCCATAACCTGCACCCTGTCTTAGCAATGCTGAGATCTGTAATTTGGTACAGCCATGGTTGTGTTATTGTTACCAAACCCAGGTCCAGCTGCTCACTGCTCAAAAGCCAATTCTCGAGAGGCAGGTGTTTGTAGGAAAGGAAATGTTGCTTTATTTCGGAGGCTGGCAACTGGGGGAGAGGGTGGACTCCTGTCTGAGAACCAACTCCTGATTGCTGCTCAGGGGACAGGATCATTTAAAGGGGAGTTTCAGGGTTGTATTGGCAAAGGGAGGGAGCAGAACAGTCTAGTCAGTTCTTGACAGTCATGAAATCATGTAGTGTGGTGGTCTGATCGGCGTCATCTTGGTTGTTTTAAGTACAGTTAATCTTTAGTTCCAGGGTTTGTTCCCATTTCTTTGAGGCCAGTTCTCAGAATTGTGTGAAGTGGAGTAGCTTATGTCATGGCTTCAACTTGCTCATCATGTAGTCATCCCCCTCCACCTGGTGTGGGCTTCAGTATCTGCAAAACAGCTCACAGGATATGGCTCAGAATATTATCTGTAGCCCTTAAGGCGGCACTAAAGGTCCTTGGCTATGCTTAATGACTAAACTATTATTATTTGGTCTCCTTTGACAGTTTTCCTTTGTTTCTGCATTTTCTCACTTCTCTGAGTAAACTTATTCTTTGGCTAAAGTTTTTCCACAGACAAAAGGCAGGCTGAGGACACGGGGAGGTAAGGACCATAGGGTCCTGCTCCGTTTCATTATGTGAATGTGATTTGTCATCTGTTTCATGGTGAAGGAAAAGACTGAGAATTGATGTCTTGGCTTAGTCCACATGTTGGCATGTCGTTCCTATGACCCTTCAAAGGAAGACTCAGATGCTACTGCAATTCCTGGGGGCAGCTGTTGGAATCCATTTTGTTTTTCCAGAGAGTATAATTTTGCCTTCACATATACATCTTTGAGCAAATGGTAATACATCGAAGAGGACTGATGCAGTATTCTGCTAATTGCTGAAGCCCTTGGTTGACACTTTAGGAATAAATAGGGGGGGAAAACCCAAATAAAACTTAGGAGAGGATAGAAATTAATTTTAGTAACAATCTATGCCAATTCCAAGCCTGGCTCTTGTAACTAACCATCAAGTTAATTTAATTCCTCAAATCCCATTGCTCTAACAAAATGTTGTTTAAATCAATTCATTCTTTCATTAGACTGCCTAAGAGCACCATGGAGTGATGAGAAATTACTGAGATGGCATTCATGTTTCAAAAATCCCTCAGTTTCACTTCATTTTCCATCCTGACATGGGACTAATCTGCATTTGCATGCTAAAGTAGTATTTTTAATTGTAAAAGTGGTGTTGTTAAATTACCTTCAAATGAGTTTATTTTATGTGGTTCATTAAAGTTTTTGAAATCATTCCCTGCATGATTGCATCTCTTCTCTGCTTTGATGTATTACATCTCTCACCAAAGACACTGGTGCTGAGAGAAAAGCCTTTTCTTGCAAGACTCACATCTCACAATCTGGCCAGTTTTGAAGTGAGAGCAGTAAAAGCGTCAAGCGATCACAGAGTGGCCGAGGCATCGTCCCTGGCACTGCAGCTGAGAGGCTCGGGTAAGAGGGGAGGGTGGGTGGCCGTGTTCACCAGTAATGGAAGGTCAAAGCCACAGAGATCTCAAAAGGTTTGTGTCAACTCAGAAGACGAAAAGTGGCTCCCCCTGGGGAGCTAGTTTGGTTCTGAAATTTAAATACATCTCACAGATTCTGTATGTTTGCTTTCATTTTAACTTTTCTCTCCGATAGCACCTTTCCTCTTCATTATTTCTCCTCTCGTGGTGTCTTCTAGAACAGTGGCCCTCAACTATTTTATCTTAAGCCTCAACGATGACTTTGCCAAAGTAGGGGTTTTTTTTTGTTGTGTTTTTTAACATCTTTATTGGAGTATAATTGCTTTACAGTGGTGTGTTTCTGCTTTATAACAAAGTGAATCAGCTATACATATACATACATCCCCATATCTTTTAGAAATAAATAGCATGATTTTTCTGAGATTGTCATTTGTATGTTTATGAGAGTTTCTTTATCACATTATTTATTTTTAGTAGGTTTCGGGGAATACAAAATTGACAGTATATTGTTGGAGTAAATTTGATTGTGATTCCTCAGTTCTTGGTATGAAATCCTAATTATCCATCCAGGCCCAGTACTTTCTCCAGCGGTGGAGCCACTGAGCAAGAAGGCTTTACCCAGCGAGGTAGACCACGTGGAGAGGAAATGAGGACAGCCAGCTCTATGCTGTATGTCAGCACTTCGCAGCTTATAGATCAGTACCTGGTGCTGAAAGTATCTCTTAGCATCCTTGCTTGTCAAATAAAATCCAAACTCTGCTTAATGACGCCAATCATCTAACCCTGAGTAGAAGCAGCGTTTCCATTTCTGTTTGAACACAATTCCAGCTTCCCCCCCCTTAACATCTATTATTGAAAATGCTGTCTATCTTTATGATGACCTTTAAAGGCACCATATTACTATTATGCATTTACAGTTTGTTTTAAACGTTTTGAGCAATGACAACAGCACAATATTCAATGCATTTGCAGAAGCCAACGTCAAGAATAGAAATCCTGCTTCCTCAAGTTAGCCACTGACTCCTAAGCCTTGCCCTTTAATCTTTGGCCAACATTAACTTTTTCTTGAACTTGAAGCACTCATAGTGCATCAGACTATATTTATTCAGCCCCTACCATGCGCAAGACACTATAATAGGAACAGGGAGGAATACAAAAAAGTAAAATTGGAGAGGAAATGAAAGCCACTAACCAATTTATCTTTGTTAATTACTCTGCTGTGAATCAATATTTCACATGCATTTTCTCATGATAGGCTTGTAGGATAGATATGATCATCCTCAACTTATAGGTAAGGAGGCTGTAGATTCTAATTTTAGCCCTCAAGGAACTTACAATCCGATGGGAAAATAAGGTACATACACGTGGTAAAATAACAATATAAAGCACTATGTAAGGAATATCAAATGAGTATTTCCAACATAACTACCACAGTTGTTGAAAAGAGGGGTCATTAATTTGGGATGGGCTAATTAGGAAAATCTTTGATACTCCTGTGGGGTGGGGATGCGGATTCATTCATTCTATAAGCATTTGGGGAATGCCCACCATGGTCCTTTTCTAAGAATTTGAAGTCTGCGGTTAGGGACTGATATATAACTGGGAGCATCAAGGAGAGAGTGACTCTGTGACTGGACATGGGTTTTAAATCAAAGAGGAAATTTAATAAATGTGAAGCACTTTGAGGCTCCATGGCTTATTTGGGTGGTTTTTATATTTTTCTTCTCTTCTGGTGGCACTTTTGTTCACTTTAAAGAACTCACTAAGAGTTATGGAAGAGCTTACATTTTTGATGTTTCTCCTCCATCAGCTCTTGCTTTTACTCTGACATTGGATAGAAACAGTCTATTTCATTCCCCAGGATTCAGGACAGTTGATTTTATACATTTCAATTTGGCTAATAACACAGTATATTCAAATTTTCAAATTCACTTCCACACTAATTCTCCTACCTGTTTTTTCAGGTGGATGTTTTTAACATTGATAAAAGCAGTCAAGGCTGAAAATCGACTGATACTTGAGTCTTGACGTAGAATCTGAATTTCTTTGGTTATTGTATGGTGAAAATTGGGATATTTAGTTCAAACTACGATACAAAAGGGTTCCATTGCTTTATTAGAAGTGATGTCTTCTACTGAAACTATTCATTGAAATGACACAACAAATCACCCGCAGGTTCCAGACAGCCCAATATTTTGTTGCTGACTGAGAAGTATATTAGGAAAATCTTTATAACAAAGTGAATCAGTTATACATATACATATGTTCCCATATCTCTTCCCTCTTGCGTCTCCCTCCCTCCCACCCTCCCTATCCCACCCCTCCAGGCGGTCACAAAGCACCGAGCCGATGTCCCTGTGCCATGCGGCTGCTTCCCACTAGCTATCTACCTTACGTTTGTTAGTGTATATATGTTACAAAGCAGAAACTAACACACCATTGTAAAGCAATTATACCCCAGTAAAGATGTTAAAAAAAAGAAGTATATTAGGAAAATCTTATGTTTCTGTGACATCAGAGGTTAGCAATTTTCTCTGAATACTTAAAAGTTCCTTAAAACCTTGTTGATAGAGCTACCAAATAGAAGTTTGGCCACACCCCTTAGGAACCTATATTTGTTCACCTGTATATACTGGAATGACACCAAAGAACTGAATTATAAGCTAGAAAATCTGGATGTTTGTTCTGGATTTACTTACCAGTTACTAACTCTGTGGCCTTGGAAAATCACACAAAGTCTCACGGTCTCAGTTTCTTCATTGGCAAAGTAGAGTAATACTATCTACTTAGGGTGGCTGTGAGGCTCAAATTCATGTCTTTTGAGCATTCTAAAGTATTTTTAAAATATAAAATATTTTTGTTATGTATCAATCCCAGCTGACTTGTACTTTCATTTCTTCTTCCTTAGGGGCCCTTCCTCAAATTAAAAAATATATCGTTCTCCAATAAAAAGGACCAGAGCTCCTTGGAGAAATGGCTGATTTTAGGACTGGAGTAGGAAATATACAAGATCTGCTTGGAGCATCTTCTAGTGCTAGAAAGTAAAGAAGTGCTCAAAGCAACAACAGCAACAGAAAGTCCCACAATGATGGGAATATGTCAAAGAGACACACACAGGAGCCAACTGAAAGAGCACCCAGTGGCCAAAGCTGGGGCAATTTGACCCACAAAATAAACATATTAGTGTTGGATTATAACTCAAAGGATAAAATAAATGTCTGTGAGTCCACACTAAAATAAATAAATGATTGAATAAATAAATAAAAGGGGGAGAGAATAGACAAACTTCCTATATAGAAGAATTCCAAATATCAACTTACATAGGTATTCTGCCATGAGGGAGGTGGAGCATTATTCCATGCTCCTAAAGTGTGGGCTGCCCATAGTGACAGCGTGCAAAGGGGAAAAGAATTAGTAACTTTTGGTGGAGGACCCTGACTAACACTACTTCAAGCCAAGTAATAGAGGAAAAATTGCATTGATAATATATACCTTTAAAATGACGTGATGAGCGTGGCACTCCACCTCTGTGGTCTTCTTCCTAAAATGTCCTAACCCACTCTGATCATGAGAAAAACATTAGAAAAATCCCAGTTGAAGGACAGTCTATAAAATATCTTGACTCCTCAAAACTGTCAAGGTCATCAAAAATAAGGAACGTGAGAAATTATCACAGCAAAGAGAAGCCTGAGGACGTGACAACTAAGTGAAAAGTGATTTCCTAAATAGGGTCCTAGAACAGAAAAAGGAGATTAGCGGGGAAAAGCTGAAGAAATTTGCATAAAATATCCATTCTATTTAATAATGTTATTAATATTTATTTATTAATTATAACAAATCTACCACACTAACTTCAGATGTTAGTAATATGGAAAACTGGGTGCAGGCTGTATGGGAACTCTCTTACTAAATTCACTATAATTTTATAAATCTGAAACAGTTCTAAATAAAAAGAAAAATTCAAGGACTCTTTGGAAAGTGTTTTACATGTCTGGATAGAGAAACTTCTACCATAATTAAAAGGGAGATTTCTTTCATTTTATTTTATTTATTTTTATTTATTTTTTTAACATCTTTATTGGGGTATAATTGCTTTACAATGGTGTGTTAGTTTCTGCTTTATAACAAAGTGAATCAGTTATACATATACATATGTTCCCATATCTCTTCCCTCTTGTGTCTCCCTCCCTCCCACCCTCCCTATCCCACCCCTCCAGGCTGTCACAAAGCACCAAGCCAATATCCCTGTGCCATGCGGCTGCTTCCAACTAGCTATCTACCTTACTACGTTTGTTAGTGTGTATATGTCCATGACTCTCTCTCGCCCTGTCACAGCTCACCCTTCCCCCTCCCCATAACCTCAAGTCCGTTCTCTAGGAGGTCTGCGTCTTTATTCCTGCCTTACCCCTAGGTTCTTCATGACATTTTTTTTTCTTAAAGTTGGATTTCTTTCAAGCCTAGTGATCTGTTTTTCATTACTGAACTATACATTTTATTTTATTTTATTTTATTATTATTATTTTTTTGCGGTACGCGGGCCTCTCACTGTTGTGGCCTCTCCCGTTGCGGAGCACAGGCTCCGGACGCACAGGCTCAGCAGCCATGGCTCACGGGCCCAGCCACTCCGCGGCATGTGGGATCTTCCCGGACCGGGGCACGAACCCGTGTCCCCTGCATCGGCAGGCGGACTCTCAACCACTGTGCCACCAGGGAAGCCCTGAACTATACATTTTAAATAGTGAATTATTACTAATAAAATGTTCAGTGAAGCATAATTTCAATATAAAATGAAACACTGGTTTTCATCAGGAAGGAAGAAAAAATTAATCATTATAAGATAAATACCCCTTTTAGTTCTGCACAGCATTACTACTGCTTTTAAGTTAGATAAAATAAATTTTGCAACATTAACAAAAAACAGTGGAAAAATCCCATGTCCCTGTATTTTGTTTTTCTGGCTTTGCTGATCCTCACTCTCTCTGAGATGTCCAAGTTTTTTGAGTATTCCAGTGACCTTTCTCTTTAGCTTTCATCTGTTGTAGAACAAAGGATGCTAACTTTCTCAATTCTTACATCTGTAGAAGCCCCATCATTTCTTTATTCATTGCTCAAATTAAAGTTTGAAGTAAAATCAGAGTCTAGTACGTTCAAAGCCATGGTCAAATACTAGATTTCTCATCCTTTTTCCTTTATCTGATTGCTTTGCTTGAATCTCAGCTAACAACAATGCAGAGATGCATTTGGAATCCCAGGTCCTTTCTCTGCAATCCTGGAGAGGCACCCAGCAGATAAAGTTGTTGAGCACAGCAGTTACATAGTCTGGATTTCATGCAAGCTTCCACAAAATTGCTGCTTTGAATTGAACTATCCAGCATGAGTTGGTAAGATAGCACCAGGAGATCAGGGGGGTCTCCCAGTCTGGTAAGAGTTCAGTTCAACATAGAAACTCACCAATTAGTTTGATGGTTTGGGAAGGGGAAGAGAAGGAGAATTTTACATTTCTATTCATTATTAATGGACTCTCAGAAGAAGCAAGAGTATCATAAAAGAGAAAGTAGACACACCATTTGTGTACTCAGACATTCAACCGAGATTGGCCAGAGTAAGATGGGTCACAGGGTACAAGAGAGTTTCTTATCTTGAATCCTGGTTCAGGAGGACCCAAACTGGAAATGGCTGAATATAGGGCTACCTTGCAAAAAAAAGAACCTGTCTAAAGAGGCTATTTTCTTACCTGACTTTAGCTATTGACTACACAAAAGAAAGTGGTATAGGATTGTGCTTTTATCTCAGTGACATGTGTGTGGTTGGATGGAGAGCTCACCTGGAAAGAAATATTCAAGTCCACTTTCACTCAACCAGTTTAATTCTGGGCTGAATTTATGTAGTGACAATGGATTTTGAGCCTAGTCCCCTGCAGGATGGCCTGCATTTTAACACAGAGAGAACCGATGAGTATAATTGATATTCGTAGTTCCCAGGCCACTGGAGAGCAGTCATACATTGGTTTGAGCCAGGAAAGCCTTCTGTTGGGTCATGTTATTGCATATAAGCCAGATGCAGGCTAACTTTTCATTCTTTTGATAATTTTAACAAGAAAAAAATGTTCTACAGGTGTTTGTCTCTGCGTGGCCAATGATTATTCCTAGTTTGCAAAAGGCTGTTTATCTAAGCTTAGCTGTCTAGATAAATTCTCCTGAGATTTCCTAATGGTTTCTAGCTTCTGACCTCCCTGCTTGGATTGCTCCTGCTTTGGACTGGTTTTGAGGACCTTTGGAGGTGAAGATTCCACGTCTCTTTGTTAATCTTTTCCACTATTTCCTACCAGATGAGGGGAGGGTTGGTATCTGCTGGAAGAGGAATCAAGGACATGTCCAACATGGACCAACAAAGATCAGGGTCTACTTTCAATCCAGAGTTTGGAGCCTGGAAAATAGTTTGTGGAGAGTGTAGTTGAGTCATGAATAGTGTGTTGAGTCATGAAAGAGTCACTGGGAAGAGAATCTTAAGAATATGGTCACTAAGAGGAAGAGAGCCTGTGAAGTGGGAAACAGAACAGAATGATAGAAAGCAAGGCTGGGCAGGGGTCTAGCTAAATTCGAGTCAGAGAATGTTAGAGTGGACACACAGATGGTTCTAACTCTTGGCAACCAGGGTTGGATCTGCGAGCTCTGGACCAGGGCTCTTGACTCTACCGCTTCTAATTCTAATTCCGTGTGCACTGGTTGAAACTTTGATAGCTGCCAGATGTTATCCTAACTTCCTGTATTTAGTCTTTGAAACAGCCCTTTTGAGTTTGTGCTGCTGTTATCATCCCCATTTTACAGATAGGAAGACTGAAGCTCAGCAGATTCAAGTAGCCTATCTGAAGTCTCACAGCTGTAAAGCAGCTGAGCCAGGGTTCAAGGAGGAGAGTGGGAGAGAGGGGAGAAGTTACAATCGTGAGATTGCAACTTGAAAGGACGAAACTTTGGTTCCCATATACCCTTTCCTTAGGAAGTAAATCTGTTAGTTTGAGGGTGTTTTAGAGGTTTCATCACATAGCATTATAAATACTCCATGCGAAAGGCAGAATTTTAGTCCACATGAACCCTCCCCCCCCACCCCCACCCCTACCCCTGGTGTTACTTCTGTGAATCTGTTAAGTTATGTGCCACAGGGGCTTTGTAGATGTAAATCAGATTAGTAGTCAGCTGACTTTAAAATAGCAATTCATCTTGGGTTATCCTGGGGAGCCGAATGTAATCACATGAGACTTTTGAAGCAGAGATCTTTCTCAGGATAGTAGTGGAAGGGGAATTCAGAGATTTGAAATATGAGGATCCCATGTCCTATTGTTGCCTTGGACCTGAAGGGACCCATGTGTCAAGGCTCTGCAAGGCACTGAATTCTATTCAAACCCTGAATAAACTTGGAAGTGGAATTTTCCTTGGAGCCTCCAGGAATAACTGGAGGGCTATTCCTGACCACCCTCCTTCACTACCCTACTAACAGTTTAGGCTTCTCTGTTATATGCTCTCAGAGCAACATGCACTTTTCTGTACTTATTTGCAGAATTATTTGTTCCATGTTTTTTCTTTCCACTAGATTGTCTGCTTTAGGACAGTCCTCATTTCTGTGTTGCTTACTCCAGTACAGCACCTGTCACAGAGTAGTTTGGCTTTAGATATCTGTTGAATGAATCAAAGAGTATTCCTTTTGACTCATTCTCTGTTTGGAAATATCAAAGGGGTCAACCCAAGTAAAGGTCAATAGAAAAAAATGTTAAATGTACCTCTTCCTGACACCCAACTTTAATGCCATTTCCCAAAGTGCCAACCTTCTACTAATATTCAAACTAAAGAAATGACCAAGGACAGGAACCTAAAATGGGAACTGTTGACAATAAGAAAAGAATAGCTAGGACTCATAGCTCCTGTTTCTGTTTCTTTAAATGTGTTCCAGACTTGTTTCCAAAGAGCAGACGCCCAGAGGAAGAATGTGACGGCTATCTGATGCCCACATAATTGTTCATTTCCAAGCAGGCGGCCTTTGCTCTAAACATTAAGTTTTTTTCCTTTTATTTGTTTTCCCCCTTTTGTTTAAGTAAAAGTAATTACGTTTGCATTAGATTAAGCACCGGCTTATTTTTGTGCAAAACAATGGAGAGTTTTTTCCCTTTTCACTCTGTATTCACTATGTCGTCTTGACAGTCGTGCTGAGGAGTCATCTTGCAGACTTGGAGCTATGTCCTGGGACACATCTGCTTGCCCTTTGCAGAAGGACAAGGGGGCAGGTAGGAAGGGATGTGAAAAGAAGAGACTGGAGTGACCAGTTGACTCGGATTAGCAAAATCAAAAGTAGTGTAAGAATGCTTTTGGTTCCGCTTTCCTGGGAGGTTCCATGAAGAGCTAAGTTTTCTCAATAGTTAGTTAATGCAGTAAATAAGTAATTAAATTGTTTGTGACCCCAGTCGTTCATTTCTGTTTCTTGTGTGCTTTGTGGCCAGTGGGCCTCCAAAGTGTTCCTCAGATCCCTAAGTTCCCTCTCTCCTCATAGTTTTCTTGGGTAGATTCTTGGACAAGATTTTCTCACTACCTTGAGACACCACAGTAAGTTGACAAGCCTGGGGAGCTTCTGTAGGGGGACTGGGAGGGGTAAAGGCTGGGGAGAGGGTAGGGCTCCCTGAAGCCTCTGAAGAGGGAGAGCAGCGACCTTCTGGGTCAGCAATGACGGGGGAGCTCTGACATTAGGAATCTAACGATAATCGGAACATGTGAACAGAACCTTCCCTTTCACTGTGGAAGGCGCACCTCTCATTTTTCTCAGGGGGCTTACAGATAGTTCTGAGCTACTGGGTCTGGTCCAAATGACTAGATTTATTAGTACAGGAAGTTTTCTTTGGGGACAAGACTTTAGTTGGAACTCTCCCCAAATTTCACTGCTACTCTTGTCTTCTCTGTACCTGGGAAACTGTGTGGGTCATGTGGAGATAGAAACTCAGAGAAGGTAGGGGTAGACTTCATGCTCTGCCGTTTACTGGTTGTGGGAACGTCAGCACATTATTGAGTGCAGCAGGCTGCAGTTTCTTTACTAGTAACTGGGTGCGATAATGTTCACTTCTGATGATAGTTGTGAAGAAAAAAAGATGAGATAATGTGGAAAGGACATCAACACAGTTCCTGGTATATAATAATCTTTCCAAAAAGAGTGGCCAGAAAATCCCCCAGACCATGTCTTTGGTGGATTATGTCAGTAGCTAAGAGAGCACCGCTGTTTCCATTGACTTAGGACTCTACAGTTTAATCCTGAGCTTTACTGTTTAACCTGTCATTTTATCCTCAGACTTGTCCTTTAAAGTGGGAACATAATTTGTTTTTCTTTCTTGGTTAACCTAGAGTTTTGTCCTTCAAACTGTCTCCCCCAGTGGGACCTGCCTTAGGCCGCACAGTCCCGTTTCCATATTTCCTCGTTAACAGGTGTCACCTACCAATTGGCACTTGCCAGCTACCTCTACAAGGATCAAATTATGAACCGCTGCAGCTGCTGACCTTCACAACCCCCCTGAAAGGAGTTCAGGGTGGAGATCAGGAATGAGACACTCTGTGCTCTGGGAAAAACTGGCAGAACATGTCTTCAGATAGTTAGATATTTTCAGGAGATGATTTTATGAGCCCAATTCTTGCTTTGTCTCATATCTATTGTACAGAAGCACTAAAATCCTTTATGGTGACGTCTGCTCCTCATGACTCACAGTAACGTTCACGAGACTAGCAGAAACCTTCCACAAAAAATATGTGTTTGGGGACTTCCCTGGTGGCACAGTGGTTAAGAATCTCCCTGCCAATGCAGGGTACATGGGTTCGAGCCCTGGTCCGGGAAGATCCTGCATACCGCGGAGCAGCTAAGCCTGCGAGCCACAACTACTGAGCCTGTGAGCCACAACTGCTGAGCCCGTGTGCCACAACTACTGAAGCCCTCACACCTAGAGTCTGTGCTCCACAACAAGAGAAGCCACTGCAATGAGAGGCCCGTGCACCGCAACGAAGAGTAGCTTCCGTTTGCCGCAACTAGAGAAAAGCCTGCGTGCAACAACGAAGACACAATGCAGCCAAAAGTAAATTAAAAAAAAAAAATGTGCTTGATTGTGTGTACTCCCCCTTCACCAAAATCACATATATACTGACCTTCGCCCCCCACCTCTTTGGAGCAGTTTCTTGGAGCTAGAAGAGAAAGAACTTAGAATGAGTTTTTTTGAACACCTATTCTTGGCTGACAGCCTACAGATGAGATCTTGTTTGATCCTCATGCAGCCCCTGTGAGGAAGGTTTTACTAATATCCCCATATTGGAGATGTGAACATGGAGGTTGGGAAGGTTTAAGCCACGATGTCTGACACAAAAGCACTTGTTCTTTTAATGAAACCGACTCTCTCTCCCTATGTTTTGAGGGGCAAGAAGATGGATTCTGAAAGCGGGACAGAGTAGAATCTGTGTATCCTTAATGCCTGTGAGCATAGGAAAATTATCCCTTTCCATTCAGGAAAACAGACTTCCTGCAATGCTCAAAGAACTTACCTTTTCTCCCTGAAATGATTAATCCTTAGCCCTTGAGGGGTGATGAAAAGGGTCCTACAGAGGACAATGTGTGTGAGGGCTCCTGTGTTGAAGGGCTCAGCTCCACTGGCTTTGGATTCTCCATGACAAAGCACAGACATGTGAATTATAGGTATTGTTCCTTGATCCCTGAGAAAAACCTCCAGTTTCTCTTATGTAACTGCAGAAAACCCTGTGTTTAGTAAAGTATCGTGTGTCCCTTAGCCATGTGTTACGTTCAGAAACAAGGGTTTGGTATGCAGAGTCTGAGTAATGGCCTGAAATGAGACCATTTCTCTTTGCTGACAGCATCCCATTAAGCATTCAAACCCATACTCAGCCATTGTTCAGCACATATTCACAGTCCTTTGCGGGGGGTGGGGGTTAGTTACAAGACATTGAGTTATGAAGGGAATCTGGGCTCCCAAAAGCCACAGCAGATTGACATACTTGACAAGTTAGTTCTAAAATTACCTTTTGTTCAGTATAAGTCAACATAATTCAGTTAGGCTTTGTGTTTTTTTTTTTTTTCCCTCTCACTGTATAAAACTAAACCTCAGCGTTGTTTCATAGCATCCTGCTATTCCTCTAATTATTTTTTGGGTTACTTAGCAAAACCTCCCACTAATCGCCATGCTGATTCCTCATTGGTCTTGTGAGTGTAAATATTTACTGTAAAGTTGGCTGGGGCAATGTGGATAAGCACAGTAGCCACACCTCGAAGAGGACCTCTGATGGTGTGGGATGGGTGTGGCGGGTCATACACAGTTGTAAACAATAGTATCTCTCTCGTAAGCACTTCCAGTCCAATTTACCAAAAAAGTATTTCTGTAAAAGAAACCTAATGTCACAGGACAGAGCCTGCAATCTTCCTGGGAGGTGTGGCGCTTTGACGGGTTTATTCACTTTGAATCCACAGTCTGGCACATACTAGGTAGTCAGTACATAGGCAACCGATCAATAAATAAACGAATGGTACAGTAGGCACATGAGAGACATAGACATCATGGCATAAAAAAAAATCACAGGCTTTAGAGCAAAGGGGAGAGAATTCTGGCTTCATTATTGTGTAATTCGGGGCTAGCCATTGATTATGTTTTCTCATATGTGAAATGGGTAAGAATAAGCATTTCCTTTTTTGTGTGTGATGATTTAATGAGAAAATGTCTGAAAAGAACCCAGAATGAGTAAATGTGTATATGAATATATGTGTATATGTATGTATTTATTTCCTCCCTTGTTCTAAAAAGGATTTGAGGTGACATACAAAAACATCCAAGTTATTAGGATTACATATAAAAGTGGAGGAGAAAATATGAGTAAAGGGAAATTAAACATGGGGAAAACTTAAATATAATTAAGGGTGAATGTAATGCATAACTAGCAGGGTATATATGTATTTCTACAGTGTCTAGAAAATAACCACAAGTTTGTCTCAGAGCTTTCTAGTAAATAAAACAAAGAAGTTAACATGATAAGATACGTAATTCACATTCTTAGTCAAATAAAAACAAAATAACACTTCAGAAGACTGGTCCTAAGGAAAAAATAGAGGTTTGTTGTGAACTACATTCTCAATAACAGACTTCAGTGGGCTATTTCTTTTTTTGTTTTTTAATTAATTTTGATTGGAGTGTAGTTGATTTATAATGTTGTGTTAGTTTCTGCTGTACAGAAAAGCGAATCAGTTATACATATCCATATATCCGCTCTTTTTAGATTCTTTTCCCATATAGGTCATTGTAGGGTATTGAGTAGAGTTCCCTGTGCTATACAGTAGGTTCTTATTAGTTATCTATTTTATATATAGTAGTGTGTATATGTCAATCCCAATCTCCCAATTTATCCCTCTCCCCCTTTCCTCTTTGGTAACCACAAGTTTGTTTTCTACATCTATGACTCTATTTCTGCTTTGTAAGTAAGTTCATTTGTACCATTTTTTTGGAGTCCACATATAAGCAATATCATATGATATTTGTCTTTCTCTGTCTGACTTAACTTCACTCAGTATGACAATCTCTAGGTCCGTCCATGTCGGTGCAAATCTTTTTGATGGCTAATATTCCATTGTGTGTATGTACCACATCTTCTTTATCCATTCATCCATCGATGGACATTTAGGTTGCTTCCATGTCCTGGCTATTGTAAACAGTGCTGCAATGAACATTGGGGTGCATGTATCTTTTCAAATTATGGCTTTGTCTGGATATTACAGGAGTAGGCTATTTCTTATGGTGCATGTCAATGTGGGATCCAGTAAAATTATGCCTTATTATGGGAAAAGGAGGGCATTAAAAGCCTACAGTCTAAAATTTAGATTTCTGATGGTAATACTTACTCCTATGGTAAATTTAATTTATTCTTTTATCTCATTTTAGGAAGGCTATATAAAAAGAAGTCAAAGATAAAAGAAATGACCAAACTGATGGTCAATCAGAAATACTTTGTTACAGAGTTTATAAATAGGGATATTTTTAAGTAGGAGTTTTGGAGAAAAGAAAATTGCTTACTTGATATCAATTACAATGATTATGATTTAGAGATATTTTTAATAACTCACTTTTTATTTGCTATATTTGTCATATATTTTACTTCTACATAAGTTACAAATGCCACAAAATATTGTCATTATTATTGCCTTAAGCAGTCAATAATCTTTTATGTTCCCCTATATTTACCTTTTCTGATGCGGTTTATCTTTTCTTGGACTTCCATGATTTCATCTGCATTTTTTTTCTTTTAGCTTGAGGAAATTCCTTTAGTATTTCCTACAGTAGAAGTCTGTTGCAGTAAATTCTCTCATGTCTATTTGAGAATATCATTCTTTTGCCTTTTTAAAAAAATTACTTTTACCAGGTATGGAATTCTAGTGTTAGCAGTTTTTTGTTGTTGTTGTTTGTTTTGTTTTGTTTTGGCATTTTAAGAACGCCATTACAATTTCTTATGGCAAACATGGTTTCTGCTGAGAAGTCAATTGTCATTTTAGTTGTTGCTTTGCTGAGGAAAATGTTTTTTTACTTCCTTCTGGCTGGCTGATTTTAAGATTTTTCTCTTCTTCTTCTTCTTTTTATTGTGTGGTTTGTTTGTTTGTTTTCAACAGTTAGACTCATGTGCCCAGGCATCATTCATCCTGCTTCTGATTCACTGAACTTCTTCATCTGTGCATTAATGTCTTTCTCAGATTTCAAAATTTCTCGATCACTAATTTTTCATATAATACTCTGTCTTGGTGTCCTTGTCTTTTATTTCTTGGACTCTAACTATGTGTATATTAGATCTTTTTATGTATTACATGTTGCATGATTTTTTTCTATTAATTTTTTATTTTACTCTTGTGCTTTAGTTTGGATTATTAATACTGTCTTTCACTGTGTCTCATCTAGCCTGTTCTAGACCTGTATGTATTAGTTATCATTCTCCAGAGAAAAGAAGATTCTTTTTCTATATAGGGTTGACCCTTGAACAATGCGGGGGTTGGGGTGCTGACCCTCTTACTCAGTCAGAAATGTGCGTATAACTTACAGTTGGCTCTCCGCATACATTGTTCCTCCGTATATCTTCAGTTCCTCCATATCCATGGTTCCACATCTCCACATCCGTGGAGTACTGTAGTATTTGCTATTGAAAAAAATCCTCATGTAAATGGATGCACAGTTCTTTCTCTAAATATATATGGTGGGAGAGGGAGGGAGAGAAGAAGAGACAGACACATTTATTATAAGGAATTGGCTTATACTGTTACGGAGGCTAACAAATCCCAAGATCTGCAGTTGGCAGGCTGGAGGTCCAAGAGAGCTGATGGAAAGTTCCAGGAAATCTAGGAAGTTTCCAGTCCAAATGCTGGCAAGCCTGATATCTAGGAAGGGCCAATATTTCAGTTTGAGTCCAAAGGCACGGAAAATATGATGTCCCAACTCAAGACAGTTCCCTCTTACCCACCTGAGGGCCAACCTTTTTGTTCTATTCAGATCTTCAACCAATTGGATTGCTCACATTAGGGTGGGAAATCTGCTTTACTCAATCTTCTGATTCAAATGTTAATTTCATCCAGAAACACCCTCACAAACATACCCAGAATAATGTTTGACCAAATATCTGGGCATCCGTGGCCCAATCAAAATGACATCATCACACCCATCTAATGAGTTTTCAATTTGATTTATATTTTTCACAATAGAAGGAAGGAACAGCAAGGGAAGATCCCAATTTACTCCTCTTGCAGATGTTTTAAAAGGTAGGATTTGCCCCCTGTAAAACTGAGTAGTTTATTGAGGACATGCCCCTAGAAAGAAGGCCATCCTTATTCTTCAAAAGTGACCAACAGAAAACTTCTGACTGCCTGGTTAATAGTAAGTGCTCAATAATTGTTAGTTCCCTTGAAATTTCTTAAAGAATTTAGCATATACTTGGTGTATAATAGGTAGCAAATACAAATACTCTTTTCCTTCCATACCACTTACTAGACATGTGACCCTGGGCAAGTTACTTCTCTGTGTTTTTAAAAGCCAAGGTACACTGACATAAGAGTAATACTAATTGTTGGGTTGTTGTGACAATTAAATGTGTTAATATATGCAAAATGCTTAGACTAATGCCTAGAACAGAGAAAATATTAAATAGCTGTTGTGTGTACTGTTACTGCTGTTACTATTGTTATAATCATTCTCTGCCATAGTCAATGCATTTTCTAGAAGTTGTAGTGGGATAACTAGAATATCAGAGACATGGTTCTATTTTCCTGCTATTTTCTGTATGTCTACCATTCCCACATGTAAAAATGAGGAGTTTTCCGTAGATGGCCACATTCTCTTCCAGTTTGACCGTTTTCTGATTTTTATAAGCTCAGGTGAGCTCAGCTTATAGAGTTGACTGTCAGTGATTCAGGGATGGTTGAGGATTATGTAGTAAATCAGGCATTAGGCATATTAACAGCATTGGTGACACTCCTTATCCATCCCTAGGCCTTGATACAAACTCCCATTAAGAGGATATCAGAAAAAGTGGACTTAAGGAGCAATATGTACCAATTAGGACTGGATATATAATCACTTTGGAGGCACAGAAAAAGAAATGTTTTGCTATATCATGGAATAATAACCACCGGCTTTCATTGAGGGCTTAATGGGCATTACATCAGTGAACCTTTTAATAGCTCTTTGAAGTAAGCAATATTATTAACACTGTTTTACAGAGGAGGAAATTAAAAGGCTCTGACAGCTTGAATTGCACAGTGATGTGGACCAATAGGTGGCAGTACTGGGAGTTGAATCTAGGTCCAGTTAACTCCAAAGTCCAACTGGTGAATCCATAGGGTGTGCTATTTCCTGAACTATGGCTATGGTCAGATCATCTCCCAGTTGTGCCTGAAAGTATTCAATAATACTTTTTAAGTTCTAACTTTGTGTATCCCTTCAAAGGAAATACCTTCTGATTCCATTACCTTTCTCTTATTCTCAGCCAGTCATTATCTGCTTCTCATACCTGAGAGAACCTGAGTGCACCAGCAGAGCCACATTTAATGGAAAACCTTTCAGGACCATTACCCAGCCAGTTTCTGTGGGAACAAATGCCAGCCCAATATTAGGCTCATTTTCAGTTCTATTAAATTTCTAACAAATTGTCATTTTACAAGAAGCATTTCATCCTGACATAATAGACTTATCTATTTTCTCCTCATTCCTTCAAAGACTGTAGATGTTGTTTGTGTGGGCCAGTCTTTTACAGATACCAGTTCATACCAAGAGAAACATTACTTAAATATTACAGACTTGAACATGATGTGGACTGGACTATTTACACATACTCTGAATGTCATACAATTCTGAGGTAAAACATTTTGTGAAGGCTTCAATCATTTTAATAACTAATAGGCTTTAATAATTTTAATTAATTATTAATTATGTATTAATAATTTAAACACATAATTTTAATAATTATGGCTTTCTTTTATATAGTGGTTTGGGCTGCCAAAATGATAAATCCCTGTTTTAAGGAACTACTTCTTGAACATTTTCCTTATATGCAAGAAAGGATAATTTGACAATAGAATCTTTGGGAAAGATTCAGAGATATATTTTCCATTCACTTGCCATTTCCTAAATGCTGTAATCTAGCTATATTTATAGGGAATTCATCTTGCTGCATTGTTGATTGTTTCATGGACGACATGCTTTTTTTACTGAAGTATAGTTGATTTACAATGTTGTGTTAGTTTCAGGTGTACAGCAAAGTGATTTGGTTATATATATATATATATATATTTTTAAAGATTCTTTTCCCTTATAGGTTATTAAAAAATATTGAATATAATTTTTTAAGGCAGACCGCCACCATTTGGAAAGCTGTGTGGTGTAAAGTGAAGAAACTCTGGGTTTTAAATAGGCAAATCTAGGTTCTAGATACCATTGAGTCTCTGAACAGTTGAAGTTGGGTAAGTCACTTCATCTGTAAAAGGATGGAGTGGAATTAAATGCTTTTAGGTCCCTTCTTGCTGGAATATATCTAATTGTAGGCAGGCAAATTTTTGCTCCATCCATTTTCAAGAGATGTTCAGACTTTTTACTTTGGTCATTGATGTGTAGGTGCTGTTGTGAAAAAATTTATGAACATCTGAGTCTACCATGTTAGCATTTTTCAGAAGGAAAATAAGCAATACTCCTTTCTGTGCTTTCTGGGTTCAAAAACAATTAAGAGATGAACTAATTATAAAATAGGATTCCATACCTGTACCTAAAAAATCTTGCCAAAACACTCTGTACTTTACACTCCCACCCATCCTGCAGTCTCTAACTTGGGCTATCCCAACTAAGGAGAAGTTTAGGTCTAGGGCTTCCCTGGTGGCACAGTGGTTGAGAATCTGCCTGCCAATGTCGGGGACATGGGTTCGAGCCCTGGTCTGGGAAGATCCCACATGCTGCGGAGCAACTAGGCCCGTGAGCCACAACTACTGAGCCTGCGCGTCTGGAGCCCATGCTCCTCAACAAGAGAGGCTGCGACAGTGAGAGTCCCGCACACCGCGATGAAGAGTGGCCCCTGCTCGCCGCAACTAGAGAAAGCCCTCGCACAGAAACGAAGACCCAACACAGCCAAAAATAAATAAATAAATAAAAATTAAAAAAAAAAAAGTTTAGGTCTACAGATCAGACATAATTGTCCTGGATTGTTGCCTCATATTAGTCAGGGATTGAGAATGAAAAACAGAAGAAAAAAAAAGCATCTCCAAGGCATGCAAACCTTTAAAAGATTGGTTCTACCTAACAGAGAAATGTGGACCATTGGCAAGCACACGTCATGAAAAGTTTTTGAGCGGTGGAGTGATGTGTTCGATGTGAAAATTAACAATTGATTGAAATGGGGGAGGTCCCAGAGCAGGGAATACACTAAAGTTGTTATTGCAAGGTAATAAGGACTTCTGCTTGGTGGTGTCAGTGGGAGCAGAAACTATATGAGGTGAAAAAAGGAGGACTGATCAGGAGGAAATGGCACCTGACTGAACATGGAGAGAAGAGTCAGAAGCACTTGAGATTTAAAACATGTTGCTTGGAAAGTGATGGTACCGTTAACATTTCGGAGTCAGATGTAAGCATTTTAAGTTTACTTTGTTGGTGGGCCATCCAGCTGGAACCATGAAGAAGTATGCTGGAGTTTTGAGCTGGAGATGTAGATCTTTAAGGTCATTCATCAGAGAGGTTAATTGAAGGCGTGATCGTATGAGATCGTGAAACTAAGAGCAATGAAGATGAAGACATGGCCTCAGACATGTCTGCCATGAGGGGATGAAACAGAAGACTAGGGGTGAATGGAGGAGGCTATTTGAGTGTCCTGGACATTTTAGGAGGGAAGAAATTTACAAAGGGAACGCTAAGATGTGCCAAATGCTGTACAGAGGTAGTAGGTGAAGAGGAAGCACCAGTGGTGACTTTTGAGAGGGCAGCATCAATGTTGGAGAAGTTTAGAGGCCAGTTTTCAAGGGCAAAGAACGGAGTGCATGATGCACGGGAAGTGGAGTCCACATTCTTCATTTGGAAACTTGGAGTCATAAAAAGAGAGACTGTTATCCTGAAAGGAAAACACTGTTGAAGAAAAAAAAATGTTTTATGTGAAGAGAGTTAATTACATTTGCACTTGTATGGCTGTTATTTTTTTCTGTGCTTCATAATTTTCTTTTGCAGAGTTACCTCTATTTTGGCCTCTGCCCACATGCTGTGGCAGTAGGTAATTCCCTCTTCTCTCTTTGCTTCTACTCCAGGATCTCCATGTGGCTCAGACCTAGTCCCTTAGAACATTCTGTCTTTTGACCAAAGGTACTGGTTCAGAGAGAAGCACATGACTCCAGCTGGGAGATTAAGAGCTCTCCCTGGGACTTTTTCTGCAGTCATTAGGAAAGAGTATTTTTTTTTCCCTCTGATATTGGTAGTACAAAGGACAATGAGAATGTCTGAAAAGGAAAGACCGAGAAGCAATCAGAACACAAACATACACATACAGAGAAGAGAGAGAGAGGGAGAGAGAGAGATTAACTATTGAGACTTCGTATTTTTGGATCCGACTGTAGCTCTGAATTTAAACCAATAGCAGTGAAAGAGTATGCAAAGGAAAAATGCAGAGTGAAGAATAAAAGACCAAAAGTCTGGTGAAAGAGGGGGTCTATTGATGAAATAAAGTCTGTGGGGAGCTTTAGGAGATGAAGTGGAGAGATTTGCCTTTGAGAAAAGTTGCACCATTGTTCCCTCTGATGCTGAAGAAAGAGAAAATGATAGTAGTAGAGATACAGAGAAATGTTGATGGTGGGGAGAAGCAGAGTTGACGAAATTGGGATTAAATGGCTAAGATCACCTTTATACAATAGGAAAAAAGGTCATGTTACATAATTTACTTGTTACATTGATTTTTTTCATAAACTGTTATGAGAAGTTGCCTTCATAAAGATGTTATATTGCTGATTGGGTTTTATAGTTGATTGAATATAAATAGAATAGGGAGATACGAAAAGTAGTAGAAGATATGGAAAATCCTTGAAATGTGTCTCTCACACACGTACACACCCCTTATGGACATGGATGTACTGTCCTTATTCCTTCCTTGTGAATATTTACAATGTACTAGCCACAGGGATTACAGTTTTGAATAAGGTAGATATGGTCTCTGCCATCACAGTGGTGAAAAAATGATGAAAGGATTAAGAGGGGACTAAATATTTCAGGAGTTTGAAGTCTTGTGTCTATTTTACCTACTGCAGAAGTTTTTACAGGAATATTATTTATTGATAAGTTGTCAAAACAGAATCAGCTCTGCTTATTTTTATTGAAATTGGAAAGTTGATTATGTCCAAGAAGCTTGACAATTTATGTGGACAAACCTTTGGAGAGAAGTCAGTCTTTTAAAATAGCATGCTCAGCTAGACTGCATCTAGTTTCTTTCATTTAATTGTATATCAATAAATATATTTCAGCATATACCATCTCTCTTGCTACCTTCTCTCCACTGGACAAGTGTTTATTACAGAAAAGCCTTTGTGTGTGTGTGTGTGTGTGTGTGTGTGTGTGAGAGAGAGAGAGAGAGAGAGAGAGAGAGAGAGAGAGAGAGAGAGAGAGAGGAGAGAGAGAGAGAGAGAGAAAGGGAATTCAATTATTTGCAATTATTTCTCTATCTTCCTGAAAGGTTTTGGCACAGGAGAACTGTTCAGTGTGTGCGGTGAGTTGGAAGGGACATTAGTCCCTGTAGAGTTTACACAAAGTAATGTGCCAAGCTACAAACTAGCAGTGGGGATATAATGCAGAATTCAGAGGAAAATATTTCATGTCCATTGCCCCATCGTGTTAAAGAATCTACCACTCCCTGTAGAGTTTAAATTTCAACCATGGCTGGCATTACAGGTTATACAAGCATTGCCAATACATTCAATCTAGTCTGCTTATATAAAATCTAAAACTAGTCCATTCATAACTTTAGTTCAGTTCAAGCAGTTTCACTGTCTCTTGACCTTTGAATCCCAATGGTTGGTTGGCTGTATTGTTTATTTCCTCCCCAAGTGATTTTTCAAGTCACAGTCATACCCAAGGCTTTACCCCCATTTGGTTACCATTAAATTCACCTGTTCTGGTTTTAGTAGTTGGAGAAAATAAAGTTGGCATGGAGTTACCTTCTCACTCATCTGTCATTTTATTTATATTTCTGCCTTGACTAAAGAGAATAAAGATAGAAAAAAAAGAGAACTGGATCCAATATTTTGTAAATTGTGTCAAATCTCTTTGTAAACTCGGCAACTAATGTCCATACTCATAGGCTAATGCCTTTTCCAAATAGTCACTGCCTTTTGTCTGTCAGTAGAAAGCCAACATTGCTCAGTAGAAAGAATGCTTAAATTGGAGAAAAGAAACTTGGCTTTAGTTTCATCTACTACAATTATAATATGCATAGTTTTGACTTTTCATTTAACCTTTCTGAACCTTTTAATTTTATAAAACAAGATTAACAATGTGAACATATTCCATACAGATAGCCTTTAGAGTCAAATGAGAGAAATTATATCCGAATACTTTGTACATTTGTATAGTGCTGTGAAAATGAAAATAATGACCATAGAGATAAATTCCCATACAATTTGTTTTGCATATTTGTCATTTTAGATTTTAGAGTGATATTGCCCAATATGGAAATAAGTAAGCATCAGTATTATATTAGAAAGAAAAATTCTATTTTTTCTCTCTCATCAAGTACAGCCCATCATTTTGTCCATCAGTGAAATGATTCATTTAAGACTTATGGTCCTTTCATGCATTGTACACATTCATAGTATAGGTCTGCTATTAACCACAAGAAGTCTTAAAATTCAAGTAGATTCAGAGTGAACTATTCAAAAAATATTTTTATAAGCCGTTCTATTCTTTTCTTTATTGTCTCAATTAGAGAGTTGATATTTATCAATAGAAAAAGATCCCAACTGGCTCCATGTTTATCTGATAGTTTAAAAAATCTTTCTCTTTTCCCAGCTAATTTAATTATAATTCTTTTGCCACACCTCAAATTACTTGATCAAGAGTGTTTCATGTCTCTTTGATAGTACTTTAGTGTTTACTTTCTGGGATGTAAAATTTAAGTGACCTAAGATCTTCAAAAATACAATCTTGAGTATAAATTTTGTGAGTATTGAAAAAAAAGAATGGTTAGAGACTATCTTGTGTTAAAATAGTGGTGAGTATGAAAGATTATACATCCTAAGAAAGCTAACATCAGAATACTCCTCTGATGCTGCTCACGAGGGGATGTGGGTTGACTTGGCGACGGTCAAGCATGAAAGACAATATAAGTCTATCTCCATGGGGTTCCACTGGGCATCACATGGCCTCAAAATCTCAGGTTCCTTGAGTTGACTAGTCTCTGATTTTGCTCTGTTACCACAATACTCTATAGTGGAAGTAGATGGGGTTTAATGAGGAGTTGAGAGGTAGAGGGCTTTGCAACTAATAAACATGCATTAAAATTCCACTTTCAGTAACCCTTACATTTTTATGCTTTTACAATCATAACTATGTTTTTATGTACAAATGGGTGAGAAGCATATGTGGTGGGCTTCACTTTAAGAAATCTCACCAAAAAGGCTAAATTTAGAAAGACTAATTATACTTAGTGTTGGTAATGAAGTAAAACACCTGGCACTCTCATATACTGCTGGTGAGAGCGTAACCTGCTAAAATCACATTCAAAACTCTTTGCCAGTAGCTAATCAAGTTTAACGTTCATATACTCTATAACCAAGCACTTCCACTTCTAGGGTTATACCCAACAGAAATGCATACATATGTGCACCAAAAGATATGTATAAGAATATTCATGTTAACATTATTATTAATAGCACCAAACTAGAGATCCAAATGTTCATTAACAGTAGAATGGCTACATAGATTGTGATATATTCATCTAATGATACAGAATATATCATGATGCATGATAATGATGAATATGTTGTTGCTGTATGCTACAACATGATGACTATCACAAACGTGACGTCGAGTGAAAGAAGCTAGATGCAAAAACAAATCATGAATGAGTCCTTTATATTTCAAAAGCAGACAAAACTACTTGTCTCTGATGATAGAAGTCAGAAGTAATTACTTTTGGTGAAGAGGGAAGGTTAGTACTGGAGAGGAGCAGTAGGGGCCTTCTGGGATGCTGTACTATTTCATCTCTTGCTCTAGGTGACAGTTACACAAGCATGTTAACTTTGTGATAATTGACTTCTTTCTCATGGCTGAATAATATTCCATTCATCTACCATTGGACACTTAGGTTGTTTCCATATCTTGGCTATTGTGAATAATGCTGCAATGAGTATGGGAGTGCAGAAATCTCTTTGAGATACTGATTTCACTTCCTTTGGATATATATCCAGTCATGGGATTGCTGGACCATACAATAATTCTATTTTTAATTTTTTGAGGTACCTCCAAACTGTTTTCCACAGCGACTGTACCAGTTTACATTCTTACCAACACACAGCATTTTTAAGGAAACCACTTGTGTATACATCTTAGAAAAATGAAGATGTAAACCAAGAATCATGCAGATTTAGGATCTAGGAAGAAAGAATGGTTTGGGAAAATAATAAAGGGAAGTTAAGCCTGGTAATCATGCAGAAAACTTATAAAAGTCCAAGTAGAGTAAAAAAACAAAAAACTCCAAGTGGGTATTTAAGAGATTTGATATTATCCCAGAGAAATGGAAGAACTTAGGAATTCAATAAAGGTAAACAATGCGAGAAAATAATAAAGGTCGATAGAAACATCAAGATAAATAAGAGGCAGCATAAGAAAGAAAATATAACCAGAGAATACTTCTTGGCTCTACCATGAACAATATTTACACAGAATAGTAATATAAACCCTGTTTATAATTGTCTGAATCTCAAGACTTCAATTTGGTTTCAGAGCAGACTTCAAATATTAGTAACTTTGCAATGTAAAAATACAATTACGATTACAGAAGCTTGGAGGCAGAAATGTGCCTTGGAGGCAGAGGAGTGAAAAGACTGGTGGGGACATGGACACTTGCTAATTGGATTATCCGGTCCACGGAGGGTTAATTTAAATAATCAGTTCCACTTCAGCCCTTGGTGAAATTCCTTTTAAGAAGTTCACATTCATTTTCCTGCCTTAAGCAATAGAACGTTGTTAAAAATGGACTCTGATGGCAGGATGTTATAGGACATCGTGCAGTTGCAAAAAGGGTAGAATATTGAGACAGATAATCAAGAATCCCAAAACATTATAAGAACACTTTTGCAGGGCTGCTAGCTGCACACACAAGACTTTCGGGGTTTTTTGTTTGTTTTATTGTCTTGGGGTTTTTTGGTGATTAGACTTTCTCTGAAACAGAGTAACAAGCAAAATATTCCAGTGCACTGAGAGCCATGGTTACGTGGATTCCTATAAATCAGGATTTTCCTCCACCTTTTAGGTGAGATATCTATTGAATAGGCTTCTGCTGTATCTGACACCGAACTGCCAGCTTGGATTTAGAGATGGAAGTTTAAAAAATGCCATAAAGCAGCTCTAGCTTTTAGTGCCAACTATAGAGATCAGTATCATTTGTACACCACAACAGGAGCATTTGTTAAGAAATCACTCTGCCTCTGACTCTCAGGGAGAGAATAAAGCTTCACACTTTGTGTTTATATGGCCATTCTCTCCACTGATAGCAGTGAGCCCTGGTGAAGTCCAAGTGAGCTGTGTTCTCTACGTGTGTTATGTTTGTAACTTGGGAGTGCGAGGCTGGTTCTCACCCCCTCTTCAAATTTATTGATATTGACTGACTCACTTTGGAGCTAAGGAGCCTTTTTGGAAAGTAATAATTCAAACAAGGTTGACACCTGGAATGCAGATCCACGCAGGCATGACTCATTGACTGAAGGACGCCTGAAGGAAGCCAAATGGCCATGGTGGACTGTAGGGCCAGTGGGAAAGAATCAACCCTGAGTGAAAGTAAGCTGAACTTAGCCACAGGGCCTGAGGGTTGGAGGAAAATAGTGGTACTGGGTAAACTATGGTGACTGTAACTCAACCATTTACAAACTTTTAGTGGAGTAAGTTGTATATGTTGAATAACAAATAAGTGCTCCTAATTTATCCTCCTTATCACTCCCTAAGAGTGATAATGTTTGCTTATTCAACTTCTTTCTGCTTTTACTAGACTTGTTTTTGTAATTGCTTTGTTTTTATTTATTTAATTTATTTTTTAATTTATTTTTTATTGAAGTAGAGTTGATTTACAATGTTTCAGGTGTACAGCAAAGTGACTCAGTTATGTATACATATATTCGTTTTCAGATTCTTTTCCATTATGCGTTACTACAAAATATTGAGTATAGTTCTCTGTGCTATACAGTAGGTCCTTGTTTATTTTATATATAGTAGTATGTATATGTTAATCCCAAACTCCTAATGTATCCTTCCCCTCCTTTTCCCCTTTGGTAACCATAGTCTATTTCTGTTTTGTAAATAGGTTCATTTGTATCATTTTTTTTTAGATTCCACATATAAGTGATATCACATGTTGTTTGTCTTTCTCTGTCTAGCTTATTTCACTTAGTATGATAATCTCCAGATCCATCCATGTTGCTGCAAATGGCATTATTTCATTGTTTTTTATGGCTGAGTAATATTCCATTGTATATATGTACCACATCTTCCTTATCCATTCATCTGTCGATGGACATTTAGGTTGCTTCCATCAGACTTATTCTTGAGATTTGTGATTTAGAATCTTGCGAATAGATAGAAATGCATGGTTGGCTAGACAGGGAGACTGTTGTGTTTAAGATGGGTGGTTTTAGATATGACAAAACTGTAGTATATGCGGTATAGGAAGGTGATGTTAAGGGCAAGAGAGTGTCCAGATTTTGTTGGACTGGTATCATCTTTGAGAGAAAGAATACAAAATTATAAAAACAAAATTAGGTGTGAAATTGAATGTACATTTGAAAAGAGAAAATAAATCACAATAAATTGCAAATATTAAAGAGCTGTCAATATCACAAATATCATTAAGTGCATAATAATTTAATTATTGTACACATGTTCGATATGTTTGTGTCCCGCCCCGCCCCCCAAATTCATGTGTTGAAGCCTGAACACTCCCAATGTGATGGTATTTGGAGATGGAGCCTTTGGGAGGTAATTAGGGTTAAATGAGGTAATGAGGGTAGAGTCCTCATAGTGGGATTGGTGCCCTTTAAGAAGAGACACCAGAGAAGCTCATGATCATTCCCCAGCATGTGCGCAAAGAATAGGTCATGTGAGCACACAGTGAGTTGGCAGCGTCTACAAGCCATTGCCAGAACCTTGATCTTGGAATTCCCAGACTCCAGAACTTTGGGAAATAAATTTCTATTGTTTAAGCCACCTAGCCTATGGTGTTTTGTTGTGGCAGTGAGTGGACTAAGACGTAATATGATTTTTCATGTATACTTTTTGACTGCATACGTTGAGCATTTCTTCACGTGAAAACATGATTTTTGTAATACTTTGTCTTAACATGGTTGATTGAAGTTTGTATTTTATTAGTAGTAGTAGTGATGCATATATATGACTTACCTCACAGCTTCACTCACCGTTTATAAGTTTGTGCCCTAAAAATAAAGGAATTCTGATAAATTCTATTTTCCATGCTTCCAACCAAAAAGGAAAGAAATAAAGTATGGTACTTTTATAATTGCAAATGCCACATTATTAAATATTTCCCTGAAAGGAGAGGACTTCCCTGTTTCTTTTGCTTACAACTTTACATTTTTGATGATTTGAAGAGTTTTCCACAGACTAGGTACTGGCTTTCCCATTTCAAACCTGGTTTCTCATCCATTACATACATAGTTCTGGTGCCAGGGGCTATAGAACAGATTCGCTTTTCAATACCACCTCTGCCCCTGTACATTTGTGTTTATAGTGCTGGGTGAGTTGGCACAGTGGGAATATTCCTGAAAGCCATTCCAACCCGGGAAAGCTAGCGATAGCTGTAAGTCACATAAATACACTCCACTCGGACTAAGTATATCTTAAATTTAACTCTTCCTTAGGTTCCCAAAATGTAGTTACTGCATTGCCACCCAACATGAGAGTGAATGTGACAGAAAGAAGTCAGAATGCAAAGAGATAATGATCTTATTTTCACTTAAAATATACTTTTACAAATTTTACAAAAACATTTGATTACATGAACACATTGCTTGAGCCCCCCCTTTCTTTGTTGATCTTCTCTCTATTGTCTTCATCATTGAAAGTGGGGTTTCAAACTCTTCATCTAAGTTTATTGAATTGTCTATTTGTCTCTTCAGTTCTGTCAGGTTTTGCTTCATGAATTTTGTGTCTTTGTTCTTAGGTGCATATATGTTGTGTTTTCCTGATGGAATTACCCTTTTATGATTATAAAATTTATCCTTATCTTTAATAATTTTTTGTTTTCAAATCTATTTTGTCTGATATTAGTGTGGCCACTCCAGCTCAGATACTTGTCAGAGAAAGTGACAGTTGTTGGTTTGATATTGCATTTTATGCAATGTCATTTTTACTTGTATATCAAAAAGGTATCATGGTGGGAAGAGGCAGAAATGGCAATTTATATTAGAGAAATGAACATTGTATCATTAGGAATGACAAACTTTCATTTTTGTTTCTTATTTGAATTTCCGTGAGAGTATGATATTTAGATAGCTGTGTGATGCACCAATTGCTGACATGAAATACAAAAAAAATCAGAGTTATACTTTGGAATTTCTTTGAGTTTTGGGGTGAGGGAAGAGGCAATATAGTTTGGGTTTTTTGTTATCTGGAGTTCAGTTTCATTAACATCATGAGAACTTGTTTGTAGCTAAGAATAACTTGTCTAAAGTTTCATCACTATGCAGTAAGTTACCAAGCTAGACATCTTGGAGTTGTCCACAGTTCTTCTTGTTTTCCCGTGTCCCACTTCAGTACAGATATGTCTTCAGCTCTGAAGTCTTGCCTCATTTATCACTGTTTTCCATACCACCTAACCCTCCTACAGCCCCTATATCTCCTCTGAATCCTTGGAACAGTTTTTATACTCCTTTTATAGCACTTCTCACATACTGTGGCTCTGTTCTTATATATCTGACTCTTCAATTACATTAGATGGTAAACTCTGAGAATAAGGGTTATATATTATTTAACTTTGTGTTTTCCATGCCTGGTATATGGTACATGGTACATGCTTAATAGATGTTTAGACCTCTTGAAAATGTGAACTTGAGCATCCAGTATACTGAACCAGCTAGTACTAGAGGGTTTACTTAGAAAGTAAAAAAGTGAAAAATAGGAGTACTTGCCAGATGTTCATTATTATGAATGTCAGCTTACAACTTAGGGGAAAATGGATTATGTAATATATTAAATCATGTATATTTAATATTTAATGATTAAAATAATCTATATTCATGAAAACAGTAATTGGCATATGTTCCCTTTGGCTCTTGTGTTCTGCTTGATGAAATTATAGATATTTAACATACTGCCAGGTTTTATTTTATAAATGGCTCTATACCAAATATAGTTTTAAAAACACCTACATTCATGCAAACAACAGCATAAGAGCCCATTAATAACTGCAGTTTTTTAGAAGCTGTTTTGTTGAAATTGGCTTACATTTAATCCATCAGAAAAATGAATCCCTCCAAACTAGGATCTTTTCTATCCCCAGAGTTATTGTATTTGCCAAGTGTCCGGGAATGTTGATAGGTCAAAACAGTTGATTTGTTTAAAAGTCTTGAGTTATTTATACTAAACTGCAAAGATTATTCTCATACTTGAAATAGATATAGAACCCTAGAATCTTGAATTTGAAGGTAACTTCCGAATCAACATAACCTAATTTCCATATTTTACAGATGAAGAAATTGAAGCCCTAGGAATGGAAATGATTTCTCAACTATATTTCTTAAGTTCCAGCCCACTGCTCTTTCCCCCATATCTTTCAGCTTCATACAAAGCATTTGAAGAAAAACTTCATCACAACACTGACAAAAATCCTACTTGTCTATTTTGCAGACACTGACAAATTGATCCCAAGATTGATATGGAAATGCAAGGGACCCAAATAGCCAAAACAATCTTGAAAGAGAAGAACAAACACACTTCCCAATCTCAAAACTTACTGCAAAGCTAAGTAGTTATGACAGTGTGTGGCATAGGATGGACATGGGTATCAATGGAATAGAACTGAGAATCCAGAAATTAACTCTTACATTTATGGTCAATTGATTTTCAAGAGTGCCGACATAATTCAATGGGTAATGATAGTCTTCCTAAAAATTTGTGCTAAGAAAACTACATAACCACATACAAAAGGATTTGGATTCCTACCTCACATCATATACAAAAATTAACTCAAAATGGATAATAGACCTAAATGTAAGAGCTAAAACTATAAAACTCTTAGAAGGAAACATGGGTATAAATCTTTGTGACCTTGGGCTAGGCAATGGTTTTTCAGATATGAAACCAAAATCACAAGCAACAAAAGAAAAAGATAGATAAAACAGACATCATTAAAATAAATAACATTGTGTTTCAAAGGCCAACATCAGAAAAGTGAAAAGACAATCCTCAGAATGGGAGAAAATATTTGCAAGTTGTATATCTGGTATGGGATTTGTATTCAGATTATATAAAGTATCTTACGTCTCAACAATTAAAAGACAAATAACCTAATTAAAAGTGAGCAAAGCATTTGAATAGACATTCCTCCAAAGAATATATATGAATGACTAAAAAGCATATGAAAAGATCCTCAACATCATTAATCATCAGGGGAATACAAATCAAAACCATATACCCCAGAAATTCCACTCACTGATAAACACTCAAGAGAAATAAAAATCCACGTCCACACAAAAGCTCGTACCAAATTGTTCGTCATAGTATCATTCACAATATCCAAGACGTAGAAACAACCCAAATATCCATCAACCCATAAATGGATGAATAAAATGTAATATATTCATACAAAGGAATGCTGTTTGGCAGTAAAAAGGAGTGAAGTATTGCTATGTGCTACAACATAGATGGACTTTGAGGACATTATGCTAAGTGAAAGGAATCAGTCACAAAAGACTGTGTATTGTATAAATCTATTTATATGAAATGTCCAGAATAGAGAAATTCATACAGACAAAAAGTAGATTATTAGTTACCAGTGACAGGGTGACGGGGGAAGCAAAGTGACTGAGTAGATACGAGCTTTCTTTGTGGTGTGATAAAATGGGCTAAAATTAGATAGTGGTGATAATTGCATAGTTTGTGAATACGCTAAAAACCACTGAATTTTACACTTTAAAAGGCTGCATTTTATGGTGTGTGACTTATAACTCGATAAAGGTGTTATAAAAGAAACTTCTATTAGGCAAGGACTGTTAGTAACTCCATTTTATAGATTAGAAAATGTAGGCAGTTGCCTAAAAGTCAAATTGATACTGAGTAATGAGGCCAGGATTTGAGTCCAGGTAATCTGACCCCAGGTGTTTCATCCTAAACTTGGCTTTATTCCTGCTTTAATAAGGCAAATAAGGGATATATTATTGCTCTAATGGAGTCATGGTTCTTTTGCCACTAGGATACGTTTGGTGAATGATACTCAACGATGTAAAATCAACTGACTTATCTGACATGGCCTGAATTAGTTGATTCCTCTTGCACTCCTATAGTTAAATCAGCTTAGAAAGAAATGCATCTTTTAAGGTTACAAGAGTAACACTTCTTTAGGTGATACCATCTCTTCCTCAAGCTGGCATATGTATATAGACACAGCCTAAAAAGTGTTTTGTTACACATTAAAAACACCTGTATGATTAAATATACAGAGCTAGATATATAAAGTGAATTTTTTGTGCTTTATAGTTGAAGAATGGATTTTGCTGATCCATGAATGATTTGATATCATTTGCTCGTGACTGAATAGAATTGGCCATTTGTCGAAATTTGCACTCCACACAGATTAGCTAATTGGAGAGATTTCTTTGTACCACTTCTATTATCTTTCTATTTCTCGTGCTCTTTTCCAAAGAATCACTTCATACATCCTTATTTCTCTCTGATATTACAAATGAAGGCTTTTTCATAAGCTGGGGTTGCGGCACTCTCAGCTCTCCAGAGCACAGAGAGGGACCAGGAAGGATGTAAAACAAAAAGTCTTTAAGTGTTTTTGCATTGATATTCTTGCAAAGGACTAAAAGCCCTTTCCAGAGCTTTACTCTGATGTAATAAGTTTGGTTATTTGGTTTTCTAGTTCACATAAAATCAGAATCAGCAAGTTAGAAGTTTTAGGGAGACTGGCAGGGGGACAAATATTGATCAGCGGGAAGGGACAAACTAATAAAGTAGAAATTCTAGCAGAGGCCGTAAATCCTGCCAATAATGTCATAGTTGCTAAGTGCCCCTATATCCTAAGTCAAGTGCAAGACCTCCTATCAGGCCTTGCTAGGTGACTGTGAAACAAGTTCATTCAGCAGCAGCCCAGCATCCTTATAGAGAGCATCTACGATTTGAGGAGGGCAGGACCTTGAGAGAGAGGATTTCTTGGGAGAGGGATGTCGCTGCCTTATGCTTCTCCCTACCCAGTGCAGGAGGAAAGGGAGAGGCCTCTATTTCACCTTCAACCAAATGAGAGAGGCTCCAGAGCTTGCTATTTATCTCTTGAAATAGAGACTTTAATATCTATGATGATGGAAATATTCCTCGGTCATTATGGTGACCACTAGCCACATGTGTCCATTGAGCACTTGACATATGGCTAGGGTAGGTGAGGAACTCAGTTTTAATTTTGTTTAGGTTTTGTAAATCTATATACTAAATTCAAATAGCCATATATGGCTATGGAATACTTTATTGGGCAGTACTGTATTATTGTACAGTAATACAGTAGTAATTGTATTACTATTGTAGCAACAGTAGTAGCTAATACATATTGATAATTTGCTAGGTACCAAATACTGCACTAAGCACTTTCTAGTATCTTTAAGATCCTCCCTGTAGCCACTTGATTTTATCCATCTTGATTTTATTCAGGAGAAAACCAAAGCATAGAGAGGTTACATAAGGGACAGATTTAGAGTAGAACCTAGAGGATTTGATTCTAGACCCTTTGGTTTTAATCACTGCACTTTTTTTTGTGGACATGCCTCTTTAATTTTACCCCCCCCATTCATACTTTTATTAATGAGTAACAGTAGCAAAAATCATCTCTGGAGACTTCATTTATACCTTTATAACATATCTTCTTTTAGTTATATACACTTCTAATCTTTCTCAACTACTTTGGTATATATACATTTTTTTTTATACAGCACCTCTGAGACAGGATAATTCCATTTGTCTTATTTTCTAATAATCTTTGTTGAATAGGAAGTGGAGTCTTCAGTGATGAAAAGATTTTTATCCTTGAGATATATGTTTGGGAGGTCCCTGAGTGCCCTCATATATCTGATATTCAGAAACCTGAGAACACATCATCACCTCTACCTTGGAAAAACCTCATTTGGTGCATAATGAGAGTGAAGCTCAGGGGCTTTTGGACATGGTTTTCTATGCAGAAGGTGCTTCCCTCTTTGATTCATGAGTAAACTGTGGAGTTCACCTGTATTTTTAATTTTCCAAATGGGCTAATTATATAAGAAGAAAGATTTGTGCTTTAATATTTATATTCTAGGTGCATCGGAAGCCTCTACTGATTCTATATAAACAGGAATACCCAATGACTGGAGAATGAATATTCATGGACAGTCTCTGACAAAATATTATAGAATGGTAGCCATCCACCAGCAAAAATGAGTATGTACCACGTGCAAGGCTCTGTATGCACGTTACCTTTTTAATACTCTCTACTTAAATATCATTAGCCCACTTACAGGTGAGGAAACTGAGGTGCAGAAAAATAAAGTCGTTTATCCAGGGTCATACTGGAACCATACTGGACTCATGTAGAGTCCTGGCTAAACCTGGGTTAATTTGATTCTAAAACTGTCTGTAGGAAGAGTAGTGTTTGAGCAGGTACGTTCCAACTCTGGCTGCACACTGGCACACCTTCTGCAGGGAACTTTAAAAAATCCCAGTGCCGGGCTTCCCTGGTGGCGCAGTGGTTGAGAGTCCGCCTGCCGATGCAGGGGACGCGGGTTCGTGCCCCGGTCCGGGAGGATCCCACATGCCGCGGAGCGGCTGGGCCCGTGAGCCATGGCCGCTGAGCCTGCGCGTCCGGTGCCTGTGCTCCGCAACGGGAGAGGCCACGGCAGTGAGAGGCCGAGTACTGCCAAAAAAAAAAAAAAAAAAATCCCACTGCCCAGGCTATACTGCAGAGCAATTAAATCAGAATCTTCCAAGGGGTAGGACCTAGACATCATTACAGTGTAAAGTTCTTCATGTGATTCCAACATGCATCTGAGGAGGTTAGCCATGCTGAAAGCCATGCAGCTGCTTCCTATGTGCTTCCTATCAGCCAGGGTTGCAATGCCCTTTAAAATTCAATGGTGTATGGATAGATAGACCTGCTGCATTTTTGTAAGGTGTTTGTAAATTTTTTGGAAAAAATAATAAGAACAGTTGGTATCGGATTTTCAGATCACAAAACTGAATCTAATTTCTGTTTTGAGCCTCACCCGCATTCTCTTTGGCATAAGGAAATACGAGTCACTTCTAGGTAATCAAGTCATATCAGTCAGATCAGGACTTAAATTTGGTCAATATAAGACTTGAAATCAGTCATTCCAACGTTCTCGCTCACCCCTTCTTTCTCCCCCAGATTCTGGTAGGCTGGCATAGACTCGGCATGAGAGATGAAGCAGGAAGTATCTGGCCTGTGGCCATCCTCTGTCCTCCATCCGTGTAAGCTGGGGTTTAGCCACCTGATCTTTGGGCGTTGGCCTCTAATCCTGTGCATGGCTACCATCTTTGGGGCTCCATGCTGTATTTGTAAATGTTGATCAACATTTGTTGATGTTCTCTCTCATCAAGACTGTAGGATCCTATCAGTCTGCCAGTCCCTCTTGTCCCCTTCTGAGCTTTTTGAGACATTGGAAATTCCACGTGTTCTCTCCCGCAGGGGGAGTCAGTCTGTATCCAGCTCACAAGGGCTGCTTGTGTGAATCTTTTCCCGTCTTGTGTTCAGTAGCATTACCTTGGTAGCTTTAAATTAGCCTTGGGAAGTCTTTACACCATTTGAAAACTCTCTGTGTTAGTTTCCTATTGATTCTGTAACAAAGTACAACAAGTGAAGTGGTGTAAAACAACACAAATGTATTCTTTTTTCTGACATTATCTCTCTCTCTCCTGGATAATCCAGGATCATCATCTCCAGGTCCTTGAATTAATCACATCTGCAATGTTCCTTTTGCCATCTAAGGTAACATTTTCAAAGGTTCTGGGGATTAGGGCATTACCTTTGGAGGGCTATCATTCTGTCTACCAACCCCTAAAATCAGAGATTTTTATTTTAAAGAGAGCTAGTTGGTAACTATTTATCAGCACACACACTCCCTATGACCCTTTGGGAGGCTTATGGGGAAAGACCCTAATCCTTCTCGTGGTAGACATGCTGCACTACCATGTTGACATCAGTGTTCCCATACCTTCTGCTGTATAGGGACATTTGTAAGGTTTCTGCCTCTGGAAAGTGGGCCATAACTACGATCTCATTCCCAAGCTTCTCTGGGCATCCTATCGAGACCCAGGCTGGAGGCTGCCAGGTGCAGTAACACCACCCTGTTGCTTAAGCTGTCACTTCTCTCTAGTTTTCCCTCCTTCTTTAGCCATTGAAATTTACCTTGTTTTGGAAGGGAAAACCTGTTTTATGTTATTATACATTCATCTTAAAGCCATGCTTATCAAACAAACTTTTTACATCTTCTAGGTTTTAGTTCCTAATAGCTAAAGGCAAGCTTTTAGAATTCAACAAACCTTTTCTCTCACAAAGCCAGCTTCTCACAAATCAAAAACACCTTTCTTTTAAGATTCCACTTATTTCCAAGTTTCAAAGCCCTATTTTGAACCTCAAAGCCAATAAATGCTGTTTTGCCATCCCTCTAAAGCAATGACAGCCACTGAATAAAGAATGGGTGGAGGGTCTCCAGGCAACTAGAATATAATACGACGGTTTTTATCTTTCGACATGGCTAACAGTGTGGTAAGACATGTATCAAAATGCCAAGCAGGTGGACCAGATAACACATGCTGTTGAAGTTTAGAGGATGGACAGGCTGGTGGGGGATGCCTGGTCAAAGGTACCTTGATGGTATGGAAGGACTGAGCTTGGCCAGGGTGGATGGTTTGGGTTCAAGCAGGAAAAGAATCAGAGCATCAGGAAGGGGCAGGTGTGCACAAGGGACCAGGAGTCCTTCATCTGTCTGCTGGGGGCATTTATGTGGGAGAGTACCAGGGAAATGGAATAGCCGAGGCTTTGAATGGCAGGCTGAAGGTTAGGACCACATTTCTAGTCCCGGGGCGGTGGCTCCGTGGACATGCTGCGAGCTGTTGATCACCTGAGTGGAGGGGTGTGGCTGCAGCTTATCCTTCGAAGCCCGAAGCTCATCCGAGCTCTGCAGCAGCGCATGGCATCTTGGTAGAGCACCCTCGACATGTCACCGAGCCTTTGTCCATACATCACAGACGCTTCCCAAAGCAGTCCTGGGAAGCATCTATGCTACTGCCTCCACCACATGCGGGAAAAGCAGACCTTAGCGTATCTTGAAATTCTCTTATAAGCAGTTTACATTTGGTGTTCGCTACTTAGTTATTGGCTCAGTTTGGGGAAGGATAGAGAATATATGTATGAGCATGTGTGTGTGGTATGTGCGTGTGTGAGATGTATGTACGTGTGGTATGCATGTATACACAAGGGGGGCATGTGTGTGGTATGTGTGTATATGTGATGTGTGGTGTGCTTGTGTGATGTATATATGTGTGGGGGGGGATGTATGTGTGTATGGTGTGGTACGTTCCCTCTGTATGTGCCCACGATGCATGGAGTGTGTGGGGTAGGTGCATGTGTATACAGAGTGTGTGTATGTGGCATGTGGTGAGTGTGTGGTGTGTGAGACTTGTGGGGTACATGTGCCTGGGGAGCGGGGTGTGTGTGTGTGTGTGGTGTGTGACTGTGGGTGAGATACGTGTGTGTTGGGAGTGGTCTGCGCCTAGTATAAGCATGGATGATGTGTGGTACATATGTGTGGTGTGTGGTTTGGGGAGTGTGTGTGTGCATGTGTGTGCGCGCGCACACATGTGGACTTGTGCTGTGGTATTTAAGAGCCCAGCTCTGGAGCCAGACTGCCTGAATTAATGACTGGCTCCACCACATGGGCGAATGACTTCACTGCTTTGTGCTTTCATTTCCTGATCTCTAGAAAGAGGGTAGTAAGAGTGCCTGCCTCCAAGTGATGTTGTGAGTTACCACACACAAGACATTGACACAGTGCCAAGCACATAGATGAGCCTCAATAAATATTAGCTGCTGTTTCGTCCCCTCACAGATGCTCAGGTTTTCAGGTGCTGTTTAGAGGTGTCTCTGCCTTTTCTGCTGGTTGATGGTCCTTTGGAAGCAGCAAGCAGTCACAGTTTGTTATAGAACCGTTAGGTCCAAGCTAACAGAGAGGATTTTTCTTCTTCACGTCCTCGCTGACCTTCAGCATCACTGCTCATCTTTGAACTCACTGTAGATTCTGACAACACACAAAATCCTGAGCTGCTTGGTTTTTCAGAAACCTGTCTGGGCTGATGAAGAATAGAGGTAGCCCTCCACCACGCTCAACTAGGAAGAAAAGAAAAACAAGTATGTTACAAGGACGCTGGGTGGGTGGCTCTCAGATATTAACCACAACTACGACCTCCACGGCTCCTTAAAAGGAGCGTGTGTTCGGTAAGATGCAATATGTTTGCTGCTCATGGAACTTTTATTCTGAAGAGAAAAATGCCCGTGAAAACTCCTCTAGAATGAGTGGTGATGCCTCTGGCTGATGGTTCAGAGACTGACATTTCTGTGGGGGCAGTAAGGAGCCAGGGGGTGAGGAAAAGTCATTTTCCCTCATTTTTACCGGATCCAGAGTGGTTTCTAGGGCATGGGCAAAGAGAGTCCACCTGGAGGGCATTTTACAAATATCAGGACCATCTTGTCCAGACTAGCAATTAGAGAGGAGGAAATGAATCATAATTTAATTGAAAAAGTAAGTCCATCAAATTTGTGTTACTGGACAAATGCATGAAGAAGTATATATAAAATATGTGTGTGTATCTCCTGATTATCATAGTCACCTCTAGTCCTCCTCTATCCCCTAACCAGCTTTATTTTGTTAACTCCCTTCCCCTCTAGACTATAAGGTTGACAGGGACAGAAATTTTGCTTCTGTTGCTCATGGCTGTAGCTCCAGTTACTGGAACAGTCCAGGCACATTGCAGGTACTTTGTACTTAGGTGTTGAGTAAATAAATGAAAAAAAAAAGAAATAAAACCACTTAACTGTCCAGTGAGAGGGTTTGGTAAATACAATAAGCCACCTCTATTGAGCGGAAAACAATGGAACCACTGAAAGTGATAAGGCAGATTTAAATCCTTATTTATTAACCTGGAAATACAAACATTTTCTATTTAGTGAAAATAATTAGGGTGCAGAACAGTTTATGTGTGTGTGTCTTTTGTGTGTATGTGTTTATAGTTATGTGTCTGTATGTATTTTTTTTTCAACGTCTTTATTGGGGTGTAATTGCTTTACAATGGTGTGTTAGTTTCTGCTTTATAACAAAGTGAACCAGTTATACATATACATATGTTCCCATATGTCTTCCCTCTTGCGTCTCCCTCCCTCCCACCCTCCCTATCCCACCCCTCCAGGCGGTCACAAAGCACCGAGCCAATATCCCTGTGCCATGCGGCTGCTTCCCAGTAGCTATCTACCTTACTACATTTGTTAGTGTGTATATGTCCATGACTCTCTCTCGCCCTGTCACAGCTCACCCTTCCCCCTCCCCATAACCTCAAGTCCGTTCTCTAGGAGGTCTGCGTCTTTATTCCTGCCTTACCCCTAGGTTCTTCATGACATTATTTTTCTTAAATTCCATATATATGTGTTGGCATACGGTATTTGTCTTTTTCTTTCTGACTTACTTCACTCTGTATGACAGACTCTAGGTCTATCCACCTCATTACAAATAGCTCAATTTCGTTTCTTTTTATGGCTGAGTAATATTCCATTGTATATATGTGCCACATCTTCTTTATCCATTCATCCAATGATGGGCACTTAGATTGTTTCCATCTCCAGGCCACTGTAAATAGAGCTGCAATGAACATTTTGGTACATGACTCTTTTTGAATTATGGTTTTCTCAGGGTATATGCCCAGTAGTGGGATTGCTGGGTCATATGGTAGTAGTTCTATTTGTAGTTTTTTAAGGAACCTCCATACTGTTCTCCATAGTGGCTGTACCAATTCACATTCCCACCAGCAGTGCAAGAGTGTTCCCTTTTCTCCACACCCTCTCCAGCATTTATTGTTTCTAGATTTTTTGATGATGGCCATTCTGACCAGTGTGAGGTGATATCTCATTGTAGTTTTGATTTGCATTTCTCTAATGATTAATGATGTTGAGCATTCTTTCATGTGTTTGTTGGCAGTCTGTATATCTTTTTTGGAGAAATGTCTATTTAGGTCTTCTGCCCATTTTTGGATTGGGTTGTTTGTTTTCTTGTTATTGAGCTTCATGAGCTGCTTGTAAATTTTGGAAATTAATCCTTTGTCAGTTGCTTCATTTGCAAATATTTTCTCCCATTCTGAGGGTTGTCTTTTGGTCTTGTTTATGGTTTCCTTTGCTGTGCAAAAGCTTTTAAGTTTCATTAGGTCCCATTTGTTTATTTTTGTTTTTATTTCCATTTCTCTAGGAGGTGGGTCAAAAAGGATCTTGCTGTGATTTATGTCATAGAGTGTTCTGCCTATGTTTTCCTCTAAGAGTTTGATAGTTTCTGGCCTTACATTTAGGTCTCTAATGCATTTTGAGCTTATTTTTGTGTATGGTGTTAGGGAGTGATCTAATCTCATACTTTTACATGTAGCTGTCCAGTTTTCCCAGCACCACTTATTGAAGAGGCTGTCCTTTCTCCAGTGTACATTCCTGCCTCGTTTATCAAAGATAAAGTGACCATATGTGCGTGGGTTTACCTCTGGGCTTTCTATCCTGTTCCATTGATCTATCTTTCTGTTTTTGTGCCAGTACCATACTGTCTTGATTACTGTAGCTTTGTAGTAGGGTCTGAAGTCAGGGAGCCTGATTCCTCAAGCTCCGTTTTTTGTTCTCAAGATTGCTTTGGCTATTCGGGGTCTTTTGTGTTTCCATACAAAGTTGTGAAATTTTTTGTTCTAGTTCTATGAAAAATGCCAGTGGTAGTTTGATAGGGATTGCATTGAATCTGTAGATTGCTTTGGGTAGTAGAGTCATTTTCACAATGTTGATTCTTCCAATCCAAGAACATGGTATATCTCTCCATCTATTTGTATCATCTTTAATTTCTTTCATCAGTGTCTTATAATTTTCTGCATACAGGTCTTTTGTCTCCTTAGGTAGGTTTATTCCTAGATATTTTCTTCTTTTTGTTGCAGTGGTAAATGGGAGTGTTTTCTTGATTTCACTTTCAGATTTTTCATCATTAGTATATAGGAATGCCAGAGATTTCTGTGCATTAATTTTGTATCCTACAACTTTACCAAATTCATTGATTAGCTCTAGTAATTTTCTGGTAGCATCTTTAGGATTCTCTATGTATAGTATCATGTCATCTGCAAACAGTGACAGCTTTACTTCTTCTTTTCCAATTTGGATTCCTTTTATTTCCTTTTCTTCTCTGATTGCTGTGGCTAAAACTTCCAAAACTATGTTGAATAAGAGTGATGAGAGTGGGCAACCATGTCCTGCTCCTGATCTTAGTGGAAATGCTTTCAGTTTTTCACCATAGAGGATGATGTTGGCTGTGGGCTTGTCATATATGGCCTTTATTATGTTGAGGAAAGTTCCCTCTATGCCTACTTTCTGCAGGGTTTTTATCATAAATGGGTGTTGAATTTTGTCGAAAGCTTTCTCTGCATCTATTGAGATGATCATATGGTTTTTCTCCTTCAATTTGTTAATATGGTTTATCACATTGATAGATTTGCGTATATTGAAGAATCCTTGCATTCCTGGAATAAACCCCACTTGATCATGGTGTATGATCCTTTTAATGTGCTATTGGATTCTGTCTGCTAGTATTTTGTTGAGGATTTTTGCATCTATGTTCATCAGTGATATTGGCCTGTAGTTTTCTTTCTTTGTGACATCCTTGTCTGGTTTTGGTATCAAGGTGATGGTGGCCTCGTAGAATGAATTTGGGAGTGTTCCTCCCTCTTCTATATTTTGGAAGAGTTTTAGACGGATAGGTGTTAGCTCTTCTCTAAATGTTTGATAGAATTCGCTTGTGAAGCCATCTGGTTCTGCGCTTTTGTTTGTTGGAAGATTTTTAATCACAGTTTCAATTTCAGTTCTTTTTGATTGGTCTGTTCATATTTCCTATTTCTTCCTGATTCAGTCTTGGCAGGTTGTGCATTTCTAAGAATTTGTCCATGTCTTCCAGGTTTTCCATTTTATTGGCATAGAGTTGCTTGTAGTAATCTCTCATGATCCTTTGTATTTCTGCAGTGTCAGTTGTTACTTCTCCTTTTTCATTTGTAATTCTATTGATTTGAGTCTTCTCCCTTTTACTCTTGATGAGTCTGGCTAATGGTTTATCTATTTTTGTTTATCTCCTCAAAAAACCAGCTTTTAGTTTTATTGATCTTTGCTATTGTTTCCTTCATTTCTTTTTCATTTATTTCTGATCTGATGTTTATGATTTCTTTCCTTCTGCTAACTTTGGGGTTTTTTTGTTCTTCTTTCTCTAATTGCTTTCGGTGCAAGGTTAGGTTGTTTATTCGAGATGTTTCCTGTTTCTTAAGGAAATAAGATCTTAAGATGGGCTTGTATTGCTATAAACTTCCCTCTTAGAACTGCTTTTGCTGCATCCCATAGGTTTTGGGTTGTTGTGTCTCCATTATCATTTGTTTCTAGGTATTTTTTTATTTCCTCTTTGATTTCTTCAGTGATCACTTCGTTATTAAGTAGTGTATTGTTTATCCTCCACGTGTTTGTATTTTTTACAGATCTTTTCCTGTAATTGATATCTAGTCTCATAGCATTGTGGTGGTAAAAGACACTTGGTACGATTTCAATTTTCTTAAATTTACCAAGGCTTGATTTGTGACCCAAGATATGATCTATCCTGGAGAATGTTCCATGAGCACTTGAGAAAAATGTGTATTATGTTGTTTTTGGATTGAGTGTCCTATAAATATCAATTAACTCCATCTTGTCTAGTGTATCATTTAAAGCTTGTGTTTCCTTATTTATTTTCATTTTGGATGATCTGTCCATGGGTGAAAGTGGGGTGTCAAAGTCCCCTACTATGATTGTGTTACTGTCGATTTCCCCTTTTATGGCTGTTAGTATTTGCCTTATGAAGTTAGGTGCTCCTATGTTGGGTGCATAAATATTTACAATTGTTATATCTTCTTCTTGGATTGATACCTTGATCATAATGTAGTGTCCTTCTTTGTCTCTTGTAATAGTCTTTGTTTTAAAGTCTATTTTGTCTGATATGAGAATTGCTACTCCAGCTTTCTTTTGGTTTCCATTTGCATGGAATATCTTTTTCCATCCCCTTACTTTCAGTCTGTATGTGTCTCTAGGTCTGAAGTGGGTCTCTTTAGACAGCATATATATGGGTCTTGTTTTTGTATCCATTCAACCAATCTGTGTCTTTTGGTGGGAGCATTTAATCCATTTACATTTAAGGTAATTATCGATATGTATGTTCCTATTCCCATTTTCTAAATTGTTTTGGGTTCGTTATTGTGGGTCTTTTCCTTCTCTTGTGTTTCTTGCCTAGAGAAGTTCCTTTAGCATTTGTTGTAAAGTTGGTTTGGTGGTGCTTAACTCTCTCAGCTTTTGCTTGTCTGTAAAGGTTTTAATTTCTCCATCAAATCTGAATGAGATCCTTGCTGGGTAGAGTCATCTTGGTTGCAGGTTTTTCTCCTTCATCACTTTAAATATGTCTTGCCACTCCCTTCTGGCTTGCAGAGTTTCTCTGAAAGATCAGCTGTTAACCTTATGGGAATTCCCTTGTGTGTTATTTTTTCCCTTGTTGCTTTTAATATGCTTTCTTTGTATTTAATTTTTGACAGTTTGATTAATATGTGTCTTGGCGTATTTCTCCTTGTATTTGTCCTGTATGGGACTCACTGTGCTTCCTGGACTTGATTAACTATTTCCTTTCCCATATTAGGGAAGTTTTCAACTATAATCTCTTCAAATATTTTCTCAGTCCCTTTCTTTTTCTCTTCTTCTTCTGGAACCCCTATAATTCGAATGTTGGTGCGTTTAATGTTGTCCCAGAGGTCTCTGAGACTGTCCTCAGTTCTTTTCATTCTTTTTTCTTTATTCTGCTCTGTAGTAGTTATTTCCACTATTTTATCTTCCAGGTCACTTATCCGTTATTCTGCCTCAGTGATTCTGCTATTGATCCCATCTAGAGTGTTTTTCATTTATTGTGTTGTTCATCGTTGTTTGTTTCATCTTTAGTTTTTCTGGGTCCTTGTTAAATATTTCTTGCATTTTGTCTATTCTATTTCCAAGATTTTGGATCATCTTTAGTATCATTTTTCTGAATTCTTTTTCAGGTAGACTGCCGATTTCCTCTTCATTTGTTAGGTCTGGTGGGTTTTTATCTTGCTCCTTCATCTGCTGTGTGTTTTTCTGTCGTCTCATTTTGCTTATCTTACTGTGTTTGGGGTCTCCTTTATGCAGGCTGCAGGTTCGTAGTTCCCATTGTTTTTGGTGTCTGTCCCCAGTGGCTAAGGTTGGTTCAGTGGGTTGTGTAGGCTTCCTGGTGGAGGGGACTAGTGCCTCTGTTCTGGTGGATGAGGCTGTATCTTGTCTCTCTGGTGGGCAGGTCCACGTCTGGTGGTGTATTTTGGGGTGTCTGTGACCTTATTATGATTTTAGGCAGCCTCTCTTCTAATGGGTGGGGTTGTGTTCCTGTTTTGCTAGTTTCGCATAGGGTGTCCAGCACTGTATCTTGCTGGTCGTTGAGTGAAGCTGGGTGCTGGTGTTGAGATGGAGATCTCTGGGAGTTTTTTGCCATTTGATATTATGTGGAGCTGGGAGGTCTCTTGTGAACCAGTGTCCTGAAGTTATCTCTCCCACTCAGAGGCACAGCACTGACTGCTGACTGCAGCACCAAGAGCCTTTCATCCACACGGCTCAGGATAAAAGGGAGGAAAAGTAGAGAGAAAGAATTAGTAGAAGTAGGAAGAAAGAAAGAAAGAAAGGAAGGAAGAAAGAAAGAAGAAAAGAAGGAAAGAAGGAAAGAAAGAAAGGAGGGAGGGAGGGAAGGACGGTGGGAGGAAGGAAGGAAAGAAGGAAGGAGGGAAGGAAGGAAAAAAGAAAGAAAGAAGATAAAGTAAAATAAAATAAAGTAAAATATAAAGTTATTAAATTAAAAAATATTAAGAAACAAAAATCAAAAAAAAAACAAAAAATGGATGGATAGAACCTTAGGACAAATGGTGGAAGCAAAGCTATACAGACAAAATCTCACACAGAAGCATACACATACACACTCACAAAGAGGAAAAGGGGGAAAAATCATAAATCTTGCTCTCAAAGTCCACCTCCTCAATTTGGGATGATTCGTTGTCTATTCATGTATTCCACAGACGCAGGGTACATCAAGTTGATTGTGGAGCTTTAATCCGCTGTTCCTGAGGCTGCTGGGAGAGATTTCCCTTTCTCTTCTTTGTTCTCACAGCTCCCTGGGGCTCAGCTTTGGATTTGGCCCGGCCTCTGCGTGTAGGTCGCCTGAGGGCGCCTGTTTTTCGCTCAGACAGGACGGGGTTAAAGGAGCCGCTGATTTGGGGGCTCTGGCTCACTCAGGCCGGGGGGAGGGAGGGGCACGGAGTGCGGGGCGAGCCTGCGGCGGCGGAGGCCGGCGTGACGTTGCACCAGCCCGAGGCGCGCCGTGCGTTCTCCCGGGGAAGCTGTTCCTGGTTCCCGGGACCCTGGCAGTGGCGGGCTGCACAGGCTCCCCGGAAGCGGGGTGTGGATAGTGACCTGTGCTCGCACACAGGCTTCTTGGCGGCGGCAGCAGCAGCCTTAGCGTCTCCTGCACGTCTCTGGGGTCTGCGCTTTTAGCCGCGGCTCGCGCCCGTCTCTGGAGCTCCTTTAAGCGGCGCTCTTAATCCCCTCTCCTCGCGCACCAGGAAACAAAGAGGTAAGAAGAAGTCTCTTGCCTCTTCGGCAGGTCCAGACTTTTCCCCGGACTCCCTCCCGGCTAGCCGTGGTGCACTAACCCCTTCAGGCTGTGTTCACGCCGCCAACCCCAGTCCTCTCCCTGCGCTCCGACCGAAGCCCGAGCCTCAACTCCCCGCCCCACCCGCCCCGGCGAGTGAGCAGACAAGCCTCTCGGGCTGGTGAGTGCTGGTCAGCACCGACCCTCTCTGCAGGAATCTCTCCGCTTTGCCCTCCGCACCCTTGTTGTTGTGCTCTCCTCCGCGGCTCCGAAGCTCCCCCTTCCGCCACCCGCAGTCTCCGCCCGCGAAGGGGCTTCTAGTGTTTGGAAACCTTTCCTCCTTCACAGCTCCCTCCCACTGGTGCAGGTCCCGTCCCTATTCTTTTGTCTCTGTTTTTTCTTTTTTTCTTTTGCCTTACCCAGGTACGTGGGGAGTTTCTTGCCTTTTGGGAGGTCTGAGGTCTTCTGCCAGCATTCAGTAGGTGTTCTGTAGGAGTTGTTCCACGTGTAGATGTATTTCTGGTGTATCTGTGGGGAGGAAGGTGATCTCCGGTCTTACTCTTCCGTCATCCTCCCCTCGTCCCCTGTATGTATTGTTGTATGAATATATTTGCTTAGAAAAATCTTAGAATATATATCAGTGATAATCTCTATGTAGGATGATGATGGGAGGTTTTTATTTCTTACTTTTGCCTTTTTGTATTGTCTGAAAAATATAGAAGCACAAACTCCTTTAAAAATCAGAAAAGTAAAGAGCATTTTCTTTAAAATAGACTGTTTTGAACTTCCAAAAACCTTCAAAGCCTATCCTGGCTCTAATTTGTTCCAGCTGCTGAGGGCAACAGAAACTTGGCACTAGAGATTTGAGAAAGATCCAGATAAGTTCTTCTGCTTGATTAGTATGGAGTTGAGCTTTTTGGAGCTTCAGAAGGAAAAGAAGTAAAATTCTAGCTCCTGGCATAAAGTAGGCCCTCAACAGCTCCTTAGTAGAATGGCTAAATTTGTGAACTTGGAAATTTGGCTTGTTTTCTGCTGAAGTAGTACCTGTTGGCTCCAGGTCAAGGGATTTGATCTTTGGTTCTTTGGAGAATCATGGAAATTCCCCCAGGTTCAAGGTCTTATATATGCCATCAAATGTGTGTGCTCAAAGTCCCATGCTTCTAGGTTGGGTATGAATTAATGAGAATGACCTAGTCAGGGAAATTGATTCTTCTGAATGTGAGAACCAGCGAATGTATTTCACGATGGAATGAGACTGAGTTCCAAATGACAAAGTTTTTGACTGTTGACCTGAAACTAAAACCATTGCTACCCCACTCTGCCTTCTGAGTCTTCATAGGGTTTGGAAATTTAAAAATCTAATAAAGGCCACAGTCATTTTAGGCCTCAGGACAGTGGGCTATGTAGCTTAACAAAGAGGTGTTCAAATAACCACTAACATTACTTTTGCTGTTTCTATGCGCCAGGCACTAGGCTAAGTTCCTTACCTGCATTTCTTCGTTTAATCCTTCTGGCCATACTTTCTGATATGGCTGCCATTACTAGCTCCATTTTAGAGGATGATGTACTTGTGATTTAGGGAAGTACACTGCTTGAAGTCACACTTGTGGACATTAAATGACACAGCTGGGACACACAGACAGCTCTCTCCTACTCCAGAGACTGTTCTCTTAAACCACAATTCTAGACTGTTTTTCTGTCTTTTATAATTCATCAATCACACCATTAAGCGAACCACCTACTCTGTGCACTTTCCTGATCCCTTCTGGTTGTTGGGTGACCTTATGTGTCATCGTTCAAGGTGAATTGATTTGGGATCATTCCAGAAAGGTTTGGAGAAATTTTGGAGGTGTTTGTTAACAGCAGCGGATATCTTACAGTAAGATTACGTTAGGCCTGCTTGGTCACGTTACCAGTGTTGTTTCGCATCTCAAACTTAGCCTGTCCAAGTTTAAACTTTTCAGGCAGTACTGGAAACTATAGAACCTCATCTGGGGGTTGTGGGAAATGCTGGTTTTAATTAGCAATATTAGATTCAGTTGGAAGAATAGCTTCTTTGTTGACCTGAAGTAACGGTAAAGGCAGCAGGTTCATTTGATTTCACTTAATTGATTTCATATTTAAGAGGAAAATAGGAGGTTTATAGTTATCAACATATATCTGATTAGCTAGAATCTTACACAGCTTCTTCATAAATTCATTATTATTTAGGACAGCAAGAGGTAAGTTGTTTGCATTAGCCTGCCCATGTAATGATGCCAAAACAGAACAATTAACTTTCCAACATAAAATATCAGGGAGCGAACACAGGCACCCAAATATAAGGGATTAATCATTTAAGTATTGGAAAAGGGACATGGAGACCAGTTAATTGCCAGGATCTGAAAGTCAGCAGTCTAATCCGATTATATAAATGGAGCAGTGTTGTTCATTTTCAGTGTCCTTTTGGGCTAATAATTAAATGGTGGATTTAGAAATTAACTGCTGGGTAGTGGACTGCTTATCCAGAAAACACTGCCTTCCTTCACTGGCTGTGCCCAGCGTTTGGAAATTCCATGGCCTTACTCGTTTTTGACTTGGGCATGGAGGAAGTGAGAAGAAATATACCCCATGAACAACAAATAGCTTGCTTCCTCTGCCTTCTCTCTGACATAACAGTCAAAATGAGAGAATATTTCTCCTTGAGGACAGTGCTATATTGCCACTTGACTTGTAATAATCGTCAGGAGAAGAGCACCGAGGGAAATGAAAACTAAACCTCAGCATTCCTGCTCCAGTTGTGGAGGCAAATGTGTGGGTAAACCTGAGTATCTGGTGGTATGGAAAAACCCTTCCCTGCCTGCGTCAGCCTGCAACTACCTCCACCTCCTGCAGCTCGCAGAGGAAACACTGTTTTAGCAGTGCACCCAGAACACCTCTTCCAGTGTCATCTTGACTTATTACATTCCTAAGCCTGTTTTCCCTAGATGACTGTAAGAGCCGGAATGTTGTATGTTCTGCTAGTATTTTGGCTGCGTGACTCTCTGTGTGTTGTCGGGGGGTGTCACCCAGATGCCAGCCGGGTCTGAGGTCCATCACAGGCAGGCAGGGAGAATGGCCTGATCTCATTCTAGCTAGATATGCTCCTTCTCTCTATTAGAGGTCGTCCTAGAGGTCCCTCATGTACAACCTCTAACTTTGTAGCACCTGTCTGTAAATGTTACGTTATTTATTTGAATCATCCTTGAATATTGCTGAGTGCCTAATATAGGTCCTGAAACATACTAGCTGCTCAGAAAGTACTGTAGAATACAGAATTAAGTGAATAAATGCATGAAGGGAAATACAACGTTCTGTCTTCTTGGTAGGTACTGGACAAAGTGAATCAGAAAGATTTTGTGTTGAAATCAGCAATATCAGCTTAGAGACATTCAGATTCAATTAAGATTCAGATTCAGTTAACTACTTTTTTTTTTTTTGCAGTACACGGGCCTCTCACTGTTGTGGCCTCTCCCATTGAGGAGCACAGGCTCCGGACGCACAGGCTCAGTGGCCATGGCTCATGGGCCCAGCTGCTCCGCGGCATGTGGGATCTTCCCGCACCGGGGCACGAACCCATGTCCCCTGCATCGGCAGGCGGACTCCCAACCATTGCGCCACCATGGAAGCCCAGTTAACCACTTTTTTAAATTAGTTTTTTCACCCTTTTAATTTTTTTCGAAAGTAGAACATGCATGTAATAATAAACTCAGATAATGAAAGTGAACATATTTCATGCTCACATTTGTATGGGGTCCCGCTCGATGAGGACATTCTCTCAGCCACTTGTTAGTACTGCCTTTCTGAAGTGTAATTTACTTGAATGTGCTTAGTACATTTACACATTATAAATGCTGCCTCTCTCCACTCGCTGGCTGATAGCTCTATATTGGGAGATATTGTAGAAGAAAGTCTTATGTATCTTTACATTTCTGGCAAGTTGAGCACAATCCCTATAAACATCTATAGAACAGGTGTTTAATATTTCTTAGTTGAACAGAACAGATAAACACATTGCACTCAAAGTATTTGGAGCTTCGTATATAATTTCAAGGTGAGTTTTTGCAAGTTAAAAGAGACGTGAAGAACTGACAACATTCAGTGTGTTAAGTGAATTAATGAGGGTGGAATTTCAGGCATAAGTAATGGAGATATTTTAGGCTGAGTGGAATCCTTTATCATGCTAGTTAAGCACCTTTTTTTTTTGTGCTTAAAGGCTGCCTCTGACTTCTGTTAAAGCCTGTTGTGTGTGTTTCTTCTTTTATAGAAAGGCAAACTTGATAGGGGTAAAGAGCATGAGCTTTGAAGTCAAATAAACCTGGATTGAATCCCCACTATACCATTGACTTGCTTGTTACTACTGGACAGCTTTTTTAAGCATCTGGAGTCACAGCATTACAAGAATGGAACATACGGTTACTATGGAAATTAAAGATAATGAGACTTACATGGTATAGTGTAGTCACTCAATGACTATTGCTATTTTAATAATTGTTTTAATTTTAGAGAGCTATGTACCCATGCAATATTTCCTAATGTTTGTTGATATCTAAGGGATTCTAATGAGACTGATATATTTCTGCCTTATGACATCCCAAATGTCTTGGGCTGCCATAACAAAATACCACAGAGTAGGTGGCTTAAACAATAGAAATTTATTTTCTCACAGTTGTGGAGCCTGGAAGCCTGAGATTAGGGTGCCAAAGTGGTCAGGTTCTGGTGAGAGCTCTCTTTCTGGCTTGGAGAATGGGCAACTTCTCATGTGTTCTTACACTGTAGAGAGGGAGGGAGTGAGCTCTTCGTTGTCTCATAAGGGCACTAATACCATTTTGAGGGCCCCACCCTCCTGACCTATCTAAAGCTACTTATCTCCCAAAGGCTCCATTTCTAAATGCCATTACATTTGGGGGGGTTAAGGCTTTAACATGTGAATTCTGGGGGACACAGTTCAGTCCACAGTAACCCAAAAGAGGCCCTATCACAAATTGATCGACCTGGAAGTTTTTCTTTCTAGTAATGGGTTAGTTTGAATTGGGAGTGGTGGGTTTGGGGAAAGGGTTTTGCAGCTCAATGGGCTATGATCTGGTTTGATGGCCACCTCCAAATACAACTATAGGTTTGTCATTTGAATTTTAAATTTCCTTCCATTAAAGTGAGAAGAGGGCAAGAGTGGCTGTTGGCAAGGTGCACAAGCTCAGTGAAGTTCTTGGGCTTTCATCTAAGTCAGTGTATCTATTATTCTCTTGCAAAATACTTGACCAGGAGTGTGGAGAGAAGAGGGTTGGAAACGAAATGATGGTATTTGGGTGGAGGATGATGACATATAATATGTTGAGATATGGGGTACATGATTAGATAGAGAGTAAGTGAAGGCAGAACATGGAAATCCACACTCCTCTGCCTCTAGCATTTCTGGGTACTGTGAAGATTATCTAATTATAGGCCCAGTGCCTTAATAATCTCAAAATTTACCATTAGGTATCATTAGCTTTGAAATCTAGCCTCTGTCTCTTCTCTGCTGCATGACCTTGGGCAAGTCAAAGAACCTCACCAAGCCTCGGTTTTCTCATTTCTAATAATGCAGTTTAAGGACCCAAGTTTCTTACACATAGTAGGTACTCAATTAGGGTTTATGACTTTGAAAATGAATTTGTTTACCTCTTCATCACTGAAGAGCAAGTGGCAGATATTGTTCATGACTATATGAGCCCAAACTGACATGCTGGACCTCAATTCTGCAAAGGTAAGATTGCTTTATAAACGTAAATAAAAGTTACTCCAGTAACTCAGGTCCTCAGTCTTATCTGAAACTCTTGGAGCCAGATGTATTTAGGGATTTTGAAATTTTCAGATATCATAAAGGTAATACAGTATATATACTGCATGTACCACCCCCAGTGGGATCTGGAGAAACACCCAGAATCAAACACATTAATAATTCTTTAGTGAAATATGTGAATATTTATATTAAGCGGGATATGCAGAGCCTATAAATAGTCTCACATCAGTTCAGGTCAGGTTTTGCCACAAAAAGAAGTTCAGTTTAGGTTAGGTTTTGCTGCCAAATGTATAAAAAGGTTTGATTTTAGTTTTAAAATTGCAGATAAGGGACTGAGGATCTGTGTTGTTAAAATAACTTTTGATATTACTTTTATGAAGTAATATTGACTTTTCAGAGTTGAAGTCGTTGCCACATAACTTGGTCATAGGTGTTAGATTATGAAAATAAAATGTGAATGCTGCCTTCCCAGTGAGAAATGCAAATCTCAGGCCATTCTAATATCTAGGCAATCATAGTTTCACAGACTCGTGACTATCATATGATGAATATCCAGGCAGAAATCTTTACTGAATGTACAAAGAGCATACATTGCCAGGCCTGGGATCTTATCATGGGTAATTCACTACTATTTGGCTGACAGATCTCACAACATAGCTGCCTTTGGATAATGCTCCTAGCAGAGAAAGCAGTTTGAAAATTAATCACTTAGCTCTCATTTAGTCTTTAAGAAATCGCACCCAGGCTATCACAAAGGAGTACATTTGACCCAGAGTCCTGTGCAAATAAGAAAACATGCTGTTTGCTTACTCTTTTCAAGATAAAAAATTTGATAAGGTGACGTCCACCGTAAGGCAGACCAAGCAGTGCATATCTGTGATACTAGCAAAGAGACTGAGACCCTTTGATTTTTTCTCTGAGCCCTTTTCTGCATCACAGTTTTCCCTCGGATGACCTTCATCTGTAGTTATTAAACGTACCTGCCCATCACAATCACCAGGAAAAAAAAATGTCAGACTTCCAGTATATCATCCTAGGAGATTCAGCAGAGGTAGAGTCCTGAAAATCCTTTGTTTGTTTATTTTTTCTAATGTGCAGCTAAATTTGGTGACTAGAGTTCAACTTTTGGATTGTATTGACCTTTCAGGTCACAGCATTAGAAATCTTGTTTGGGAAGAGAAAGCCGAGGTACACAGTAATTAACTGAAGATTCCCTAGAAGCAATGCATTTAAAATTTTTAATGTAATTTTGACAATTGGATACAAAAGATTTATTGGATCCAAAGACTCCTTTTTATCCATGTTACAAAATATCATTACCAGCTGTGTAAGTTGGGAGCCCAGTGGGAGGAAGAAGTCCATGGAGAATTCACTATTGAATTTCGTTCCTGTCATTTGTTCTGGCCTCAAAGAGTGAAATTCATCTATGAGGTTCTTTAGGGAAACATGTAAGAGGGGGGTTTAACATAGCCACACTCCATACACTCCCAGGTTGGTGTACAGCAGGGGCTACAAACTTACCAGGTTTATAGGTGCTAATTAGGCAACTTAAATGTATGAACTGCTGGGCCAGGTGGGGAACCTGCCAAATTCTTCCAAAGTTGGGCAAAACCCCCTTAATCTCCAGCCAGTTATGGCCAGTTGGAACTATGGACCCAGTATTGTGGACTTTTTTTAATTTTAAAGAGAAAATGTGGGTCATTATGTGAAATCTTCCAATTTTTAAATGGACACAATTCAAGAACTCTATGAACTAGGTATTATTATTATCTCCAGTTTACAGGTAAGGAAACATATTCAGGGAATGTGATAATTTAAATTATGTAACAAATATTCCATCTCCACTCTCCAATTAGAGACAGTGTACATTTCCCTGACCCATTGACGTTGGCCTTGGCCATTTGATTTGCTCTGGCCCAAGAATGTTAGCGAAAGTGACAACATGCCAGTTGTGAGCCAAGGCCAAAAGAAGGTCTGGCATATGTGTACTTCTGCCATTCCTGAAAGAGCAGGCTCCTACTAGCCTGCTGGTCTATGGAAGATGAGAGTCACATGGAGACAATGTGATTCCCACTTGCAACTTGACGCTGAGCCCAGACCCACCTGGTCTAGATCAGTCAACACCTCAGTAACTCTCAGAGACATGAGCAAGAAGAGGTGACAGTTGTTTACATGTTATCATTTTGATTATAAGTAACTTATGGGGAGTTTACAACTTGCCTATGGTTACACACCAGTCATTGGTTTAGTGAGGATTTGAAACTGGGTCTTCTAAATCTAAAGCCTATAATTGCTAGCATTCTTCATTTACTGATACCTTAGCCCACTGATAATATACTGTTTAATAATGCTTGTTCAGGTTCATGGTCCTAAGATATCAAATTGCCTTGAAATGACTTGAAATAAAATCACCCTTGGGAACATTTCATTGTTCTTTAATTTTATTTAACTTCTGATTCTTTGAAACTGGTGATTGCCATTTGATTATGTAGACAAGTTTTGATTGGTAGAAAATACTTTGGAATTGTTGTGATGGGTTTTGGTCTTGCTTCTTAAAATTATACATACACACACATATATTATCCATGTACACACAGACACACACACAGACACATACATGTATATGATACTTCCTCACTTCCTCCCAGTCTTGAGTGAGCATACAGTGTTCCTCCAGCTGGATATTCCCCTTTCCAACCTCTTCATCTGGCCCAGGACATTTAAGGTCCCTTTATTTTACCCAAGTGTATTAGTTTCCTACAGCTGCCAGAACAAAGCACCACAAACTGAGTGACTTGAAACAACAGAAACTTATTGTCTCACAGTTTTGGAGGCTGAAAGTTGAAATGAAGGCGTTGGCAGGGCCATATTGGGAAAATCCTTCCTTGCCTCTTCCTAGTTTCTGATGGTTTGCTGGCAGTCTTTGGCATTCCTTGGCTTACAGCTGTGCAACTCCAGTCTCTGCCGTGATTGTCACATGATATTCACCCTGTGTGTCTCTGTGTCTTCGTTAGGGGCTCACTGGATCCAGTATGGCCTCATCTTAACTAATTACATATGCAATGATCTGCTTTCCAAGTACGGTCATATTCTTAGTTGGAGGGGTTAGGACTTCAACATATATATTTTTTTGGGGATGGGGAAGGTCACAGTTCAACCCATAACATCCATCCTTGGCCAGGATTTAGGAGGAGAGCTGACAGGCTTGGGGATTCTGTTCATATAGTGCTCAAATGGCCATGCCTGTGTCTCCTAGGGCCCCCAGGCCCACAGCTTCTGTGGCCTTCATCCTCTGGGCTTTGCATAATTCCAGGAGAGAAATTGTCTTCAGTAGTTGGTACTTTCTCAGGGAGCTCTCAATTCATTTTTCTCTGAGCAATATTTTTTCCTGCTCACTGAGTGAATATCTTTGCCCCCAGGTGGCAAGCCTTTTTCATTACTTGGAAAATCCCTCAAACTCCAAATCAAAAAGAACCACAAGTTAACCATATTTCTATCTATTTTCCCCACATAAACACACACACACACACACACACACGCACACGCACACACACACACACAGCGTTAGGGAATACAGCTGAAATATGCTGGGCTGACTGTTTTCTACATTGATTGATGTTAATGCTAGTTGATGCAGGGGGATAGTCAGACTGAAACCTGGTTTCCTCTCCTCTGGTTCCTCTTTGCTGTGTGCCAAACTTGCTTCTCCTGCCCTATGTTTGGCTGATTCAACTTCCGGTCTCACATGCCTTCCAGTGAGTCTGAAAGAAGAGTCCTGGGGAGTTGTGGCTAGGTCATCCCTTTGTATGCGTGGTGGATTGGTTCCGGGAGCCCCTACAGATACCAAAATATGAGGATGCTCAAGTCCCCTATATAAAGGGGTGGAGAACAGTAGGGCCTCCATATCCATGAATTCTGCATCTGGGGATCCATCCGTGGTTGGTTGACTTCCCAGATATGGAACCCGCATATACAAAGGACCAACTGTACTTGGAAAGGGAGTGGTGCTATTTGCTCCCTGTTCACATGACAAGTAGTTCTGGACACAGCAAAGGCTGCTAAGAAATAGGACTTGGAGGAGTCAGGCATGGATGATAGTGGTATACAAAATAGCACTTTCAACTCCTTTAAAACATGTTTCTAGGTATTATCTCATATTCTGTACCTTCTCTCTGTTTTGTCCACTGGCTTCTGCTGTGCCTAAGCTTCCTCCCATTTTGAGACCAATTTTCTCTTCTCTCTCCAGCTTCTACACTTGGTCCCAGACTGTCTACTTTTCTTGACATGGTGGTTCATTCTTGACCTTTTGTATCAACCTCCTTTCCCCAGACTCCAAAACTATTATATCTCATTCTGACCCTCCTGTTCTGAGTGATAGGAAAAAGTATTGGATTTTAGTGAGAATTAGTACTTCCCAGCTTGTTCCATATATAAGGAAGGAACTGCTTTTATTTTCAGAAAAAGTTGCCCACCTTCACAGAAGGGGCATAATGCACTGATTTATTTATAATACAAATGGTGTAGCACATATAGGAGGCTTCTGCAATAAAGTCCTGACTACTTGGGGACCCTCAAGCTAAGGATTGGGAGTCACAGGTCCAAAGACTTACGTGGTTCTTTCTTTAGGCAGCCAGTTACTGTCTGGTCTTCCTCTGAGTCAGTGTGACACCTGAAAAACAGGAATAAAAAGGATTCATTCATTCATTCATTCACCTATGCATTCATCCTTTGATCAAACTTTTAATGAGCACTTCACTGCATGTTATTGAAGTAATTGCTGGGGATGTAAATATGGATATGTTGTAGTCCCTACACTGAAGGGCTTAGACTCTGGTCAGGGAAACAGAGGTATAAAAACTTTAAACTCATTAGAAATGTATATCAGTAATTATCAAATTTTATGGCAGATCAAAAGAGAATATAACACACAGTGGTCCGGACATCCTCAGTTTAAATCCTGGCTCCTCTTCCAGCTCTCCTGCCTGAGGCTATTTTCCTAACTTCTCTGAGCCTCAGTTTCCTAATATGTAACATATGGACATGGGTGGATTCAGGTGTTATAGGGTCTGAAACTTAAGCAGCTTTGGAAATCATCATTAGGAAAAATAATACCAAATTATGAATATAAAATTATGTGCAGAAGTGAACATTATTTAAAATGATAAATCATAACTTATACATTTAAAAATTAAAAAGGATGACAAATGCTGTCACTATCATGAAATTCAAAATATACAATCTTATTACTATTAATAATATGCATCTGCCTAATATATCTCTGTAATAAGTATTTTTGCATATATTTTGGCTGCATATTTTTGATCACTTCTTTATATGACAACAATTTTATAACAATTTCCATAGTTAGAAAATATCACATCTTTCTTACAGCATGTTTGTCAAATTAAAATGTATATATATTGATAATTTAGAAGTTCTTAAGTTTCACAATTCATTCTTGCTAATATCAAATGTCTACATTCCTCTCTCAGGTGGTGCTTCTTGCTCTATGGCACTTTCTGGGGTAAATCCAACCCTTTAATTCTGCTAGGAGTTGTCTGCAAGGCCATGCCCAGCAGCTGGGGAAATTGGACCAGAAGATGGTCTACTTTGCCACCCCTGGTTCCTCCCTGCCTTAATCTGTTCAGGCTGCTGTAACAAAGTACCATAGACTGGGTGGCTTATAAACTACAGAAATGTATTTCTCACAGTTCTGGTGGTTGGAAGTCTGAGATCAGGGTGTCAGCATGGCTGGGTTGTGGTGAGGGCTCTCTTTGGGGCTGCAGACTGCTGACTCCTCATTTCCACTCATATCCTCATATGGTGGAAAGAGAGCTGGCTAGCTCTCTAGTCTCTTCTTATAGGGCACTAATCCCATTCATGAGGGCTCCACCCCTATGACCTAATTACCTCCCAAAGGCCTTACCTCCAAATACCATCACATTGGAGGTTAGGATTTCAGTGTATAAATTTTGGGGGACACAAACAGTCCATTGCACTTCTTTAATCCATGGATCTTGGGATATGTTGTCACTTGGCCATGAGTTGTGGGTCCTAGTGGCTCACTCCTAGCAGAAGCAGAGAAGCATTTATTTTCAAAGGACAAAGGGATGTCTACATGACCTCAAAAAAAGAGGTTTTTTAGCACAGATTTTTTGAAAAGGAAGCTACCTCTAATTTTTAAATCTTTGGTAGAGGTGTTAGTGGGATTTTTTTAAATATTGAGAAACAGTAACCCACTCAGATAAGTTAAATTTAAAAAGAGGCTATTGAAAGGCTATGACGAATAGTGGCAGAGAAACAATATTAGGGAATGCAGAGAATTTAGGAATGAAGAACAGCTGGGGTCCATGGAGACTAACTTGGAAATTGAGGCTTCTCCTGTCTCCTATCTCTCCTGAGCCTGTCTGTCTCATGGGTGCCTTCATTTTATGCACCTGTTCATTTCCTGTTTCTCTCAACAGGCTGGCTTTCCCTGATTTTCTACTCACTGCATAACTGTTGGCAGCCATGGAGGTGGCCATGAATTTCCATGGCACAGACTCAGCCTTCACCTTCTACAACTTCTCAGAGCCCTGTGTCCACCACTAAGAGAGAATGGATCTGATTGGCTTAGCCTAACTTCAAGATGGTTCTTTGTGTGTCAGAGGTCCATGTCTTGACCAATTAACTACAACTAAAGGGAGAAAGTTCTTGTGATAGGAAGCACAGCCATTTGGGTGCCCCTTCAGCATGGGCTGGGCATGAGCTGAAGTTTCCAAAAAGAGAATATGGGCAGGGCATTTATTATGCATTAGACACTGATTCAGAGAAAAATGGGTTAAATTAAATTAAATAAAAATGAGGTGTGAACATATACATATACATTTATCTGTGCTTCTCTAGTAGAGGTTTATTGCAGTGGGCAGGAGAGAACTCTAAACAGTGTGTCATGCTCACTCTTTTTGGATCATTGACTTTAAATATGGATAATTGAAAATATCATTTGGAGAATTAGCATGGAGAGCATAAAGTCTAGCTGTTTATGACCATAACCTCTCAGGTGTACATAGTTACCCCCTTCTGGATACTTTGACCAAAATGTTTAAGAAGCACTGAATACATACTTATGCCCTGCCTTTTTCTAGAAGAGATTTGAGATGGAAACAAACTTTGTTTTCAAAAATCACATTAGCAAATTTGTGAAATTGATTCAGTTTCTCTTTGAAGACTCTCCTTACTTATTCAATATTCATTCATTCATTCAATAAAATAAATACATATTGAGTAACTACTGTCTGTCAATAATGACAAGACCACTGTATGGACCTGCCATTATGGAGTTTACAGAGAGGTGAGGGAGACTAAAAATAAACATGTTAACAAATAAAGTATGCTTGACTGAGATAAGTTCTGTGAAGGAATCAGAGTGCTGGGACAGAGAGTAACAATGGATGGAACAGCATCAGAGAGGATGACCTGCAAAGGTCCTCAGAAGGTGACCTGTGAGGTAGACCTGAACAGTGGGGCTCTGGAAACCCAGGGAGGAGCTCTCCAGGGAAACGGAGTAACACGTGCTTGGGCCTGAAGCAGGGAATTGCTGGCATGTTTAAGGAACTGAAAGTTGGGTAGTATAATTGGAGATAAGTGAGAGAGAATGTAAGGGTATGAGGATGAAGAGGTAGACGGGACTTAGAAGCAGTGAGTTTGGGTTTTATTCCAAGTATAATGGGAAATTATCAAAGGTTAAATAAGAGAATGATTTTGGTTGGTTCATTTATTTTTAAAGATCACTCTGGTCAAGTGGAGGTTCAGTTGGGAGGTTATTTGTGCACAATGGTGATGGTGAGAAGAGGTGGACATCTCACAGAATGGGAAATTGAGGTTGTTTGAGAAACGAATCCACTTTCTCGGTGGTGACATCAATCAGTGCAGATGTATGCTTTTCTCCATCAAACGTCAGTGTGTTCAGATACAGACATAGAGATTGTGGATAGTAGGGTTTAACATGCAAGTCTAGAATTTTGTCTGGAAATATGACTGAAGGAAAGGGATGAAAACAGTATGAGTGATTATATTATTGTAATAGAGTGATTATAATGATAAAGCATATATTCACAGTTGAATAAGGAGGAAAGTTAGAGTTGGAAGAGACTGGTTACGAGAATGTACCAGGATCAATAAGACTGAGGAATTGTTCAGTGTGGGTATTTGAGCAAGTGCGCTGAAAAGGCTAGGATGTTAGTGTCAATAAGAGGTGTGTCTAAAACCAAGATGTGACCCTGAGGAACAAGGAAGATAAGAGAAAAACTGAGAAGGATGCTTGGCAAGCAGTGTTCATGGGGACAGCTCAGTCCATCAGGGAGATGAAGGGAGCAAACTGAGAAGAACTAGTGGGTGTAGGGATCTTTGTTGATCAGAGGTGGGCTATCTCCAAGGGCACCATGGGTGTGGGAGAGAGGAAAAGAGTGGGAGGTTGACCCTAGTTAGGGGAAGTACAGAGCAGTGAAGGGAAGGAGAGTCTGGTGATAATGGACGATCATCCAGGCTTGTGCTTCTGGGAGAGATTGAGGTAAACGGAGTGCAAGCCTGTTGGATTGATCCGGATGCTCTCCTTGGACAGGTTTGGCATTGGGCCTGGCTCTGAGATCCAGGATTCCTTTCCTGGTGGTGTGGTGGGTTCCAGGGTGACACTTGTGAAGCTCTGGCTACAGACAGGAGGCAGGCCACTGGGGACACATACAAGTGAGGGCATCAAAGACCAAAGACCTTGTTCTAGAAGACTCCTGGTGCTTCCTTATAATTACTCAACCTCAGGACAGTGGTACTAAGTAGATTTTGATTCCCATTTTCCAGAAGCTGAAACTACAGCTCAGACAAGTTAAAAGATTTGGCCAAGATGAGACAGTAAGGATGGAGAGAGGATTTTAAACCCAGGTCGTTGCAAACCCCCGGCCTGAGTTCTTTCCATTATCACACCATCACAGGGACTGTACCTACTGTAGTAGGAACCAGAGAGAGAGATGCAGGAGCTTCCTCTGAGTCTGGCTGGGAAGAATTCCTTTGTTGCTTGGCTGTCATTCTCATGAGATTTTGAGCTTCTCGATGGCAGAGCCTGTCACCTTTGTGTCCCTAGCTTCTAGCACAGTGCCTGACACATTGTAGGTGCTCAATAATATTAATGAATGAACAAATTAATGAATTTTCTTTTTTCCCCTCCTCCTTTTCTTCTCTTCCCTTCTTTCCTTCCTCCGTAGCAGGTCAGTTAGATCAAGGGCAGCTTTATGGGCCCACAGCCATGATTTCCTAGACTTTGCCTCAAAGTTTCTGATCAAATTGCTGAATCTAGCTGAGATATCCCTTAACAATAAAAGAAAATCTGTGCTTTCACTCTCTGCACTGTGGTGTGGAATACTCAGAATTATTAGAACATTCATTACTGAGCCTAAGGAGTGCAGTGTGTGTGTGTGTGTGTGTGTGTGTGTAAGTGTGCACAGGCTCATGTGTGTAAATTATGAATGCATGGTCTATGTTTGCCACTTTACCCTAAGACTCCAGAATGGATGAAGCCAGCATTAGCAGATGGATTTCTCTAAGGATTATTAATCTAAATAGCAGTCAGTCCTGTGTGCTTTTGCTTCTGTACTCTGATGCCCCTCCCACGTGCATTTTCTTTGGGGCAGTATCGAATACTCTGTTACTCTTGTGTACACATCCTCTTATACCTTAAGGTGGCAGCAACAATCAAATGGTATTTATAGAAAATTAACTGAAAGGGTGAGGAAGTGGGAAAAAGAGAAAACGAATTTCTGAAATGTTCTATAATCCTCCATTTTCTGCTCAGCAGAATTATATTCATAGCGAGATTATTCATTATTAAGAGTTTATTTCAGCCCAGACTGTGTGTGTCAGTAGACTAGGACTAGTTTCTCGAAGTGGGTGGCTGGAAATAAGTTCCTTATCTGGTCATTAAAATCGGTTATTCAGGGTTTCTTTATGATAATTATTAATTCTGCCAGTGGCTTTTGCATGTTGATTAAATTTTGGTGCCTGATATATAATATTAGGATTCATTTGTTTGGTACCATTGTCATATTAGCAGTAGTGCGTATGTGTGGGTATGTTGGCCTGAAAAATTCTCAAGTCTTTGCAGTGCCCAATACTTATTTTAAAATAAGTATTTAAAAATTCTTAGTAATTTTTTTTAGATTTTTAGTTTTTTAATTAAGGTATAGTTACTGTACAATATTATATGTTACAGGTGTACAATATAGTGATTCACAATTTTTAAAGGTTGTACCCCATTTATAGTTATTATAAAATATTGGCTATATTCCCCGTGTTGTACAATATATCCTTGTAGCTTATTTTATACCTTATAATTTGTACCTCTTAATCCCCTACCTGTATGCTGCTCTCCCAACCCCCCACTGGTAACCATTGGTTTGTTCTCTGTGTCTGAGTCTACTTCTTTTTTGTTATATTCACTAGTTTGTTGTATTTTTTTAGATTCCACATATAAGTGATATCATACAGTATTTGTCTTTGATTTACTTCACCTAGCATATAGATTTTTCACTTCTGTTAATTCAAAACATATGCGAACACTATCTTTGCTGAGAACCCTATTTAGTTGGGAAATCTAATTTCTAACTGTAATCATTCTAATAACCTTCAAAGAGTAATAGTAATGACAAGGAATATTACACTCTGAGGAGTTCAGATCCTCTTCCTTCCTTTCGCAAGCATCCAAAGAAAATGCTTCAAGTAAATGTTGATAGTTTGGGAGTTTAGTTACAAGTCAGTGAGAGACATACTTTGTAGTCTTGTGAAGATTTCTATGTGCTGATTTGGAAAAGTCTCAAGGTATATTATTAGGCTAGAAAAAGGTGAAAATAGTATATTTAGTAGTCCCACCTGTAAATAAAATAGATATATAAAATAAATGCTGTTTTATGGTTTTCTATTTCCTTTTCCTTTTTTTTTAATAGAGGGCCACAAGAAAGTGTTAGTATCTGACTCTGGAGAATTGGACTAAGGATGTACAGGGAGAACTTTTGTTTTTCAATTTATACTTTCCAGTTAGCTCTGTTTCAGGTTTTACCATATACAAGTTTTAAACAGAAGAAACCATTTAATTAGTAGCCAAAGGGGTTGATCACACTGAGTGGGGCTGAGGAGGCAGGTGCAAGTGGCTTTAAAGCCAACAGAAGTCTGGTAGCTGTTGAAGCAGTTTTAGTTGTGGACTTTGGCACAACTGATATCACTGTGAAGTGGCACCTTCAGCCCTAAAAATTCTTAATAATTTTGAGACTTTGGTAAAACAATATTATTAATAAATAAAATACTAGCAGCTAATATTTATTGTTTACCATCTTCCTAACACAGTCTCAAGCTACCTGTTTTTAACATGTGTTGCCTGTTTTTATTTTAATTAATAAACTATTTTTAATAGCAGTTTTAGGTTCATAGCAAAATTGAGCAGAAAATACAGAGAGGTCCCACATACCCCCTATACCCCCAAATGCAAACAACTTCCCCCATTATTGACATTCCTCACAGCAGCAGCACATTTATTGCAATCCATGAACCTGCATTGACCCATTATTATCACCCGAAGTCCATGGTTTACATTAGGATTCCCTCTTGGTGTTGTACATTCTATGGGTTTGGACAAATGTATAATGACATGTATCTACCATTGTAGTATCATGCAGAATAGTTCCACTGCTCTAAAAAAAACCCCATACATCCGCTTCCCTGACTCCTGGCAATCACTGACCTTTTTACTGTCTCCATAGTTTTGCCTTTTGCCAGAATGTCATAAAGTTGGAATCTTACAGTATATAGCCTTTCAGGTTGGCTATTTTCACTTAGTAATAATGCATTTAAGGTCTCTCTGTGTTTTTTCATGGCTTGATAGCTCATTTCTTCTTAGCTCTGCATAATATTGCATTGTATGATGTACCACAGTTTATCTATTCACCTACTGAAGTAGATCTTGGTTGCTTCCAAGTGTTGGCAATTTTGAATAAAGCTGCATCGTCCATGTGTAAGTTTTTTGTGTGGACCTGAGTTTTCAGTACCTTGGGTAAATACCTCGGAGTGCAATTACTGGATGGTACGGGGTACGGTAAGAGTTATGTTTAGTAACCACTAAACTGTGTTCCGAAGTGGCTGTACCATTTTGCACATTTTGCATTCCCACCAGCGGTGAATGAGAGTTCCTGTGGTTTCACACCTTTGCCAGCATTTGGTGGTGTCAGTGTTCTGGATTTTGGCCATTCTAATAGGTGTGCAGTGGCATCTCATTGTTTTTATTTGCAGTTCTCTAATAACATGATGCGGAGCATCTTTTCATATACTTATTTCACATCTGTATATCTTCTTTGGTGAAATGTCTGTTCAGGTCTTTTGAACCCACTTTTTATGTGGCTTGTTTGTTTTCTCACTGTGTTTTAATATTTTGGATAACAGTCCTTTGTCAGATGTGTGTTTTGCAAATATATTCCACCAGCATGGCTTATTTTCTCATTCTCTTAACATTGTCGTTCACAGAGCAGAAATTTTTAATTTTAGTGAAGTCCAGCTTGTCAAGTATTTCTTTCATGTATTGTGTCTTTGCTATCATATCTGCAAAGTAATTGCCATGCTGAAAGTCATCTATGATTTCTCCTTTGTTATCTTCTATGATATTTTACATTTAGGTCTGTGATCAGTTTTGAGTTAGTTTTTGTGAAGGTTTAAGGTCTGTGTCTAAATTATTATTATTTTGTGCTTGCTGATGACCAGTGGTCCCAGCATCATTTGTTGAATCTTTTGTCTACTTTTATATTCCCCGCAAACCCAAGCAAGAGTTACTGCCTTTACCTCCATATTAAAGACAAATAAAGCAAAGAGCGAAGGTTCACAGAGCTAATAAATAGTAAAGCTGGGGGTGGGAAGCTAGGTATTTCTCACTTCAAACTCCTCCTATTTTGCCCTTCAATAAAATGTTTTTGTGAGCCTGACCAGGAAGTAGGGTTCTTAAATTAATATGTCATCACAGTTTAACAAAATGCATACAGTGATTTTAAGCCTAGGGATTATTTCCGACAAATCAAACCTAAGGAGAAAAATAAATTTTTGAAAATATGTTAGATAACTTTCTCTCATTATCCAACTATACATCAAACAAGTATTTGTGTATGAAACGATGTGTTAGCTGTATTGGATGCAACACTGAATAAGATACAATCATATCTCCCATAGGAAATTTAAATATTGTGATAAATGTGTAAACAAAAGTCTACGTTGACTACAAAGGAAGAAGTGATTTATTTTGCTTCACAGAAGAGAGGCTTCTTGCAATAAGCTACAGAATTATTCACAACTATTCTTTTGAGAAAAAAATAATATGTCTTCTCTCCATTACCACTCCACCCTCATGTAAAACATTAAAGGTAGCTTTGGTAATAAGACAGAAGTCGGCGAGGTAGAGCAGGAAGTCTTGTTCTGTTGATCTCACTCTGCTAAGTATGACTGTGGACAAATTCTCAAGCACATGAGACTCATAAAACCTGGAATGGGAGTTGGGGTGGAAGATGATTCTGGGAGGTGGTGAGGGAATGGTTAATTATCATAAAGTTATGTAAGATGGGCATGTAGATACCACCGTAAAGCAGAATCACAGTCAGGAGAATTGGAACTCAAAGTCAGAGAATGGTTTCATTCATTCAGTCATGATTTGGTAATTACCAAATCTATGCCAGTTCTGCAGTATGCTTGCACACTAGGATTATCTAAATGCCTGTCTATTAAGGAAATGAGTGTTTCCAGAAATTCTCTAGGTTTGAATATGGAGGACAGCATCATGTGGACCTAGTCTTAAGTAAATACTCGTGTCAGGGCGAGGGGGAACAGAATGCCTGTTAGATCACTACATACGCAAGTCATGGCACAGAAATACTGCCAACTCTGGGATGAAGATGACTCTTTCATTTAGGTAAACTGAAGGGTCCTTATTAGCATAGGCCCAATGTGGAGGGTGAGAAGAATTGAGGGTTTATGGGGGAGGTGGAGGTATTTATTTCCCCTGGAATGGGAAGGAGGCACAGAGCTCCTCCGTTCATGCACTCATTCATTTGTTTATCGAACTCCTGTATGGCACTGACTATATGCAAGCACTTTATAAATAGTAACTCACGTATCTTGGTAACAATCTTGTGAGGTAGGAATTATGATTAAACCTATTTTACAGGTAAGGAAACTGAGCCCCAGAGTTATTGAGTAACTTGTCCAAGGTCATACAGGTCACAGATGCTTTTTTTCCCCTGACAACCAAACTTACACTGAGATAGCAAGTGGTGAACACATTCTAGTTTTATGCAGACAATTGATTTTTGAATCACCATTCCCAGGACAGGGAAGACTTCATGGACCTAAGCATCTGCTTCCCCCACCTAAGCTTGGCATGGAGCAATTAGCACCTTTTTCCCTCTGTGGCATCAGAAAATGCCCTGAGAACACAGACATCTTGTGTTATCAGAGGTTTCCAAGCTGGAATGGAACACCACCAAATCCAAACTCATAACAGCTTCTGCTGTCTGTCATATCACTGAGATGTTTTTCACAGCTAAAATCACACCAGTGCGCCTCTAACGGTCCTGAGCTCACTATGACTGCAGACCTTGCAGCAGCTTATGTACTCCACACAGACATTATCTCATAACCTGGCTCAGACTCAAATATGGAAAGTGGCCAATAAAGATATTAAAAGGGATTGGCTTAGAGAAAGCACAGCTAATCACTGTCCTGCTGGATGAGGGTGATGCAGGGGCCCAGGCCTTTCCTTCTATTTTTAAATCAGGAGTCTGAGCAGTAAATCCCACATCTCCCTGAATTCACTGCACTGGTCCACAGAGAAGCATGGGACGTGGCCTAGAGTGGCAGCTGAAAGAATTGCTCAAGCAGATTGTCCCTTTCTCTGCCACTCGGGTATAGATGGTTTAAAACCACTAATGGTTGCACAACTCTGTAAATATACTAAAAAGCACTGGATTGTACACTTTAAATGGATGAATTGCATGGCGTGGGTATTCTTAGTAAAGCTGTGAAGAATCAATTGCAAATGTTTATCTGTTAATGTTGATCTGTAATGAAATTTTATGTATTTCATCTTTGAATATGTTCTTTCACACAGATAGGTATTGCCAAATACAGATATCAGTCCACGAAAAACAAAAACAAAAATTTACACTGTTATGAAGGGCATTTCAGCTGCAGGGCTACGGTGGTTGGCATAATAGTGAACTTCCTGCGTCTCCGGGGCTTCCTGAACCTCTGGCTGGTGCTTTTCTGCCCCTCACCGCTCACAACCAGTGATAATTTTGAATGAAATGTCATGTCAAAGTTGTTGATAACTGTTAACCTTCTCCAGGAGGTAATTGAAATGTCCCTCTATTTGCACTGGAGACTTTGTATTTATGAAACAGTTTGCTGAGTTACGTATCATTGAAGATATATATTTTGAAAAGAGCTTTCCCAGCTGGCTTTGTGGCTCTTGTGTTTTGTTTCGACTGGAGGATGAATGAGCATCTGGATTAAATGTGCTTTATAAAGGGTATTAGTTACATGGCGGCACTTTTTTGCACTTGTAATTTTTCAACTTGACTTCCCTGTCATTTGGCATTTGGATTTTTATCTATAGTAAAGCCCCCTTTAGCTGAAGTTTTAGCAACCCTTAGGTGTAGAGACTAATAAACAGATGAGAAAGTATGTGGCACATCAGTTGGGACCAAACAGTTATGCCATCTGTACCTGGTCCAGTTTATTTTCCTCTCCGTATTTGCTCAGCCCCACCTGTCACCTGGGTCTTGGCTACTTGTTAGAGGGAGAGCCCTGGCCACTGCTGCTATAGTTTCCTCATCTTCCAGCACCCCTTGATATCTTACAGGGTGAGAACCAGGCTCCAGCACAATCTCTGCCATGGCAGGGATGACGTAAACGTTGACACCTTGGATGAATTGACTGGACCCCAGAAGATACGGTGCCTTCCACCACTTCTGGTCTTGGATAAAACCCAAATGTTGGGGCATGAGAATTGGCCTTGGGCAGTCAGTTTACACAACCTGAAAATATGAAGCAAACTGACAGGAACAAGCTGGCAGATAGATTCTGTGCCCTTCATACCCCTTCAGGTTGTTTCCATGCACAGTGGCTCCATTCAGCCTCTCAGAGATGCCTGACATGACTGAGAAGTTGGCTGTGATTTCCTGGTGAAGGCAATTAAGCCACGTGCCACCTTGTGATTGATTTTCTGCATTTCTGCCTCACTTCCCTTTTCCCGCAGACTTGCTGCTCTTAGATTGCCCCTCCTAATAAAGCATTCCTATGTAGCTTTAGGCTATTGTTTTCCTATTTTCTAGAGAACCTGGCCCAGACAGCAGGGTAAGAGGGACTCCCTTCTCAGATTTTCAATAATAATGGTGGTAAACACTAAAGATAAAGGAAAATAAAGAGGGTAGTTTAGGGTGAATAGGAAGTATGCCAAAAAGCAACTGGGGGATGTTAGTTCCTTTTGAGAAAAATGGGATAAGGTGGATTCACAGGAGCAAAGCTTTGTCACAGTTCTTCTAGGGTAAAAGAGGGGAAGAAGGTTATTTTAGACAGTGTAATTAATAATTCTTAATGAAACAAAAAAAGCCCCACAAATATCTCATCAGCTTAGCACAATGTAGATTTTTTTCACTCAAAATTGTATATGGTTTTGGTGGTTCTTCTCCATCTTGTAGGTAGGCAGTCTGGAATACTTGGTCCCCAAGATTTCTGGGGCTGGGGCAGAGCGCTAGAGCTGGAACTAGAGGTAAAACAAGAGCAGGAGAGCGAGAGGGAGAGAGAAAGTGAGAGAAACACATCAACTCTTAACTGGCTTAGCCCAGAAGGGACATACGTCCCTTCTCTTCATAATTCATTGACCAGAACTAATCATATCGCCACAGCCTAACTGCTAGGGAGGCTGGGAAATGTAGGGGAACAAATAGATTTTTGTTGAGCACAGACTGTCCCATGTCAAGTTTTATCAAGAGAAATTAATGGAGAGGTGAGACCAGATGGGACAGGGTAAGCGATTCTTACCAGAATAATGCAAAGAAGATCTTCAAGAAATGTCAAAGTGGGTACGAAGGGCTAGAATACAAGACCTGAGACAAATGTCTGTTTAGAAATAGAGGACACAAAGGGGGAAGGAAAAGACTTCCAAAGGAGGATTAGGTAAATACTTAGAGCAGAGATGAGAGAAAGGACAGACAGTTGGGAGCAAACCTCTGACAGATAAAAGGATGAAGCCACAGAGGAAGCAGTTCTGCCAGTTCCGAGTGAGACATAGCAAGACACCCTGGAGAAGACATCAGGCGAAAAAAAGGACAGGACAGGACAAGGTGTGATATAACACTCCTTAAAATATAGAGTGTTGAATTCTTCACTCACAGATCCACTCACTGTGGTCAGCACAAAACAGTGAACATGTGATGATGTCCAGTTCCTCAGATAAGCTCTAGCCCCCATTTCTGTGAGGTCTCTCAAGTTGAGCTCTGAAAGGTCATGACTATGGAGATTCATTTAAGAGTGTTTCAGGTGCAGCTGTCCAAGGTGCTGTGAGTCAAGTGAGGCTCCTCAGATGTACTTCACATCCCAAGAAAGGAGGAGCTGGGCTGCTGATCGCAAAGCAGCCGTTCATCCACCAGGATAGGGCTGTTGTGAGGATTAAATCCAGTGCCTGGCACATTCTAAGTGATCCGTACATGTTGCCTATTGTTTGGCTAACTTTATGCGGTTTCTGTTTTAGAGATTAGGAAGCTGAAGCAGAGAAAATTTAAGAGACTTGTCTGTGAAATTATAGCTGACAAAAGCATATAATAGCAGATGGCCATCAGGTAGTCTAGAACAGCGGTCCCCAACTTTTTTGGCGCCAGGGACCGGTTTCCTGGAAGACAATTTTTCCACGGACGGGGTTGGGGGGGGATGGTTCAGGCGGTAACGTGAGCGATGGGGAGCGATGGGGAGCGGCAGATGAAGCTTCGCTCACTTGCCCGCCGCTCACCTCCTGCCGTGCGGCCCGGTTCCAGGACCCCTGGTCTAGAAGGTCAGAGGTTGGTGTCATTAAAGACCTCCTTGATGAAATTACGTTTGGACAGAGAAATGAAGGATAAGAAGTTAACCAGGCAAGGAAGGTGAGGAGGATAAAAGAGGGGAATCCAGGTAGAGGAGACAGCATACAAAAATGCCTGAAGTGAGGAATGAACTTTAGCCAAGCTGGGTAGAGGATGATGCGGTCAAGAGCTCTATGAAGGAGAAGAAGAGTGGTTCCAGATGAAACTGGAGAGGAAGACAGGCTTAGGCAGAGTCTTATAGGTCATGCTAGGACAGTGAACCCCATCCCAAGAGCAGTGGTAGTCCACTAAAGTGCTTCAAGCAGATTAGTGGCATACAGATATGTGTTTTATAAAGATCACTCTAGCTGTTATATGGCGAAAGGATTGGGAAGGAGGGCAGGTGAGAATAGAGAGAACTAGAAGAAACTACTGTAGTAGTTCTGGGGATAAACGATGGAGAATCAGATTGGGATAGCAGTAGAGACAGAGAAAAGCTGAGGATTTATTTTGAAGGTAGAATCAGCTGGAGTCTAGGGATAAGGCAGAAAAAATTATCGTGATGTCCAGGTTTATGGCATGAGCAGCAGTGTGAGTAGAGTTACCCTTTATTTAGATGTAGGGTATATTCTACATGGTTGGTTGAAGTTTTTTAAACTTATTTAAATGAAATAATTTTAGATTCAGAAGAATTTCAAAGGTAGTACAGGGAGTTCCCATATACACTTTACCAGCTTGCTCTACGTAACCATGGTATATTTATCAAAACTGAGAAATTAACACTGGAATAATCCACCAGCTAAGCTACAGACCTTACTGAGATGTCATCAGTTTTCCCACAGATGTGCTACTTCTAATCCAAGATCCATTCCAGGACATTTAGCTGTTATGTCTCGGTTTCCTACAGTCTGTGACACTTCTCAGTGTCATGAGCTTGACACTATCGAAGGATACTGGTTAGGTATTTCATGAGCTTGACACTATCGAAGAACACTGGTGAGGTATTTTGTAGAACATCCCTCAGTGTGGTTTTGTCTGATCTTTTTTTCATGATTAGGCTGGGGTTATGGAATCTGGCAAGAATATCACAGAGATCATGTGCCCTTCTCAACCCATCACATCAGAGGATACGTGATATCAACATGGCTTATTAGGTCACTTGGTTAAAGAGGTGTATGCCAGGTTTCTCTACTTCAGAGTTATCATTTTTCCCTTTCCATACTCCATTCATTCGAAGGAATCACTAAGTTCACAATAAGTTCACACTCAGGGAAAGGGGAATTAAGCTCCATCTTATGTAAGGAAGATTATCAAATTGTGGACATATGTTAAACCACCATAATAAATAAGTATTTGAGGGGAGGTACTCTTAAGCCATGCAGATATCCTATTTATCTTTAAAGTTTCTCATCCATTAGAGGATTTTGCCTGCAGCAATTATCATTGTGGTGTTCTAATGGTAACTGTGTGTTTCTTTAATTCCTTCTACAGCTATCATTTGGAATGATAGTGTTTAAAAGTTACATATTCATATTTGTTCAACCATCTAGTGTCTCATTTACTTAATTTATTTTATTAACAAGAATAAGATTCTTTAATGAGGAGTAGTGTCTGCTAACTTAACACTATGTATATTCAGCTTTTCTATTCATTGGAGATGGTGTTGCTTAGGAGGGAATGTAATTTTAAAAATATATAGTTCATTTATTTTGACGTTATTTTGAGTCTATTTATTGTTTAAAACTAGAATGAACAAGATAAATAATTCCTCAATTCTAGACCATAGTTAATAAAACAGCATTCTTCTCAATCCTGTATTTCCAGTAGAATAAATGCTAGGCTGGTAATTAGATTAATAAAAAAAATATGAAGTTCTTATCTAGTATAAAGCATTAAGAACACTTCCACAAACTACTATTAATTCTAAAAATGTGTAGGTAATATATGGAATAATTCAGAAAACTATAAATAAGAAAATCTTTGAAGTTCATATTTCTGCCATTCAAAGATACTTCTTTTTGTGTCTTGGCGATATTCCTTCTTAATTTTAAAATACTCATATGGGCTTCCCTGGTGGTGCAGTGGTTGGGAGTCCGCCTGCCGATGCAGGGGACGCGGGTTCGTGTCCCGGTCCGGGAGGATCCCACGTGCTGCGGAGCGGCTGGGCCCATGAGCCATGGCCGCTGAGCCTGAGCGTCCGGAGCCTGTGCTCCGCAACGGGAGAGGCCACAACAGTGAGAGGCCCGCGTACTGCAAAAAAAAAAAAAAAAAAAAAAAAAAAATACTCATAGACATGGTATATGGATTTATATTTATATAAATGAATAAAAGTTTAAAAAAGTTAAAAATTTTACATATTGTTAACATAATATGTGTTTTCCTTTTCCTTAACATAATATGTGTTTTCTGTTGCATTGAGCACTCTTAAAAAAGATTTAAAATAATTGAATAGTAATTCATCATATGGTTCATAATTTGTTTAACTGTTTTCCTGTGATCGCCAGTTTAGCTTGTATCCCGTGTTTTACTGGCGTAAAAATTCTGTACTGAGCTTCTTAGGTGTATGTCTTTATATACAGTTTGGTGATTGTCTTAGCAAGGAGACAGTAGTGTGGTGGTGAAGAGCTCAGCCTTTGCAGCTGCGTTACCTGGTTTTGTGTCCGTCTGTGTCACTTAATAACTGTATAACCTTTAGAAGATTCCTTAACTTGTCTGTGTTTAAATCTTCTCCCCTATAAATTGTGAATAAGTACAACACCTACCTTACAGGATTGTTACGAAGATTTAATAAAGGCTATATGAAAACGCAATATGAAACACACTCAGAAAAGTGCTTAGAACTTGCCGAGCACTGTGTTAAATAAATAAAATAAAAAATCAGTGTTATATGTCCTATAAATAGTAGAATTGCCCTGTAAAACCATCTGGATATGGTATTTTAAAATACTGATTTAATTTTTAATAGTTATTAAAATCTGTATACAATTTTTAAAGTTTACACTCCATTTACAGTTATTACAAAATATTGACTATATTCCCCATGTAGTGCAATATAAACACCGAGTAGTTTATACCTCCCATTCCTCCACCCCTATATTTCCCCTAACTCCCCTCTCCCCACTGGTAACCACTAGTTTGTTCCCTATAATATCTGTGAGTCTGCTTCTTTTTTGTTATATTCACTTGTTTGGTTTACTTTTTAGATTCCACATATACGTGATGTCATACAGTATTTGTCTTTCTCTGTATGACTTATTTCACTTAGCGTAATGCCCTCCAAATTCATCCATGTTGCTGCAAATGGCAAAATTTCATTCTTTTTTATGGTTGAGTAGTATTCCATTGTACGTATATTACCATATCATCTTTATCCATTCATCTGTTGATGGACACTTAGGTTGCTTCTGTATTTTGGCAATTGTGAATAATGCTACTATGAACATTGAGGTACATGTATTTTTTTCGAATTAGTGTTTTTGTTTTTTTCTTTTTTTTCCTGGATATATACCCAGGAGTGGAATTGCTGGGTCATATGGTCATTCTATTTTTAGCTTTTGAGAAACCTCCGGACCGTTTTCCACAGTGGCTGCACCAGTTTACATTCCCACCAACAGTGTATGAGGGTTCCCTTTTCTCCATATCCTCGCCAACATTTGTTATTTGTGTTCTTTTTGATGATAGCCATTTTGACAGGTGTGAGGTGATATTTCATTGTGGGTTTTGATTTACATGTCCCTGATGATTAGCCGTGTTGAGCATCTTTTTATGTGCCTGTTGGCCATCTGCATTTCCTCTTTGAAAAACGTCTATTCAGTTCTTCTGCCCATTTTTTAATCAGGTTGTTTGGTTTTTTTTGGTGTTGAGTTGTGTAAGCTGTTTATATATGTTGGATATTAATGGTTATAGGGCTATTTGTGTTTTCTAGTTCTTCTTAAATCAATTTTTGAAATTATATTTTCAAGGACTTTGTCTATTTCATGAAACAGTTTAAACATTTTAAATTTATTAGTATATAGCTATTTAGATAATTCTCATTCTAGTGTTCTGTGCTCTCTTTGAATTTCTATATACTTTTGTATGTCTGCTTGTTTTTGCCTCATCATATTTTCTCTTGACAAATGTTGCTAGAGATTTATTCATTATTTGAAATTTATTTATCTCTATTTTATTTAACAGCTTTACTAAGGTATAATTCATATACAAAAAACTACACATATTTGGCATATACAACTTCAATGAATTTGGACGTATACATACACACGCATGAACCATCACCACAACTAAGGTAATAAGCATATCCATCACTGCCAGAAGTTTCCTTGTGCCTGTTCATTTTCGTTTTTGTTTTTGTGGTAAGAACACTTAACACGTGATCTGTCCTCCTGATACATTTTTTTAAGTGCACAATACAGTATTGTTAACTATGGTCATAGGGTTATTTGTGTTTTCTAGTTGTACAATGTGTTGTACATTGGATCCCTAGAACTTATTCATCTTGTAGTCTTGCATAACTGGAACTATATCCATTGAAACATAGCCCACCATTTCTCTCTCCCCCAGCCCCTAGCCCCAACCACCATTCTACTCTCTGCTTCTATGAGTTTGTTTATTTTAGATATTCATGTAAGTGGAGTCATGCACTGTTTGTCCTTCTGTGATGGACTTATTTCCATGAACACAGTGTGATCCAGATTCATCCATGTTGTGTCATATGGCAGGATTTTCTTCTTTTTTAAGACTGAATAACATTCCATTAAAGCATACCATAGTTTTTCCATTCATCCATCGATGGACACTTAGGTTTTTTCCATATCTTGGCTATTTTGAATAATACTGCAAAGAACATGGGAGTGCCAATATCTCTTCAAGATTCTGGTTTGAATTCTTATAGATATATACCTAGAAATGAAATTGCTGGATTGTATGTTAGTTCTGTTTTAATTCTTTTGAGGAATCTCCATACTATTTTCCATAGCTGTTGCACAATATTGCATTCTTACCAACAGTGTACAAGTATTCCAGTTTCTCCACATCCTCACCAACACTTGTTATCTTTTTTTTTTTATAATAGCCGTCCTCATAGGTGTGAAGTGGTATCTTAATATCATTTTGATTTGCACTTCCCCTATGGTTAGTGTTGTTCAGCATCTTTTCATATCTTGTTGGCCATTTGTATGTCTTTGGAGAAATATCTGTTCAGCTCCTTTGCCCATTTTTAAATTAGGTTATTTTATTTTATTGCTATTTAGTTGTATGAGTTCCTAATATATTTTGGATATTAACCCCTTATCAGTTATATGGTTTGCAGATATTTTCTTTCATTCTGAAGGTTGCCTTTTCATTCTTTAAAATTTTTTTTCCAGCTTTATTGAGATTTCATTGATATATAGCATTGTATAAGTTTAAGGTGTACAATGTGATGATTTGTTTTATATATATATATGTATATATATGTATTGAGAATTATTGCCATATAAGGTTAGTTAACATATCCATTACCTCACAGAATTACAATTTTTTGTGTGTATGGTAAGAAATTTTAAGGTTTACTCTCTTAGTAACTTTCAAGTATACAGTACAGTATTATGTTAATTATATATTATATTAACTGTGGTCACCATACTACACATTATATCTCCAGAACTTATTCATTCTATAACTGAAAGTTTGTACTCTTTGACCACCTTCATCCATTTCCTCTATTCCCCTGCCCTTGGCAGCCACCAGTCTACTCTGTTTTTTGAGTTTAGTTTTTTAGATTATACATATAAGTGAGATCTTACAGTATTTGCCTTTCTCTATCTGACTTATTTAGCTTAGCATAGTGCCTTTGATGTCCATTCGTGTTGTGGCAAATGACAGAATTTCCTTCTCTTTTATGGCTGAATGATATACCATTGTGTGTGTGTGTGTGTGTGTGTGTGTGTGTGTGTGTGTGTGTGTGTAGATAGATAGATACATAGATCTTCTAAAAATCCATTCGTCTGTCAGTGGACACCATGTCTTGGCTATTATAAATAATGCAGCAATGAACATGGGGAGGTAGATGTCTCTTTGAGATAGTGATTTCATTTCCTTCATATATACACCTAGAAGTGGAATTGATAGATCATATGGTAGTTTTATTTTTAAGTTTTTGAATTGCCTCTTTACTGGTTTCCATGGTGGCTGCACCAGTTTATATTCCCACCAACATTGCACAAGTGTTCTCCTTTCTCCACACCCTCACCAGTACTTATTCTCGCTTATCTTTTTGATAACAGCCTTTCTAACAGGTGTGAGGTAATATCTAATTGTGGTTTTGATTTGCAGTTACCTCAGGATTAGTGATGTTGAGCACCTTTTCATGTACTATTGGCCATTTGTATTGGAAACATATCTATTCAGGTTCTCTGCCCATTTTTAAATTGGATTATTTGTTTTTTTGCCATTGAGTTGTATGAGTTCCCTATATACTTTGTATATTAATATCTTATTAGATATACGGTTTGCAAATATTTTCTCTCATTTCACAGATTACTTTTTCATTTTGTTGATGATTTCCTTTGCTGTGCAGAAGCTTTTTAGTTTGATGTAGTACAACTTGTTTATTTTTTCTTTTATTGCTTGCACTTTTGGTGTCATAACCAAAAAATCATTGCCAAGACCAGTGTCAAGGAGCTTCTTCCCTATGTTTTCATCTAGGAGTTTTATGGTTTTAGGTTTTACATTTAAGTCTTTAATTCATTTTCAGTCAATTTTTGTGAGTGATGTGTAAGATAGGGGTTCAGGTTCATTCTTTTGCATGTGAATATCCAGTTTTCCCAACACCATTTGTTGAAGAGACTATTCCTTTCCCATTGGCTCCCTTGTCAAATATTAATTGACCACGTATGCGTGGGTTCATTTCTGAGGTCTCTATTCTGTTCCATTGGCCTATGTGCCTGTTTATATGGAGTACTACCGTACTGTTTTGATTACTTTAGGTTTATAGTATAGTTTAAAATCAGTGTAGTGTGATGCTTCTAGCTTTATACTTTTTTCTCAAGATTGCTTTGAATATTCAGTCTTATGTGGTTCCATATGAATTTAGGGTTGCTTTTTCTATTTATGTAAAAAATGCCATTGGAATCCTGGTAGAGATTGCATTAACTCTGTAGATTGCTTCAGGTGGAATGGATGTCTTAATAATATTAATTCTTCCAATCCATGAACAGGTGATATCTTTTCATTTACTTGTGTCTTCTTCAATTTCTTTTATTAAAGCCTTCTACTTTTCAGAGTATTAATCTTTTACCTCCTTGTTTAAATTTATTCCTAAGTATTTTGCTGTTTTTGGTGCTATTGTAATGAGGATTCTTTATTTATTTTTCATATTGTTTGTTGTTAGTGTATAGAAATGTAACTGGTTTTTCTATCTTGTTTATCCTGTAACTTTACTGGATTTGCTAATTAATTCTAACTGTTTCTTGGTCATGTCTTTAGGGTTTTCTATATATAAGATCATGTTCTCTGCAAACAGACAATTTACTTCTTCCTTTCTGACTTAGATGCCTTTAATTTTATTTTTTTATTGCCTGATTGCTCTGGCTAGGATCTCAGGTACTATGTAATAGGACTGGTGAGAGTGGGCACGTTTGTCTTGTTCCTGATCTTAGAGGGAGTTTTCAACCTTTCACCATTGAGGATGATGTTAGCTGTGGGCTTGTCATATAGACTTTTATTATGTTGGGATGTGTTCCTTCTATATTCAATGTATTGAGAGATTTATTATGAAAATATGTTGAATTTGGGGAGATTGGTTCAAGATGGCAGAGTAGGAGGATGTGTGCTCACTTCCTCTCGTGAGAGCACCAGAATCACAACTAACTGCTGAACAAACATCGACAGGAAGACACTGGAACTCACCAAAAAAGATATCTCGCATCCAAAGACAAAGGAGAAGCCATAATGAGATGGTAAAAGGGGTGCAATCACAATAAAATCAAATCCCGTAGCCACTGGGTGGATGACACAAACTGGAGAACAACTATACCACAGAAGTACACCCACTGGAGTAAAGGTTCTGAGCCCCACATCAGGCTTCCCAACCTGGGGGTTTGGCAATGGGAAGAGGAATTCCCAGAGAATCAGACTTTGAAGGCTAGCAGGACTTGATTGCAGGACTTCAACAGGACTGGGGGAAACAGAGACTCCACCTTTGGAGGACACACACAAAGTAATGTGTGCATCAGGACCAGGAGGAAGGAGCAGTGACCCCATAGGAGACTGAACCAGACCTACCTGCTAGTGTTGGAGGGTCTCCTGCAGAGGTGGGGGGTGGCTCTGGCTCACCGTGGGGACAAGGACACTGGCAGCAGAAGTCCTGGGAAGTACTCCTTGGCATGAGCCTTCCTGGAGTCATTTGGTGGGGCTAATGGTGGGCCATTAGCCCAACCAAAGAGCCTGTAGCCTCCAGTGCTGGGTCACCTCAGGCCAAACAACCAACAGGGAGGGAACTCAGCCCCACCCGTCAATAGACAGGTGGATTAAAATTTTACTGAGCTCTGCCCACCAGAGCAACACCCAGCTCTACCCACCACCAGTCCCTCCCATCAGGAAGCTTGTACAAGTCTCTTAGATAGCCTCATCCACCAGAGAGCAGACAGCAGAAACAAGAAGAACTACAATCCTGCAGCCTGTGGAATGAAAACCACATTCACAGAAAGATAGACAAAATGAAAAAGCAGGGGACTATGTACCAGATGAAGGAACAAGATAAAACCCCAGAAAAACAACTAAATGAAGTGGAGATAGGCAACGTTCCAGAAAAAGAATTCAGAATAATGATAGTGAAGGTGATCCAGGACCTCGGAAAAAGAATGGAGGCAAAGATCAAGAAGATGCAAGAAATGTTTAACAAAGACCTAGAAGCATTAAAGAACAAACCCTAGTAGAATTAAAGAACAAACAAACAGAGATGAACAATACAATAACTGAAATGAAAAATACACTAGAAGCAATCAATAGCAGAATAACTGAAGCAGAAGAACGGATAAGTGACCTGCAAGGCAGAATGGTAGAATTCACTGCTGTGGAACAGAATAAAGAAAAAAGAATGAAAAGAAATGAAGATAGCCTAAGAGACCTCTGGGACAACGTTAAATGCACCAACATTCACATTATAGGGGTCCCAGAAGGAGAAGAGAGAGAGAAAGAACCTGAGAAAATATTTGAAGAGATTATAGTCAAAAACTTCCCTAACATGGGAAAGGAAATAACCACCCAAGTCCAGGAAGTGTAGAGAATCCCAGGCAGGGTAAACCCAAGGAGAAACATGCCGAGACACATAGTAATCAAATTGACAAAAATTAAAGATGAAGAAAAATTATTGAAAGCAACAAGGGAAAAATGACAAATAATATACAAGGGAACTCCCATAAGGTTAACAGCTGATTTCTCAGCAGAAACTCTACAAGCCAGAAGGGAGTGGCATGATATATTTAAAGTGATGAAAGGGAAGAACCTACAACCAAGATTACTCTACCTGGCAAGGATCTCATTCACATTCGATGGAGAAATCAAAAGCTTTACAGACAAGCAAGAGCTAAGTGAATTCAGCACCACCAAACCAGTTTTACAACAAATGCTAAAGGAACTTCTCTACTGGGAAACATAAGAGAAGAAAAGGACCTACAAAAACAAACCCAAAACAGTTAAGAAAATGGTAATAGGAACATACATATCAATAATTCCCTTAAATGTGAATGGATTAAATGCTCCAACCAGGGACTTCCTTGGTGGTGCAGTGGTTAAGAATCCGCCTGCCAATGTAGGTGACATGGGTTTGAGCCCTGGTCTGGGAAGATCCCAAATGCCTCGGAGCAACTAAGCCCCTGAGCCACAACTACTCAGACAGCACTCTAGGGCCTGTGAGCCACAGCTACTTAGCCTGTGTGCTGCAACTACTGAAGCCTGTGTGCCTAGAGCCTGTACTCCACAACAAGAGAAGCCACCGCAATGAGAATAATACCTATATGAATGTAGGTATTATTTTTAATGTATCCAATTCTCCATTAAAATAATCTTTCCACGAAAGTCTAGTATGCAACATGACAAAATTGTACTGCTCTTGTCGTTTTGAATTAAGACTATGGTGGGAGCGGTGAGAGAAGAGCCATTTGCCTTTATCATTGGGACTTCCAGATAAAATATCCTGCAAGATGCAAAAGGTATCTTGAGACATAGTAATTACCAGCATTCAATTACTAAGGATTTTTACAAAACAAAAGATATGTTATGATATTATGTCTACTGTTTCTTTTGATCTTTCTGTATTGATTTCACAGATGGGCCTACTGTGATTTCTTATGGTGGAACTTTAACTCTAATGATTCACTTTGTTGTTGGGTCTGTCTGTAAGACCAATAAGTTATGTTATATGTCTAGGAGAATTTGAGGTCTAGTTGCTGGTCTTGTTTCTCCACGCCTCTCAAATGTGCTCAATTAATTAAATATATGGATACTCTCTTCTTTTCCTTTCTAATTTTTCTGTCATACTATAATTTAATGCTTAGCATTTGTACTATGGGTCACATTTTCCAACCATTTCTTAACTGCTTTTTCATGTATTCCTTTCAGGAATTTGATAAGTTGGTATAGAAATCATTCTAAGATCTGAACCAGAAAACTAACGAAATCTCCTCCCTCCCCAACTTTAGATGGTCTAATGTAGTGGTTCTCAGTTGATATACCGGGTTATCCTGGCGTTCTATGAATTGGTCCTTCCTTTTTCCTTCAGTGTTTTTATACTCCTAATTTTATCAAGCCTTCGGTGTCTTCTAAGAAGTCCTAGTTAATGACAAAGCACTTATTAAGAGACAAAACAACAGTGAAAAAATGGAAACAAATGAAAACAACCTATTATCCTTACTTCTAAATCTTTATTTTGGCTATTTTTTTAATATAGTATGCTTATGGTTATAATTTATATTTTTGTCCTGGTAAAATTGTCCCTAGTTGTGTGATACAAGTGAAGTCATTTATGAGTACTCTGAGTTTTCCCAGGCCTTTGTTTATATATGGATTACGTAGGGATAATAATCTAAAGTTCACTGACTCAAGTCCATAACGGCTCACATGGCACCTGCTGTTCAAGTCACCGTGCTCACATCAGTCTGGCAGTTCTGGTCTCCAGGTAGCATAGGATACGTAATTCTTTTTTTGCTCTGATACCCAAATTTGATGTACTCTCTCTGGAGGTTGCTTGATCATGACCAAGGCTGCCATTGCTCATGGTATATGTATGAAAATTCCAGTATCTATACAAAGGATTCTGTGTCCTAGTGCTCTATATGCCACCAAATGTCATTATTTATTTTTTGCCCCTAACTGGAGAAACATGTTCTTCTCTATTTCTTCTTCTGCCTTCAAATAGAATAATTTATCTCTGAAGTCACACTGAATCCCTCAGGAGAATGTTCCTACATTTTGCTGTAGGCTCGGAAATGAGTCCAGAGACTTGGGTGGCAGAAGAAGAAATGCTTTCTTCTCTATTTTCCCCTCCATCATTATATCAGCATCTCTTTCACATGGGTCTTTCCTCCCTTAAAATTCCCTTCTGGATGGGACAGATACTATTCCTAGTGCTTAAGGCTGTGAGTGCTGGTGCTGGACTTCCTGGGTTCACATTTCTCCTTTACCACCTACTAGCTTTGGGACTTTAGACAACTTACTTCATCCCCCTATGCCTCAGTTTCCTCTCTAACATGGGGATTAGACTTCCTAGCTTTGTTTAGAGGACTAACATGCAAAGTACTTTGAATTATGCTTGGCATTGTAAAGTCCTTGAGAAGTATTAGTTGTTTTCATATACCTAGACCTATCCAAATCTTTGATGGCTAAAATTATGTTGCATCAATGAATTTATAGATCACCCATAGCCTCTCTGTGCATATAATATAAACTTTCCAGGTTAAACATTTTATAGAGCTAAGAGACATAGTTTTACTACATTAGAAAAAGTTGGCAGACAACCAAAATGTAGGTGCCACACATTTCATCAGGATATATTTTGATACTGGTAACACATGACTTTTATCTGTGCAATTCCCAGGCCATAGGCTCAGATTTCAGAATTTGTTTCAAACAACTCAGAGATGTGGCTATTTCTCATTGCCAGGCTGACCAATAGCTGGAAAAGATATCAAGAGGGAAAAGGGATTTAAAACTTAAAGAACAAGACGTAAAACACACATCTAATGGGTAAGAACAGAAACAAAAGGGTGTTGAAACCAAAGATAAAATGAAATGTTAAGAGTTTTGGGCTTCAGCCACATGAAGTCATGGAGTTTTAATTCTTGATGGACAGCCTGACAAGAGAATAAATGAAGCTACAGAAATCTGGGCCTTCTGCCAAAAAGCATTTAGAACTGGAGTGTTCTGTTTCAGGGCTGCATTCTTGGGGAGAAGGAACCCTGAGGTCTTTGTGTTTAGTTCTAGGGGCCCAAGCAGAGCCGTATGTCCCACCGTGAGCTGAGAAAGATGAGAACTCTGGAGGCCATGGGAGATGGAGAAAGTGCTTCTGATCTTGGCCAACTCTAGGTTTAATGCTTTTCCATGGTGGAGTTGGTAAATATTCCTAAGCTCTCTAAGTCTCAGTTTCCTCATCAACAGAACAGGCATTTTTATTTTGGCTATAAAGATGAGATGTGTAAAAGAGGGCCAAATTATCTATTAGATACTGTAGATAGAGTGCCTACAACCTATATAATTTGTAAGGGCCTTTTAGGATGATTGACATGTAAAATATTTTTTCTCTTGCAGTTATAAATTGAAAAACTAGAAAATTGACATTGAGACTGATTTTAAGACCACAATTATATGTCTTGTCAATCTTTTAAATGCTAAAAATGAGATAATGTGGAATACGGATGCATTTTCCTAAATATATAATAATATGATACCATGTGGCATATTCAAAATGAACAGAGTTAGGAAGAGCCCTGCGTAATAGTGGGGTGTTTGGAACATGTTAGGTACTGAATTAGTGTGAATGCTTTTCCTCTCTTATCTTTTTGCTTGGAAGTCTTTTGAAATATGGGAGGAGGTATAAGTTCACATAATTTAAGTCAGTGTTATCCAGGTTATCAATATGATATTGGGCATAAAATTATTAAATAATAATTTATTTTTATTATAGTTTTTATTTTACTCTATGCATATCATGTGCCAGGCACTCTTCTGAGTCACATATATTAACACATTCAATTTTCATATTAATTCAATGAAATAGATATGGCTATTATCCCAATTTTATAGAAGAGAAGATGAGAAAATAGCAATGCTAGGCAATTTGCCAAAGCCACATAGTGATGGGGCCAGAATTTGAACACAAGGATTTTGACGCTGGAGCTCAACTTATAACCACTAAATGGTACTTGGGGTACACAGGATAGATATGCACTAGTAAAGTGCTTTGAGGCATGTACTTTCCAGTTGTGAATTCAAGGAGAAAGCAAATATTCTGATCAAAAAAGTTTAAAAAATTTCCCCCACTTTGCCACAACATGTAGGATGCTGTTCACAGGTGGAATTTGAAATCTTGCAAACATGGAACCCACGGCTGGAGTTAGAATAGTGGTCTCTTGTCTTCAAATATGAGGATACTCAAACTTCTCAAACTTCATATACCTTCCTGGCATAATGATACTTTTAGTAAACATCCCCTGAGAAAATACGTATCAGAATGGCACCAAACAGCATATGTGTATTATTGATTCAGTCTATCATAGACAGTGCTGAGAGCACATGTAAATTTTTGGACCCTTGTTATCACTCTGTACCCTCTTAGAAAAGAGTTATGGAGAAATAATAAGCTACAATATCAGACAGATATTCTCATGAACTAGGTAGGGTAGCATCTAGGATTTTTCTGTGTATATTGGAAAGAAGCAAAACTCATTTGCTGTTGTTGTTTTCTGAACGTATTCCAAAAAGATTCGGAAGTATAAATGAAACAAGTACATAAGCAAAAGCTATGTGCTTAAAGAAAACAAGATTCCTGAAAGAAGAAAGTATATCTGTACAAATAAGATGTGGGCTATCTGGAAAATGCAGAAACCCCACTGAACATATTGGAGACTATTAGAGACATTACAACTCTTTTCCCATTTCTTAATGAGGCAGGAGCTAGAGAATGATCTCAGAACTGACTGTATAGTTTCTAAATGTTAACACATTAAACTGAAAAATATTCCCATTTCAAATTGTGTATACAGCAATTCCCAGCTAATTTCCTTGCTGACTCATTCAGTCTAGAGTCAAAGAACTTAAATGTGACTTTTAAAAAGTTTCTTTATCCTTCAAAATGCTTATACCACTTTCCAGAAGTTCTATGTCTGTTAATTTATCCTTAGAAGATAATCAGGGGCTTCCCTGGTGGCGCAGTGGTTGAGAATCTGCCTGCTAATGCAGGGGACACAGGTTCGAGCCCTGGTCTGGGAGGATCCCACATGCTGCGGAGCAACTAGGCCCGTGAGCCACAACTACTGAGCCTGCGCGTCCAGAGCCTGTGCTCCGCAACAAGAGAGGCCGCGATAGTGAGAGGCCCACGCACCGTTATGAAGAGTGGCCCCCGCTTGCCACAACTGGAGAAAACCCTCACACAGAAACGAAGACCCAACACGGCAAAAATAAATAAAATAAATAAACAAACTCCTACCCCCAACATCTAAAAAAAAAAAAAGAATAATGTTTAAAAAAAAAAAGAGAAAATAATCAGTTATGTGTAAATATATTTGTGTAAGTATATTATAACAGCATTATTTGTAATAAGCAATATTTGGAAACACCTGAATGTTTATCAATGGAAGATTAATTACTAAGTTATAATATCCTTATGATACAATATTATCCTGGTGCTTTGCCTGGGGTCCTTAGAAAAGAGACACTGAGACCAGGTTCAAGTGCTAATCCTTATTGAAAGGTGTACTTCCAGGGCAGCAAGCCTGAGGCAAAAAGGAGTGAGGCAAAGAAGGATAAGAAGCAAATGCAAAGTGACTTTCCTGCATTAGCCATGGCTTGCCTTCAGATTTGAGAAAGAATTTCTCTCTTGACCCCAATCAGTCTCCCTTTTACCCATGGTCAAAGGTCATTGGTCAGGGAGTTAACTTTCCTGAACTTCTGGGTTGTGTCCTTGACTCTTTCTTCAGCCAACAGGGAAGCCAGACTCCATGAACTGCGTGTGCTTTATACAAGTTTGGAAATGGTGGGAGGAGCCAGAGACTCTGAGCATGTAGCTGGTTGGTCCCCATAGAGTCATTTACCAGTGCAGTGGCTGACTCTGAGCAGGGCATTAAGGGTCAGGGGACAGTTGGGGCTGAGATAATTTGGGGGCACATAAGACATGAACATTAACACAGACATAATGGAAAACAGATTGACACATTCACAATATAAGGTAAAAAAAACAAAAAAGCTATCCTGTATGCAATTCAATATTGTTTTTATAACTCTACACACATGCAGATGGAGAGAGAAGGGAGAGAATACTAAAAAGACAAACAACAGATCCTCATTATGCAATTATCTTTAGAAGATGGGTTCCCAACTAGGGAGATTTTTTTTCTTCCATTGGGATTTTCTGTGCTTTTCATGGTTTCTGTGTTGAACACGACTTGCTTTTTGTTATAAAAATAAATCATAGATGTGAGCAGAGATTTATCTATGAGGTTGTTCAATGTGCACTGTTAGCTATAATAATAAGAAAATATAATGCTATTTATAAAAACAAAATGAAAACATAGAGATTCAATGAAGTCTTTTATATCATGAGAACATATCCTGATATTTTAATACCCTGAAGCCTATATAATTGTTTAAAAATATTCAGTGACATGAAAAGTATTTAGAATATGCTGTTTAATGAAAGAAAGCAAGTTACAAAATAATATGTTTGATGTAATCAATATTTAAATAATACATTTGACTGCACAAAAAAATAAATCTTGGGGAGTCATTCCCAGATGGGAAAATAAAATAACATAAAATTGTAATTTATTCTCAAATTACACATCATTAATGCAATTTCATTCAGAATCTCAATTGTTTTTCAAACTGGAAAACACCATTTTAAAATTCGTATGAAAGAATAAATATGCAAAATATGATATGTTAAGTTTTTGCATAATTTCTAAAATCAAAATAGTCTAATGGTTGGATAAGAACAGAAGAATAGATCATTGGAACAGAGAAGGGAACCTGGGAATAGATCTAAACAGGATGAGGCCTTAATATATGACAAGGATGCCTTTTAAATTCAGTCCAAAATGATAGAACAGTGTTGGATTTCTACCTTATAGCTTATTTAATATATATTCCAGATTAATTAAAGAATCAAATGTAAAAAGTAAAACAATAAAATCATTCAACACTTTAGGAAAAAATGTTTTTATAAACTTAGGGTGGGAGAGATATTCTGAATGAGCTGGGAAACCCAGAACTACACAGAAAAGGGTTGGCAAATTTGACTACATATTAATAAAAATTTCCTTATTAGAAAACAACATAAGAAAGAATTGAGACCATTTATAGGCTGGAGGAAATATTTGCAATATTTGTAACAAACAAGGAGTTAATATTTCTAATGTCCAGATAATTCCTACAAATATCTGAGAAAAAAAAAAGAAAGAAAGTAATATGGACAAACAACTCATGAAAAAGAAAATGAAAACTGAGGAGTAAACATTTGAAAAGATATTTAGACGTGTTGCAAAACAGAACCATACAATGCAGAAGCAACTTTTAAACTGTCAAAATAGGCAAAGGAAAAGGATAGAATGTATTCTATCTAAAACTCCCGCAAGAAGTTTTATTACAGTGTTGTTTGAAGGGGCAAAAAAAACAAACCAAACCAAACCAACACAGACAAGCCCTATAGATAACCTGAAATGCATTAGTATGAGAATTTAAAAGAGAGATTATAATATGGCACATCCATACTAAGGGATATTATGAGGCTGTTACAAAGAATGAGTTAGATTTTGTTGCATAGGCTTTGAGAAACAAGAAAAAAGTAGATGTTTCAGAAGCTTCAGAGTAAAATCATACCTCTGCACATTATCTAAGATCAGAAAAATCTTTTTAAATTGGTGACTTAAAAGAGGACAAGACAGGGACTTCCCTGGTGGTGCAGTGGTTAAGAATCTGCCTGCCAGTGCAGGGAACATGGGTTTGAGACCTGGTCTGGGAAGATCCCATGTGCCGTGGAGCAACTAAGCCCATGTGTCACAACTACTGAGCCTGCGCTCTAGAGCCTGCAAGCCACAACTACTGAGCCCGCGTGCCACAACTACTGAAGCCCATGTGCCTAGAGCCTGTGCTCTGCAACAAGAGAAGCCACCACAAATGTGAAGCCGACGCACTGCAACAAAGAGTAGCCCCCGCTGGCTGCAACTGGAGAAAGCCCACGTGCAGCAATGACAACCCAATGCAGCCATAAATAAATAAGTTTATTTAAAAAAAAATGTCATTGGTGTTGAGGTTGAGAAATTTGGCTCTAGATAAAAGTGGAATTAGATTAAACAAAAAAGAGGACAATCTATAAAAAGATAAAAGGTAATAACGTGAGCTGATAAAAAGGAGATGTATTATATAAGTAAGGATTGTAAAAATAATAAATAATAAAATGGCAGAGTTAGAATTCACCCCGATGCAGCAAACAGCGGAAGACCAGATTATTGACTCAGTTGATAAAATTGAAAAGTGCTCCCACAATGTGGAAGTCAATGAAAGAGAATAAAAATGCCTTAATAAATAATTGGTGTTCCACATATAGAGGAAAGAACAAGTGAATGGAAAAATACTTAGAGGGATCATATTACACATTTTTTTAATTTAAAGAAAAAAATAACTGTGCATGTGGATGTAAAATAGCTCACTATCTTCCAGTCAAAATTGTGAAAAGAAATTGACCTTTAAATACATGATACTAAACATTTAAATCTTTAATGATAAAGAATATTGCTGTAAGCAACCATCCAGAAAAAAAAAAAAGTTACCTAGAAAAGAATAATACACGATATAGTCTCTATAGTGAAGACATAGTTAATCAAATAATCGCAACTAAAAGTAATTTTTAACTGATATATGATGTTATAGTGCCAAACAGGAGGAATTGAACTAGTTAGAGAGTTCATGAAAAGTGTTGGGCTGAACTCACTGGAGTAACAAGTACAAAGGTCCTGGGCTGAAAGATTATCATGTGGCCAGAATGGAAAGGAGATAAAATAATGAGGGAAAAAAACCAACAAAAAACAGCATTAAGCTTCATCATGGACTACAACTATAAATAGCCAGGAAATTAAATATTTCATTTATTTATTTAAACATTTTCATTGGAGTATAATTGCTTTACACTGTTGTGTTAGTTTCTGCTGCATAACAAAGTGAATCAGCTATATGTGTATATATATTCCCATATCCCCTCCCTCTTGCGTCTCCCTCCCACCCTTCCTATCCCACCCCTCTAGGTGGTCACAAAGCACCAAGCTGATCTCCCTGTGCTATGCGGCTGCTTCCCACTAGCTAGCTGTTTTACATTTCGTAGTGTATATATGTCCATGCCACTCTCTCACTTCGTCCCAGCTTACCCTTCCCGCTCCCCATGTCCTCAAGTCCATTCTCTACGTCTGCATCTTTATTCCTGTCCTGCTCCTAGGTTTATCAGAAGCTTTTTTTTTTTTTAGATTCCATATATATGTGTTAGCATATGGGATTTAAACATTTTTACAACTGATTTTATGTATACACACTATTTGTTAAGAAATTTGCAAGTCTTTATACATTTGATGAATTTTTAGGATAATGAAATTTCTCAAACTTGATTCAAGGAAGGGTCAAAACTCTGAATAGATCAATAACCCTAAAAGGAAGAAGAGAGTTTAAGAACCTCCCCAAAGATGACAGTCTCAAACAATTGCATAGACAAGTTCATTGTCATTGAAGGACAAAAATTTAAACCATTTTAGAACACAGAAAAATGAGGAAGACTTCAAACAACATATTTTATGAAAGAAGCCTAGCACTAAACCAGAACCTAACAAAAACAGCAAAACAAAGGATAGTCTCACTTAGGATGCTGCAGTAAAAATTCTCAAGAAAAGATTCGGCACAAATTACATCCACTTATATATATATATATATATATTTCTACATTTATTTATTTATTTATTTTTGGCTGCATTGGGTCTTCATTGCTGCGCACGGGCTTTCTCTAGTTGCGGCGAGTAGTGGGGGCTACTCTTCCTTGTGGTGCACAGGCTTCTCACTGCGGTGGCTTCTCTTGTTGTGGAGCATGGGCTCTAGGCATGCGGGCTTCAGTAGGTGTGGCACACGAGCTCAGTAGTTGTGGCTCGCAGGCTCAGTAGTTGTGGCTCACGGGTTCTAGAGTGCAGGCTCAGTAGTTGTGGTGCTCGGGCTTAGTTGCTCCATGGCATGTGGGATCTTCCCGGACCAGGGCTCGAACCCATGTCCCCTGCATTGGCAGGTGGATTCTTAACCACTGCGCCACCAGGGAAGTCCCATCCACTTATCTTTTAAAGGAATGTATTTACTAAAAGAACAGTACAGAGCAATGAAGTCAGTCACATCTGGGAATACAAAGAAGGTTAGATATCCTGGAATTTGTTAGTATAATTAATTTCATTTCAAGTGTGAAAAAATAATCTTTCCTCAGTTTCTGAGTTATTTCCCCATTTCACCCTCTTCTCATTCTCTTAGCCTTCCAGGAGTATCTCCTCACTCTTTCGTTCCAAAAGATGCAGCCCTTGTTCTTTTCACCTCTAATTTATTAAAGGATATTATTCTTAGATCTATTTCTCTTCACTTATTCATTTCATGACATAATACTTCCTTCTCTTCTTTTGAGTTCCACAAGTTACATTTCTGCAGAAAAAAAAGGGGGGGGGAAATGGATATTGGGAGACAGCAGTTTCTGTCACAGTCCTTTGATGTGCCATGTGATGCCAAAATGAGGACACTACCCAAGCACAGTGGTGACACAAAAGAGGAATGGGCCAGGGTCTGCTAAGCCAGAGGGTGAGTATGCAGCAGGTAAGTGAGGGGATGCTTCAACTGCAGGTTAAAAAATGTGGGGACGTTGCTGGGAAAGACATTAGAGATGCAGGAAACACGTGAAATGGCGCAACCATTTGTTTGTTTGTTTCTTTGTTTGGTCATGCTGTGCAGCATGTGGGATCTTAGTTCCAGACCAGGGATCGAACCCGCGGCCGCTGCTGTGAAAGCACAGATTCTTAACCAATCACTGGACCGCCAAGGAAGTCCTGGTGCAACCATTTGGATTTAGAGATGAATCCCTGAAATGTGGCAGTGAAGTGAAGCGAGAGGGAGAAGGGTAAAGGGTTTTAGTTAAGGGACATGGGAAACATGAACCCTTGTGTAGGTTTAGATGAGGGAAGGAGCAGAGAAGAAGCTGTTGATGATGTAACAGTGGGGGCCCAGGATAGCGTGGGAGAGTTTGGGAGGTGTTTGCACCCTGGGAATTAAGAATACCTCTTCTGCTCCAAGAGGTGCACTAGACTGAGGTCAGTGACAGAAATGCCCGTCAGTACTTTATTTTCTTTTCAAATCTGATAAAGTACTGGACACGGTTTAAACTTTAAAAAGTAGTAGAATCTTGCAGTGACTCTGGGTTGCGGGCTGTGAGTATTGCTTATCCTGTCTGGTTAAGAGATTGCTAGAAAACAGAGCATTTGTGTTTGCCCCAGTAGATCATGCTTTCCTTTTCTTGTGATTGTACTTTATTGAGAAAATTAGTTCGCATGTCATACCAGCTGTCTGATGGATCAAAATGCGAATGTTCCTGTTATTTAAAATACCCAAGATATCAGATGCATTAAAAAGTGATGAGCAGCAGATATTCATTTTGGAGGCTGTTAAGCAGTGCAGTCCACAACCTCTCTTTTAAAGGTAGAAAACACCAGGAATAATGCCATTTCTGCTTCTTCTTCTTCCCAGTACTTTTCGAACTTTTCTACCCTAAGGAGGAGGATAAGGCTCTTTTTTTTTTTTTTTTAAATTCATGACGGCAACAGTGCTAGTGCAAATACTAGTTTAGATAACACAGGCATTTGAACCTGGCGATTGAATTATCCCCGAATAAGTCTCCTAACACTAATCAACCTTGGATAGATGGGAAATCAAACAGTTTAATGCTTGAGGGGGAAACATGAGGATTTATATCCAACTACAGCACTTTAGTTCTGTTAATACTTTATCTAGAAAGAGTTCTTAGCAAACCCCGTCTCCTCCCTCTGCCCCTTATCTCCTGGGTCTAGTTATATTCCAAAAACATCAGCAAGAGGTAAGCTATGTATGAAGGCCTAAAGCCATATGTTACAAGGTTGTGCTAACTTGTGCCCCATGAATTCAGAAGGATTAGTGAGTAAGAACACATTGCATACATGATAAGAATTTCTGTAAAGAGGAGCTGATAATCTGCTACTAACTTATTTTTAGGAACCATCGTATAATTCATGTGGCTTTTGCTTATTGTTCATTGAATTACAGAGTAAAGAATACCTGTACATCAGATACACACTGAAACCAAAGAGAGGGTAAAAAAAGGAATCTTTCCGTTTTTGTCCCAATACCAGCAGTTATATTTGAATTCTAAAAAGACGGAGAATTTGCAAAAAAAGATTAAAATAAATATGGTTGGAATTATAAAACCAGTAGAGATCTCAGTTTGTAGACAAACTGGGCAAGGATGCAAGCATATGGAGGACAAATCATCTGCTGTTTCTTTGAGATGGTAATATTTTGCAATGAGCAAATAGCTATGGTATTCAGCATTGACTGAGGGAATTGCTGTTTTACTGCGGTAATGAATTATTTAGGCTGGGGAGGATTCAGGTATGTGAGTCGCGTCTGCCGTGGCATGGACTTCATCAGCCTGGCTCAGAGGCTTCCTGTTTTTTAAGGGGATTTCAGGAAAAGGCTATTGGCCAGGGATGCTCCGCTTCTTTTTACTTGTCACTGGGCACATGGTCATATCAAGTAGTGGGAGAAGGTATCCACCAGCAAGTGTGATTTCTGGAAGGGAAGCTTAGGAATTCTCCTCGTCCATTGAAAAATAAAGTAATAAATTTCTCTCTCATCAGATTGTTGTTGAAGCTGCAGTTCCATCCCTGGCTTTATGCCTTGGCTTGGGGCAATTTTTCATGAATTAAAAAGAGGTCTTCAGGAGAAGGTATCAGTCTTTTAAACATTGTTGTGCAAATGCTCGTTGAATTATATCCCCAAAGTAGCTGTTAGTAGGAAGAAGGAATAGAAGGAATTTGGAGGAACTGAGTTGGCTGGGGCAAAGGAAACTTTATAGAAAAGGAAGACAAGGTAAAACAACCACAATAATAACTTCTGTTTATTATTTACCAAGCATTGTTCTGGTTGCTTTTTGCATATTATTTCATTTAATCCTCACTAAACCCTGACTATAAGCAATTTTTATAACTGTATTATAGGTGAGGCAATATAGGCTCATATAATTTAAGTAACATGCCCAAATTCAGTCAACAAAATGATGGAACTGAAATCTGGTCTGGGGTTGACCACTCCCGTACATGGACAAGGAGCCATTATGCTGTCCAGCAAATTTGACAAGATCCACGTCTGTTGGGATCTGCCATCTTTTCCTTGACCATCCTCTATCTAGTGTCATTAGGATCTCAGGAATTCCCCGGCGGTCCAGTGGTTAGGACTCCATGCTCTCACTACCGAGGGCCAGGGTTCAATCCCTGGTGGGAGAACTAAGATCCTACAAGCTGTGTGGCACGGCCCAAAAAAAAAAAAAAAAAAAATCAGAATCTTTGCCCAGATCATCAAGGACCAAGAATAAGAACATCTTCAGCCCTACTCACAATTCTATCGCTAGCTAAGTGTATGACCTTGAGTAAGTGACTCCAATTCTTTCGTCCTATTTCTTCAACTGTACAATCAGAGTGGGATGGGATCGATGGTTCTTAACTTTTTTGAGAGTCATAGACCCTCCAATAATGACCCACTTTTCCCAGGTAAATAAACTTTCACACAAATTTTTTTACCATAATTTCACATTCTTAGGGACTTCCTAAAAGTTGTGTGAGGCTAAGCATCCCTAGATTAGATAGTCTGTTATTCTTTGATGAGGACTGCTGATTTAGACTTTTCACCTTCCTGGGTATCCCTCTTAGGGATAAGAGGTAGTGGCAGTGATGGGTTAAGTAAAATGTCAAAGGATAAGGAAAATGTGAACCTAATATAATTAAACGAAAGCTAAATGTGTACATTTCTATAAGATAGTATTTTATGGACTATTTTTATCAAGAATGGTATTAATTCTTTACCATTGAGGGATGCTTATAAATGAGTAAATTACATCATCATTTAATGCTCAGTTTTCTCCAATTCCTCTATTATTTGCAATAATGGTGATTAATAATAATGATGATGATAAAAGCTACCACATTGAACACATACATCTAAGCATTGTGCTAAACATTTTGCATGCATTATCTTACCTTTACAAGGATTCTATAAGATTCTATTATCACTATTTTAAAGATGAAAATAGAGGCTCAAAGGAGCTGGAAATGTATAGATGTATTTTTTAAAGATATATGTATCTTCAGTTTCTATTGCAGTTTGGCTTCTGTAATTAATTATGGTTCTAAATAAGCACATCATTGAACTAAAATTTGTTGTCAAGTGAAAAGACATCGTATATCATTTGAGATTATGTTTGGCTTTAGCTAGTAGTAAACTCAATTTGGAGTGAATTAACCAATACTTTATGAGTCTACTGCTCCCCAGAAACTTCATGAGAATGCCACCCCCCCAAAAAAATGATTATATTTGTTATCTTTAAGGGGAAAATGGTCTGAAAACTCGAATCGGGGGTTTCCTTCACACTCAGGATTTTGCATTTGGAAGCTTATCGGTTCAGGCTAAATTCTTCCAAATGTACTTTCTTGAGACAGCAGTTCTTCACCTCCATCCTTTTACTTTGCCACTGATGTGCTGGTGCTTTTTGGGAATCACTTCTGGGTCAGCTTCTGAGGGAACTCATCTAAGACCCTATTTAGGCTCTGAGCTAGTTTCTCAAATGCAATTTTATGATCATTTCAGTACAGAAAACACATAAAGGCAGAGCTGTGGCTGAGAGGGGTGATGGATTGATGTGGAGCTTCTTAGGGAGTAGAACCCACCCACTCAGACTTCCTTTCCCTTTTCCTCCATCCCCAAATATCTCAGTGGAATACAGGGCTTCTTGGGAAAAGTTTGAAAACCTTTAGGATAAATGTTTTTTTTTTAATTTAAAAAATTATCTCATTCTCTCACTGATTTCTTCTACCAAACATTGCATGCTAATTTACCATTCAGCACATATAATAGCAGTACATTTATTTACTCTTTCTGTGAATATAGTATTTCCAAGAATCCCTCTCTGAGGCGACCAACACAATTTCCCAAATGCAGTTATAACTTGTTACTATTCCATATGCTCTTTGTTCCATAACTAGTTCAATTGCACATTAATGAGAATCAACTCAGTTAACCTTGATTCCCTGAATTAAGAGGTTGTATAAATCCTAGCTGAAGTCAATCCTGACTGAACTTTTTTTCCTAGAGTGTGACTTTTCATATAATAAACTTAGTTAATGGATACACATAACAGTAACTTATCTTGGAGTGTGACAGGCAAATTTTCTAGGGAAAAAAATCAATTTCCCTCTTTCAATATTTCTTTTAACAAGGTTGAAAAATCATATATCTTAACACAGAATGTTCCCGAGCTCTGTGATTAACATGCAAAGCTGTTTCTTAACAGCTCTCTCTCACTTTTGAAATGACATTGAGAGCTTAGAGGCGCTTGTTCTTAATTTTTAAACCTACTGATTTCATTGTGTATGACACAAAGCAGAACATCTTTGCCATAGTTACTGTATAACAGTTATTTTTCACAAAGTTGTAATTTTCCTAAAATTAGCTGGACTGCCTCAATTATGTAAATTGAATCCTGAGACTTTAATCAGTGTATTTGCAGGGGCACACTAGACTTGTATAGGGAAATATCAGGGGGAAAAAAAAATCTCTAAACCATTTTGGCCTCACCAAAGGAGGCCAGAAAAACGTGACTCACTGTTGGTGGTCACAGTCTCTTGTGGACAGTTGGTTGGTTGGTTGGGTCCTCTCTCTGCATTGTGCAATTGAAGAAGATCTACTCAAAGCATTTCAGATAGAAACCTGCAGTTAGAAGGAAGATCCAAGAGTTAAAGGCTCCGGATGACCTTGCCGCTACATTTTGACAAGGCTAGCCTGCATCTTCACTCTTTTTCTCTCATTTTTTTGTTGTTTATTTTTTAAATTTAATTTTACTTATTTTTTCATACAGCAGGTTCTTATTAGTTATCTATTTCATATATATTTGTGTATATATGTCAATCCCAATCTCCTAGTTCATTCCACCACACCCGCCCCCCATTCCCCCCTTGGTGTCCATACATTTGTTCTCTACGTCTGTGTCTCTACTTGTGTCTGCCTTTCAAACCTTGTACCATTTTTCTAGATTCCACATATATGCATTAATATATATTTGTTTTTCTCTTTCTGAATTACTTCACTCTGTATGACAGTCTCTAGGTCCATCCACGTCTCTACAAATGACCCAGTTTCATTTCTTTTTATGGCTGAGTAATATTCCATTGTATATATGTACCACATCTTCTTTATCCATTCGTCTGTTGATGGGCATTTAGGTTGCTTCCATGACCTGGCTACTGTAAATAGTGCTGCAATGAACATTGGGGTGCATGTGCCTTTTTGAATTATGGTTTTCCCTTGATATAATGTTCTCTCTTTCCCCACAAGATGCCTTGTTCTTCTTATCTACTGCTGGGTACCAAACTACCCTCAATTTTAGTGGTTTCAACAATACTTTGTTAGTATCTCTTATGGTTCTGTGGGTTGAATAGACTTGCTTAACCTTTCATGGGATTACAGTCAGAGGACAGCTGGGGCTGGGATCTTCTGCAGGCTGGCAGCCAAGATGGCTTCTCCACTCACATATCAGGTGCGTCAGCTGCCCTCTACATGACCTCTGTCTCCAGAAGACTAGTCTGGACTTCTTTTATGGTACCTCAGGACCCCAAGAGGAAAAAAAGGGAAGCCACCATACTCAATTGCTTAAAGTATTTGAGGGTCAGTCCACATTCAAGGGAAGGGATGTAGACTCCATGTGTTAATGGAGGAGAAAGTCAAAGATTATGAAGACATCTTTCATTTGCCATACCTTTCACTGAGTTTGGTCTCTGATAAGTTTTGCTTTCTTCTTTAGTCCCTCCCTCCCTTTCATCCTTCCTCCCCCCTCCTCTCTTATTCTCTATATTGCTAATTCTGATTTTAAATGAAATCAACAGTAAAGTATCCCAATATTTTTCTTTCTCTTGGTTCTTAGTTGGTATAGTTGGCAGTTGATGAATATTAAATTCTTTTATATAACAAAATGCATCCATAATAAAAGTGGGAAAGGGACTGAGACCTTTGAGTCCTAACATTTTTAGGTAGTAAAGAACTTGTGAGGTGTCTCCCAGATGACCTTAGAGCTCCCAAACAGATCTTGTGATTTCCCCTTGGAAAAATATTTCCTTTCTGCTATTAAAAAGCTGGCATTGAACAGAATCTTCCTCTAGTGACTACATAAACTTCACATGGCCAAGTTTTGTGTTCCTGCACTTTACAAAGTTAAAGAATAAGCACCCACATTCTTTTCTTTCCCACATCAAAAGAAATCTTTGCGATAATGACCTCACCTTGAATCTCTCACAAATCTATTAAAAGAAGACCCAGTAGGGCTTCCCTGGTGGCGCAGTGGTTGAGAGTCCGCCTGCCGATGCAGGGGATACGGGTTTGTGCCCCGGTCCGGGAAGATCCCACATGCCGCGGAACAGCTGGGCCCGTGAGCCATGGCCGCTGAGCCTGCGCGTCGGGAGCCTGTGCTCCACAACGGAAGAGGCCACAACAGTGAGAGGCCCACGTACAGCAAAAACAAAACAAAACAAAATAAAACAAAACAAACAAAAAAAAGACCCAGTAGATCTTCAACTACTTATAACCTTTATAAACCACACACATGCACCTCTAATTTTATGGCCAATGGTAGTGAATGTTTATAATAACAAAATAGGCAAATAGTAGTAGTAACTCTGAGCATCTACATGTCCCACATTGGGAGGGCATGACCTAGTCTTTCTAATTCTGTTAATGTCTGGTGAAAATTTTTGATAATAATGCTGGAGTTAGCTGAAGTTGTAAGAAAGCAGGAGTTCAGAGAATCTTTTGATTACCTGGTTCAGCCTCTTCAATTTAGGTAATTGAAATGGCATCTTCAAGTTTAGGGTGTCATTTTTTTCTTTTCCCTAGTGGATTTGGGAAAGAACAGCAAATGAATGGAAAAATACTTAGCAGATGAGAAACAACTTTTAAATCATTCTGGTTACAGTTCTGTTTAGGAACAAGTTAGACATTGGAAATCAGGCAATAAATAGTTTAACGACAGAAAATCAGTTTTATATTGATGTCTGATGAGACCCTGGAAAATTTAATTCTTCTTGGTTGCTGGATTCTTTCATGAATTAGTTAGTATCCATAAAGCTGAAGACTATTGGGATTTAGAAACAGACTTTTAATATTTTTTGCCTGTTCTTAAACTTTTCAGAAAAACTAGCAAGCTGGGGTATGATTTCTGTTTTCTTATATGTTTCATATTTTACTCTTTATATAGTTTTACCTTTCAGGGCATTGGACTTCTAGAAAAAGTTCAGTCAATAGCATCTATGATAGATTAACAATGGGTGCAAATTATTTTACTTCTCCTTCTACAGAAAGATGGGCTTGCCTTAGGGATTTGCTTGATCATAGAATGCTGTAGAGGAATATTCTGGGACTTCTTAGGCTGGTTGATAAGAACTCTTGCAGCTTCCATCTGGGCCTCTTTGAGGGCTTGCTTTTGAAATTCAGCCGTCATGCTGTGAGGAAGCCCAATCAGCCCCAGGGAGTGGCCCCTGGCCAACAGCCCCAGATGAACTCCCAGCTGATACCCCCACCAACTTGACAGCCATGTAAGTGAGCCATCTTGAAAACATATCCCCCAGACCAGTTGGGCTGCTGATGCTTCATGGGATCGTGATGAGCCCACCTTGCTAAACTCTACCCAACTTGTAAATTTATGAGCCAAAAACATGATTGTTTTTATTTTTAAGCCACCAAATTCTAGAGTGATTTGTTATACAGCAATAGGTTACGAAATAGCATGTATCTCCTGGACTGATTTCTGAATCAATAGAAAAGTAAGACAAAGGAGTCAGGAGAATGGAAAACCAAGCTATTTTCTGGTTTTCAATAGTAGTTAGGTTGGAGGATTTGTCTTAGTTTGAGCTAAAGTTAGTTTGCTGAGACCTACACTGCATTTCTGATTTTGCCCACATGAAGCAAAGTTGAATTTTGGGGACAGTCCAGGTGAAGAAGGGAGGAGAAAGAGACTAAGTCCTCCATACTCAAGCCATTTAATAGATCAGATTCACTCATGAGAGAAACATAGAGTAATGACTATCACCACCAATCAGTCACACCACACTTGTACAGAGAAATAAGAGTGTTCTAAGAGTTTAGTAGTATTTAGGGATAATTCCTTCTCATGAAAACCAGAGAACCCTGTTAAACTATACTCCCCTTTTCCACTGAGTAGGAATTAGGAGCAGCTGTTTAGACAGAATTTGTTCCGAATCCTGACTCAGCAACTTAATAGGAACCTGTCCTCAGGCAAGTGACTTAATCTCTCTAAGACTCAGTTTCCTCATCTGTAAAATGGGGATAGTAATAGCGCCTAATGTAATGTGTCTAATACATAGTAAGGATTCAAAAGAATGTTACTGTTGTTTTCTATTGTAAGAAGCTAGTAAAGATATTTGTGCTTAAAATATTAGGCATGTGGAATCCTAAAAGGAAAATTGAAAGAAAAATACCACAGGCCTAGCCAAGTGGTTATGATTATTTATTTGCATTTCTGACAGCATACTTTTCAATATTAAAGACTGTGATCCCAACGTAGTCAAGGCTACCTTCCAGGAATGATGGGTATGATGGGGAAGTGGGATATTTGTATAGGTGTACATCTCCATACAGAAAGATAGCCGAGGCTCCTTGTCCCAGATTTGTCGCCATAAGGAGTCTCACTCCTGCCACCTTCCCAGCAAATCACAGTCCTCATGATGCCTGTGGCCCCCTCCAATCCCAGGTGTCCGGCCAGGTACAGGGAACCAGGCTGTGGCCCAAAGGTTGTGCCCAGGCCACAACGGGGTAATGCTCTGTGCAAGCTGGGGCCACAAATCTAGAACCTTCCAGGAGTCTGAAAGGCAGGTGTGGCCCTGGGGGATTCCAGGGAGGCACCCTGGACCCCCGTTCCACCTCTGCCAGGGTCCAAGGTCACAGCCAGCCGGACAGGCAGTTGCCAAGTGTGGGAAATTCATCCCAGGAGAGCATCGCACCTGTTCCCTGAGCCTTTCCCATGGAGAACAGCCTTGAAGCATTTGGGCAGCAAATTGGACAATGGACCTTTGGCCTGAGGTGCTGGGACACCTCAGGCCAAAAACCAACTGGGTAGGAACAGAGCCCCACCCATTAGCAGACAGGTTGCCTAAAGACTTACTGAGTCCACAACCACTACTAGACATGCCCCCTGTCATGGCCCTGCCCACCAGAGGATATGGTATATTTATAAAATGGAATATTACTCAGCCATCATAAAGAATAAAATAATGTCATTTGCAGCAACATGGATGGACCTAGAGATTATTATACTAAGTGAGGTAACCCAGGCAAAGACAAATTTCATATGATATCGCTTATATGTGGAATCTAAAAAAAATGATACAAAAGAACTTATTTACAAAACAGAAATAGACCCACAGACATAGAAAGCAAACTTATGGTTACCAAAGGGAAAGGGGTGGGGACGGATAAATTAGGAGTTTGGGATTAACATATACACACTACTGTATATAAAATAGATAACCGACAAGGGCCTACTATATAACACAGAGAACTATACTCAATATTTTGTAATAACCTATAAGGGAAAAGAATCTGAAAAAGAATATATACATATATACATATACATATATATGTATGTATATGTATATATACACATATTACTGAACCACTTTGCTGTACACCTGGAACTAACACAACATTATAAATCAACTATACTTCAATAAAAAAATAAAATTAATTCAAAGGAAAAAAGATAATCATGAAGAATCAAACGCTTCCTGGCCAGCTTTATTCCTGTAATCAGTCTCGTTTCTAAAACCTCATTATAAGTCAAGGATCACAGCCACATTTCTCAGTTTGATTTTCAAACTGAAATCATGGGTAATGAGTCAAATACATTTCACCTGCTCTCACTAAGCAAGATCATTTTAAGACTTAGGCATCCTCCAAGCTGCATAGAGCCTAAACAGTAAGATATTTTCTGGAGCTGTTCTCCAGGAACTTGGAGTCAGCTGTGTCTCGTTTGGGCTGAGCCGACGAAACGGGAGAGAACCACCGACCCCACAACTGGACCTGCGCACGTATCCGCTGGTGACTTTGTGAACCTGTGGAGCCTGTAGCCTAGTTACGCCTGCGCAGAGGGACAATTCCGATACCTTTTCGCACTTTTCCCCACGCCGCCCACACGGCCCAGGCCTCAGAACGCTGTGCCTCTTTATTCCTGATCCCATAAATACCCCAAGCCCCTGCCTTCTGGAGGCAGACTTGAGGTTCGTGCGTGCGTACCCCACCTCTCGGGGTCAGGTGCATGCCCCCTTGGGGTCACGTGCACTCTGGTTCTGGAGCACATGCAGACGTTTTGGCACTATGTTAAATATTTGGGGGTTTTGAACTCAAGGACAGAGAGCTGCTCCCTGAAGCCAGTTCCCACCAAGATGACTGCGGACGCTCCTGGAAATGGTTGGCTTCTGCCACATCTGGATCCCTAACTTTGGACTCATAGCAAAACCCTTTGAATGAAGCTTTTAAAGGAGGAGACCGTGACGCTGTAGACTGAAATCTTGGAGGATAAACATCCAGAAGACCGGCTCCATCCTTGATGGACTGGATCTTATGAGGAATAGATTTTTAGAGGTTTTAAGAGGGAAACGGGAACTGTGCTGCACAAAAACCAGGACCAAGGTCATCTAATTCTGGGCTGGTTCCAGACCCTGACACTGAGTTCTCCCAGGGGCCGGGTGAATCCAGACAGATCGTAAGTTGCTTTTCAGAAGCTGCGAGAAAGAAATCAAGGTGAGTGGGCTTGGTAAAGAACTCTTCAGAAGGCAATTTAAGTAACTTCCTAGAATGATCTTTTGCTTTGTCAGTCCTTTGTTTCTAACCCCCCAGGCTTGCAAGGACAACTTGGTGTCTAGATTTATCCTACTTTGGCAAAAGTAGGTAATCTCTCTAGCAGTGGGTCTGTCATCTGAAACCTCTTTCTGTACTTGATCATGCTGACCCCTTGGTTGTGCTGGCCAGTTTTTTGACCATCCCTAACCTCACTGACTTCAGATGTAACCTATCAGTTAGGCTGATCACCTGTCCTCTGTCCTTCCCTTGACTAAGCTGAGACTTTGTTCTCTCCCTGTCATCGGATCCTCAGATTTAAAACAAACAAACAAACAAAAACCCCTGGTGTTTACCCCTGTCGAGGTTCTATTTGGTCAGAATATTGGAAAATCCATCCTTTCCCAGCCTATGTCTCTTCCATATTTAATATGTAAGTTTTTCAGCCAAATGGATGATGATAGACACCAAAACACGTGAAATTGTGGGACACAATCCCTGCTTGACCATGTCCTCGATAAAACCTCTAAAAATCCTAAATGTTGACATTGTCAGGCACTCTGTGTGCCCCCAGGAGTATATCTTTGGGGTTTGTTACCAATCTTGGGTCTATGAGTGCCTTGACAGCTGGCACATAGGTGGTATTTGTTTATTGGGATAAAATGTGAACTTGAAACCAAAAATAAGAAAATACTCTCAAACGAGTGCTAGCCAGTTTCATTCCAAGCCCTTGTTGGGTCTACACCCCTTAGCAGCAGGAAGTAGCTGGAGCCATCCTTGCCCCTCTCCCTCCAGATTGAGGAATGATCAAAAGATGGGGGGACTGAACCCATGGGTTAAACCCATTCCATTTGCCCTCACTAATCAAGGTTGTAAAGACTTGCATGTCCTCCAAGCAGCACGGAGACTAAATAATAAGACGTTTACCCGAGCTGTTCTCTAGGAACTTGGAGTCACAGTTGCGTCTCGTTTGGGGTGAGCCGGTGACACTGGATAGGACCACCAACCCCTCAACTGGGAGAGGGCAGCTGTGGGCAAACATAGAGCCAGGGAGCTGACTAGGGGACGATTCCAGACTGCGCATTATAGATGATGACTCTCCCAGGGATGCTGCAACTTTTTCTCGACCACACAAACACTTTAGAAATAAAAGCCACTAATCTTCCAGTCAATCAGGCATCCCAGCAGCTGAGGAGATTAAGTATCCAATTTATAATCCTGGACATTTGTGAGCACTAGGGTCTCCCTGGGTATCTAATCAATAAGTGGATAACAAATTGGTTTAGACTTGCTGCCGTCACTCTTGCGTGGACAAGAAACAGAAGTTAGCATGGGAATTGGAGGGGGGAGGGGGAGAGGAGTGTGAGTGCATGTCCTTCTTGCATATAATAAGTAGGCTATTATTTCTAGAGAAACTGATCTATAAAATATTGTGACCAAAGTTATGTGATAGTGCCAGTTTAGAATAAAAATCCAGGCCCCGATCACGGTGCCATTGATAACGTCAGCAGGGAAGAAGAATTAGCGAATTAATAAATGGCACTTTTATTTACACCTCAGACAAATGCATATATTATTGGAATGTATATTGTACCAAGACATCAATAGCATTAAAAATGAAATATAATCTAGCTTTCATAGATATTGTGAATTCTATAAGACTTACCTTTAACAGCAGAGAGAGCCCTCACATGAACTTGTTTTTTATTTATTCAAATGTATTTACTGCATTCTTACAATGGATCAGACCTGGTACTAGGTGCTTCCTTATAGGCATCAGTGACTGAGATATAATATATGACTTAGGATACTAAAATTTAGTCTTTAAAATTGAAGGTAATTCAGGAACTTGGTAAATATTCTTCTTGTACACATAATTACCAATTTTTTTAATCTTAAAGGGTTACAACAATAACAGAATCATTATGAAGGGTTAATTGCTGTGTCTCATGTTTCACCTTTCTAATAATGTACTCAATTTTGATATTTAAAAAGAGTCAAATTATTTCCAGGAAATACGTCCTTCAGAAATCCCCAAGGATTCCAAGGGGTCTTACATATGTAAGCTGCATATGCTTCTTCTTTTTTTTTTTTTTAATGGAACTCAATTTCTTTTAGGTTTTTATTTTATTTATTCTTTTTTTTGAATTTTATTTATTCTTTTTTTTGAATTTTATTTATTTTTTCATACAGCAGGTTCTTATTAGTTATCCATTTTATACATATTAGTGTATATATGTCAATCCCAATCTCCCAATTCATCACACCACCACTCCCCCCACACCGCCACTTTCCCCCCTTGGTGTCCATACATTTGTTCTCTACATCTGTGTCTCTATTTCTGCCCTACAAACTGGTTCATCTGTACCATTTTTCTAGGCTCCACATATATGCGTTAATATACGATATTTTTCTCTTTCTGACTTACTTCACTCTGTATGACAGTCTCCAGATCCATCCATGTCTCTACAAATGACCCAATTTTGTTCCTTTTTATGGCTGAGTAATATTCCATTGTATATATACGTACCACATCTTCTTTATCCATTTGTCTGTTGATGGGCATTTAGGTTGCTTCCATGACCTGGCTATTGTAAATAGTGCTGCAATGAACATTGGGGTGCATGTGTCTTTTTGAATTATGGTTTTCTCAGGGTATATACCCAGTAGTGGGATTGCTGGGTCATATGGTAATTCTATTTTTAGTTTTTTAAGGAACCTCCATACTGTTCTCCATAGTGGCTCTATCAATTTACATTCCCACCAACAGTGCAGGAGGGTTCCCTTTTCTCCACACCCTCTCCAGCATTTGTTGTTTGTAGATTTGCTGATGATGCCCATTCTAACTGGTGTGAGGTGATACCTCATTGTAGTTTTGATTTACATTTCTCTAATAATTAGTGATGTTGAGCAGCTTTTCATGTGCCTCTTGGTCATCTGTATGTCTTCTTTGGAGAAATGTCTGTTTAGGTCTTCTGCCCATTTTGGGATTGCGTTGTTTGTTTTTGTAATATTGAGCTGCATGAGCTGTTTATGTATTTTGGAGATTAATCCTTTGTCCATTGATTTGTTTGCAATTAATTAATTATCTTTGGCTGCATTGGGTCTTCTTTGCTGTGCTTGGGCCTCCTCTAGTTGTGGCAAGCGAGGGCTACTCTTTGTTGCGGTGTGCAGGCTTCTCATTGCGGTAGCTTCTCTTGTTGTGGAGCACAGGCTCTAGGTGCACGGGCTTCAGTAGTTGTGGTGCACAGGCTTAGTTGCTCCGCGGCATGTGGGATCTTCCTGGACCAGGGCTCAAACCCGTGTCCCCTGCATTGGCAGGCGGATTCTTAACCGCTGTGCCACCAGGGAAGCCCCTGCATATGCTTCTAATGTCAACAATTTATGCATTCAAAAAGAGTTCCACAATACGATGGAGAGCACAGTTGTCCTGTGTATATATTCAGAGCGATTGCTACAACTGATATCTAACATTCATTGAGTGCTTATAGAAGGCCAGGGCCTACTATATACACTTTTCTCAAATGTATTCATTTTGGTCTCACAAAACTCTGGGAAGTAGGTACAGCTGTTACTCATATTTTACAGCAGGGAAAGGTGAAGTAACTTGCCTAAGAGGCTGAATCAGTTCAAACCCGGACACTCTGGGAGTTGCACCTGACTCCCTAAGCAGTGCACTCTTCAGTGTGTAACATGATGCCTGCTGTGATAATTGATGCTGCTGCCTTTTTTCTGCCTAATTAATTGATAGTCTGCTAATTGTGGTCCACCATCCATACTGTTTCTGTTCTCATTTGACTCGCCCATTTCTGGCTTGCTCAAGGCTTCAGCTCATACTGCTGCCAATGTCCTCTTTGCCATAGGGGAAACCCTTTCTTTTTCTTTTTTTTTTTTTTGCTTTGCGGTACGCGGGCCTCTCACTGTTGTGGCCTCTCCCGTTGCGGAGCACAGGCTCCGGACGCGCAGGCTCAGCGGCCATGGCTCATGGGCCCAGCCGCTCCGCAGCATGTGGGATCTTCCCGGACCGGGGCACGAACCCGCATCCCCTGCATCGGCAGGCGGACTCTCAACCACTGCGCTGCCAGGGAAGCCCAGGGAAACCCTTTCTTAATCTTGGGTCCAGCTTTTACAATGGTGTTCACAGCAGAACTACTTGGTTCCCAGGGATTCAGTAATTTCACTGATGTGTTACATCATAGGGTAGGGGGAGATGGGGAGGGGTATCAGGAAGCATTGCCCAAGAGAAGGAGACAAGCATAGCCCGGATTTGAACCTGGAAGCCCAGCCCTTCACCCTAACATTCAAGCCTTGTTGCTGAATCTGGTTAATTAATTCAAGCAGACTTCTTAATTACTCAATGATTTTGTCTCAGGAGCTCACACCTTGGTCTAGTCCCCAGGTGTAGATACATTTTAGGGTATTTTTGCCTGTCATGGGGCTATGGGGACACTTTTAAATGAGAGATGTGGCTAGTCCTAGAAGTGTTTGTAGGTATTTTGTGATTCAGAAGACCTTTCGGGGAGGACTGTACAACTTCATATAATTGCCTGTTCAAGGCCTGCCATAAAATAAATTATATACGGTTGCTAAGGAAACCAATGACAAAATATTAAAGAGCACATTTATGAAATGGCAATGTGTGTGCCTTTTTATGAAGACATTAAATATTAATATCTAGGAGCAAGTCTGATGAGTATCATAATTTCAAAATCATTATGAACATAAATGATGTTTCAAAATGTAGAAAAACTACAGAAGGATGTGAAAACATCTGATTTCCATGGTGACAAAGTCGCAGGAACCACTAATACAACTGTGGTTTGTTGACTACATTTGTAATTGAAGAAAATGCTCAGTCTCACTTACAGGTTACTGAAGATAACATTGAAGTTCAACATACCCTGAATTTTTATCATGTCCCTCTTTAGGTGACAGCATGTACCAAAGCCTCACAAAGCTTTGCTAGAGGGTGGAAGTAGGCCCTTCTGTGACTTGGCAGAAGAGAAAGAAGATCATGGACTGATAGAGGCAGACTTTGGTAGAAGATTCTTGAGTCCTTATTAGAAAGAACAATGGACTGGGAATTTTAAGCTTTGATTCTAGCTTCAGTTCTGTCACTAACCATCTGGGTTATTTTGGGCAACGAAGTTTACTTCTTTAGGTCTCAGATCTCATCAAAAATATAGGGCATTTGGACCAGGTAATCTCTCAGGAACTATTCTGATTTCACATTCTATTATACTAAGAATCTTTTTTTTCCCCACTTGGTTCCATGTTACCCATATTTATTCCATTATGATATTAAACGAGAACAGGAAAATGTCATATCGTTTGCCGAACTGTTTCCTCAGGATACCTTTCACTTGAGAATTTCCTTTTCCTTTTCCTTCAGGAATAAGAACATTACCTGAAACAAATGTTCCTTTCGTTGAATGAAAATATTTGTCAGCTAAAGGAGACTTTGCACAAACCTAAGAGAAAAGTAAACTTAGATGTAAAGGAAGCTATTTCCTCTCCTTCATTGGTTAGTTTTTTATTATTTGAATTTCAAGAGATTGTTTTCTCATAGCCTTACTTCCCCTTTGAAGAATTCTGCACTGAAACCATAACTAATAATAAAGAGTAAAATGGAAATGAACTAAACAAAATTAGCTTGCTGCTTTCCTTCTCCTTTTTATAAAAAGGCTGAGGAAATATTTCTGGGTGATACCCAAGCAATGGATGGTCCAAGCTGAGGCATTTAAAGCCGTAGGAAGATTGGAGGATTTAACCATGTTGAAACCCATATAGCAGTTGGTCAGTTGGGTTCTTGGTTTGTCTCTTGTCTAAGTGTGGCTCTTTATGAGCATGAAAGGTAAGTTAAAATGATGAGTACAAATGTGAACAATCTAGCTCAATTCCTGGCACAGATAGAGGATGAGAAAGGGGCAGGAAACTGGAAACCCCATGAGAATTTTTGCTACTTCTTTGTGTAGGCCTCAAGGAATTTTGGTTTTCTTGGGTCCCTACGGAATATGCTGCTTTAGTCCCACTATGATCCAAAATAAGTCTCCACTAGGAAAAATTACCTTTAGTCTCATTACACTCTCTCTAGAGCCAGGTCATTGCTCCAGAAAGCATGCAGAGTCCATAGGAAACACTTTCAGATTCATTCCTGCAAACCTAAAATCTTCCCTCCTCAAAGCTGCCATCATCTTCATACCCCTCACATTTCCCTTTCCTTCCGGTCCTCTAACAAGACAACTGAAAGGTAAATCCAGGTCACTAGGTACTTGTATATACTAGGAACATGATAACTGAAAAGATAACTTTGAGTTTCTGATCCAGGACTTCTGGTTTCTGGCCTGGCAGGTGTGTAAAGAGCTTGGGAGTCGTCACTCTGTTCTAGCAAGTAAAAAGCTGAATGAACTGAAAAATCAACAACTCTTCTTAGATCTTTCAGAGTTGTGAGGTCACAGGACAAGCCAGTGCCCCCTAAGATTGAAGAGACAGAGAGGTAATACAGAGGATTGTAACTTACCAGGTAAGAAACCCAAGGGCAGAAACTTCCTCAGGAACTAGTATGCGGTAGGAAAACCTAAGCTATAATTGACAAATTGCTGGAGGCTCAGTGTGGACAAGTTTGAGAGTTAAGAACTCTATGAGGGATAGAGGAGTCTCCACACTTCTGTGAGTTTTACTGCTAGGAACTCTACTAGTATTTCATAGTAAATATTGAAGGAAAATTCCCTCATCCTTTTGGTAGGGGGAGAGGAAAAGGAACCATTTTGAAATATGCCAGAGAATTCTGTTCTTCTTAACAAGGCCTGCCCTTAAGAGAAACTATTCTACCAGAAACCTAACCTATTGGGTTTCTATCAGAGCCTAACTGACCTGGGGGAAGAAATTTCCCATCCCCCCCCCTTTGTCATCCTGTCCCACCTAATAGGGGAGGTGAAATTGAGAAGTACTTGTAAAGTTCACAGCCCCAGGGTTCAAAGACAGACCTAATTATAGGACTATAGAATGTTTCCCCTCCCCCCCATACCTGCTGCTGCCATATAATTAAAGCTCTATTTACTGGAATTTTTTTTTAATCCATTCTGTCATGTCCTTTCAACAAAAAATTATAAGGCATACTAAAAGGCAAAAAACACAGTTTGGAGAAACAGAGCAAGCATCGGAACCAGATTCAGACATGACAGGGATGTTGAGTTCTCAGACTGGGAATTTAAAACAACTATGATTAATATGCTAAAGGCTCTAACGGAAAAAATAGACAAAATGCAAGAAGAGGTAGATAATGTAAGTAGAGATACGGAAATTCTAAGAAGCAAAAAGAAATGCTATAGATCAAAAACAATGAAATAGAAACGAAAATGCATTTGATGGACTCTGTAGTAGACTGGTCACGGCTTAGGAAAGAATCTCTCTGCTTGAAGATATGTCAATAGAAACTTTCAAATATTTTAAGTTGCTTTTTAGCAAAGAAAAAAATGACTGGAAAAAGTGGAACAGAATATCCAAGAAAGTTACAACTATAAAAGGTGTAACATAGGTAATGGAAATACCAGAAGGAGAAGAAAAAGAAAAGAAGAGGTGAAATATTTGAAGTAATAATGACTGAAAATGTCCCCCAAATTAATGTTAGACACCAAGCCACAGATTCTGGAATCTCAGAGAACACTGAGCAGGATAAATGCCAAATGAAAACAAATAACAACAATAAAAACAAACCCCAACATATTATACCCAGGTATACCATATTCAAATGTAGAAAATCAAAGATAAAGACCTTGAAAGAAGGTGGGGTTGCAGGGAGGCGGGGGCACCTTATCTACAGAGAAGTGAAGATAATAATTACATGTAACTTCTCCTTAGAAAACACGTAAGCAAAAAGAGGGTGGTGTGACATATTTAAAATATTTAGAGGAAAGAGATATAAATGCACTTCCTGAATGTTCTATTTAAGAGTGTTCAAACTTGAATTTTGTATTGGAGGTAGTTTATAGCAATAAGGACTCTGGAGTTAGAACTGGGTTTGAATTCTGCTTTGCAGTACATGATTTCAAAAATGGCAATGATTGTTCTTGCTTTCGTAGACCTGTGCTCTTTGCAATATGATTTTGTAGCCCTTCGCTTCTGTTTTCCAACCCCTGAATGTGAGTTGGCATTGTGACTTGCTTTGACTAACAAAGTGATAGAAAGCATGGTGTGTCATTTCCAACCATAGCCCTCAAGAGGCCTTGTACATATCTGTATGTTCACTAGAGACTCTGCTTCTGTCATGTAAACAGAGCTGAGTCAACTCAGTTGTTCCAGCTGAGTTACAGAGATGAAAGAGCCCAGTCAAAATCAGCAAAACTACCTGCCTGACCCACAGCTGACCTCAGATGCATGAGGAATCCCAGGAAGGACAGAGGAATTGCCCAGTCAAATCAAGCCAAAGTGTCAATTTGAAAAATGTGAGCTAAACTTACTATGATTCTTTTAAGCAAGTAAGTTTTGTTGTGGTTTGTTACACAGCATTACTGTGGTAGTAACTATCTGATACAGTCTTGGATTTTTACCAAACGTGTCCTTGCAGAACATACTGATCTCAAAATCTAGGTTCCTTCTTCTTTTAATTGGAGTTAATATTAAGACGAATCTCACAGGGTTATTGTGAGATTACGTGACTGGATATATGTAAATGGCACGAAGAAGGAGCTCAATATGAGCTAGTTGTTACTATTTTCTTTCCGATTATGAATGAACCATCATCAACAAGGCTTCCATGAGGGGCCTTTTGCTCCTCCTGATTGATGCTTTGGGTCTTAGCTCCGTCTTGTGGAACAAATATATCCCAAACTTTTGCTTTCCCAGAACACAGTGCAGGAAGCAGTCAGGAACTCGGCTCTGTTATTTTTCAGCTTTGTGGACTTGGGTAACTTAATTTCTCTAGGCTAGTAATAATTACAGTTTCTTCACTTGTAAAACAAGGCTAGTAATAATACCTGCTTCCTTTACTTGTTATGAACATTATTAAATGATGCTTCTAAAGTGCTTGAAGCTGTGCTTGACACACAGGAAGCACTCAGAGTACTTGGACATTATCATCACCATCATTATTATTGAGATTTTAGCGTCTCCTAGAGATTAGCCGAATCCCAGGCTTGCAACATGTGACATTCTGCAAGAGTTTCTGCATTAAGCAGAAAAGCATTAGGCGTAGTCCATAGGTCAGTGGCCATTCATTGGAGTTCAGCCATCTGGCAGGAAGCTGGCAGATGCTCTGAGTCTTTACACACTGTCACAGTGAGCAACTGGTCCAGAAATAACACACTATAAAGATTCTGAAGGGAGCCAGGAAACAAGAAAAGGGAACAACTCACAGCACTAAACACATGGCATTGGCTAATGTGGATATGGATTTGGGTTTAGCCTCTGAATAAAGAACTAAAAGCCAAAAAATACAGTTGCTAAAGGGGCAAGGCTGGTTGGAGGGAGCTGGACCAAGAGTCCACCTAAGCCAAAGGGTTTGAACCTTTAGATGGATTTAGATGGATTGTAACATTGTTTGAAAACTCCACTGACATATCCTTAAAAGGACACACATATACTTAGTGGTATAAAACGTAAGAAAGGGATTTTGTATGGTGTTGAGAATAGCGGGCTTCCGAGTCTAACAGAATCGGGATTGATTTCTGTCACTCTCATTTAACGGCTGTGTGACCTTAGACAAGAGTCTCCATCTCTCCCAGTTTCAGTTTCCTCATATATAAAATCAAGATAATAATTCCTCTCTCATAGAGCTAATGAAGGGATTAAATCACGTAACTATGTAAAAAGCTTAACAGTGTCTGGCACCTAATAGGCCCCTAATAAATGGTATGTGTTACTGTTGTTATATAAATTAAGCACCATTTGGCAAAATCTTTGTATTGACACAATCTCCTACTTGGGTTAACATTTTCTGCTGTCTCTTATTCCCTGGTTTGGCCTTTCAGTTCTGTGCACCCCACAGAACTTGTAACATCTGCCCTTCTGATACCCAACTTAATGACTTTGACATCACACAACTCATTGATTACCTCCTGGGCTTATTTTGACATTGGGCATCTACATCACTTTTACTTGCTCGTTTGTTTTAATTTCATTATGAAATATATTTCTTACTAACAAGACTTGAAGGTCAAAATGACTCCTTGATCCATGGACTGAAGAACGGATATCATTCGAGTGTTCACTGGAGAGCATTTTTAATATTTTTAAGAACTTTTCCTTTGCATTTACAACTTGGCTAAAGGTTTGGTGCAAGAGGCCCAGCTTTCAGCCTGTCTTGGCTTTTAACATGCCTTTCTCACTAAGCTTAATCATTTCTAGCTTTTGATTTAAAGTGAGAGATGTGAGAATCTTCCATTCACTTGGATAGTGAGAGGCCACTGTAGGGTTATTAATGGGCTTAATTTCAATATTGTGTCTCAGGGAATAGGGAGGTCTGAGGAGAAGGAGAGAGATGGAGGAATTGCCAGTCAGTGGAGCAGTCAGAGCACACACACATCATTTAGCCATTAAGCTTACCATCTTATATGGGCATGGTTCGTGGTGTCTCAAAACAATTACAATGGTAACATCAAAGGTCACAGATCCCCATAACAAATACAGTAATAATGAGAAAGTTTGAAATATTGTGAGAATTACCAAAATGTGACACAGAAACACTAAGTGAGCAAATGCTGTTGGAAAAAATGGCACTGATTGAATATTCAGTGCAGGGTTGTGACGAACAATTCGGTTTGTGACAAACGCGATAACTGCGAAGTGCAGTAAAGTACAGTAAAACAAGGTATGCCTGTAAGGGCAAGTTAGAAAAAGGCGTTTCTCAGGGGTGATTATGGAAAGAAATACATTTTTTCTATACAGCTGACTTGATTTCCATCTCTCCTTCTCTTCCACTCTGCTACACTTATCTCTTGAAACTGTATTGTCAGAGTTTGGGTGAATTAAGCCATGTTTTCAGGTTCAATTCCATTAGCTCCAGTTTTCTTTTCTTAGTGGTGGGTGCCAGGCAGTCTCTTAAGAATTGTTGATAGATCAAGAAAGAGTCCTTTTTAGAACCAAGAAAGCAATGTACCATTGACATCCACTGTGAACCATCAGTGTCACCTTTCTATACAAAGATAGTACTCCTGCAGCCAGGCCCACCCATCTTCATTTTCAGAGCAACAACAAACTTCACTCAGTATCAGAGATAATCACTTTAAGGTTTTGGAACTGTAACGCACAAACTCAGAAATAATGATGATTCTCATACACATAAAAATAGATGGACTAGGTGTAAAGTATTGCTTTCTTTTCACTTCAAGTACAACTTTCCTTCCCTGACTGTCCAAGAGTAGTGCCTCTGCAGAGTGGTCTGGGGATTTATGTGTTTTTACACTGTGTTTCTCTCTTATGTATTTCTCTTGCTATCTTTCTGGGAAATTTGGAAATTATGAAACTTGGTTCCTTAGGGTGTTCATAGACAGATACAGTGATAACTAACGATGTGCACTGCTTCATATTAAAATGCATCATTTCTTTGCTTCTCACTGAGGGTTGTTTCTTACGGGATATGCAAATACCAAGATAGATCACCATAACAAAGTGATATCAAATGCATAGCTGAGGGAGTTTCTGTGAAATAAATGAAGGTGGTCACTAGCCCACTGTCACTCAGGCCCTCCAAGTCTTTCTCCTTCACCCCAGATATGGTGGATGACTTGGGATGAACACATCTGCATGCCAGTTGGATCAGTGACACAGCCTCTTTGGGCTTCAGTTTTTTTAGCTATAAAATGGGGATATCAGTATTTTTCTTTTAGAGGGTAGTTTTGAAGAGAAAATGAGATAATCCGTGTTAAGTAATGAATATACAGATCATATTCACCTAATAAATGATAGCTATTATCACTACTATTAATTTACCTTGTGGTTGATTGATATATAATTGTAAGGTGACCGACTTTGGTTAGGGAGGCGATGTGTAGCCTTACAGCAGATTGGAATTATACGGTTTAGCTGGAGATTGAGTTGTTACTTACCAGTGGGACTAGTAAGGGAAACGGCAAGCCCCCAAAAATCATTTTAGAAGGGAATGCTTGATATCCAGCATTCAGTTCAGATATTTCTAGGTAATTCATATGAACTGTTCCATTGTAAACATATTGTACAACTCTGCTTGTAAAATCTACAGCTTTTATCTTCTTGAAAACACAATTTTAATTCTCAAAAGCTTAACTTGACAGTAATGACCAAGTAGGTAACATTTGCACACTAATATAATCTGGAGAGTGCCTTTTCCCCAAGGTAATTTTAGATATTTTGCTTGAAAAGGAAACTGGGACATAAATTCACAATATTGCCATGTGTTGCTTCATAGCATCCACTCACATAATAGCAATCACATTCTTGCACAACTGTTTGTTTTCCTAAAAAGCAGACGAGGTCTTTGGGAAATAAACTCCAGTCTCTGCCCTCAAGGAATTTACAGTCATGTGGATGGACAGAGGTACAAATAAAGATTGCCATGTAATAGGAGTTATACTATAATCAAGTTCTTGTACAGATATAAATAGGAAGAAGGAAAAAAGCCTTTGACACAACTAAGAGTTATGCCATAGCAGCATAAAATTATATATTTTGACCCAGAAAGAATTTTGGAAAATATCAAATCCAGTTAGAGCAAGCATCATTTAAAACCACGGCTAAAACCTCAGAAACTTAGCGGGAGAATTCTCTGAGAAAAGAGGTATCCTTACTGTGCCTCTTTGCTTTTCCCGATTTCAGAGTAATAAAGGGCTTAGGGCTTCTGCTTTCGAGAGAAGGAAAAAGACTGACCACACAGCTGCCACCAGGGCCCAGGTGAGCTTGCAGGACTCAGAGGGATCAGAATTCATTGGTGACATCTTGGTAGAGGGACAGAACACCAGGGGCTCCAGAAGACAACCGGCCTCATTTAAAATAAGCCACCCCATGAATGGTGAATAAAATGAACTGCCCTCCCTTTCTTTCTGTGAATTGTTGTTGGCTTATTACTTTTTTACTCATTGATTTATGGTCTTTGGTTCACATTTCTGGTTCATCTCCCGGACTTCAGATTTATGTCTCCTTTCTGTAGTGGCTCTTGATTGTTCCCCGTGGAATCATCATCATCACAATGAATAATTGAGGGCATGCCTGTGCCCATCTCAAACCCTCACACACTCCATCCAGAGCAGATTTTATCACCAGCTTCTAAGAGAAAAACACTAAGTGACTTGCTGAAAGTCTCACAGCAAAGAGGTGGCAGAGCAGATATTTGAACCCAGCTATATCTGACTCTCTGATTTATGGTTTTTCCTCCCTCCTCACAGTAGTACTTCTACATAAATGACTCTGGGTGCCACCTCTGCTGGCCCCAGACTGCTGTGTCTGATACTAATTAATTGCACTCTCTTGATGACTCAGTGTATTCCGCAGTCTGTTTGTGCCAGGAATTCAGACAGGAATGCTCCGTGTACTCCGGTGAGAATTGCAAAGAGAGTCCAGTACACAAGGAAAGTCCTAAATAAATGTGAAGGCAACTTAGACAAAATCAGAATTCCTCTCTTATTTTTGCCCTAACCTGTGAGACAATGACGGTATCAACCTGTTCTTTGGAAATAAAACAATCCACTTCCCATACGCCTCGTTGGGCAAAGCCTCACCTTCTCCCGGGGGCTCTCCCAGTTAAGTGCTGGGCAAGACCGGTTCTGTGTCATTTGCCAAATACGAAAGGTAGCCTCTGGAAGGACGTTTCCTGTTCCAGCCTCCGCTCCTGCAGCTGTGGTATTTGTTGTCACCATTGATCACTGCCTACTCGGAAAGAACAGGTCACGCGATGAGCACTGCGAGCTGGAGGCGGTAATACGAGATTGTTGAGCCAGAGTCCGCTTGGTTTATGTCTAGGCTGAACGTGTAAACTGTCTCCCTTTGTCGGATATGGTGATCTCAGAGCGTAGCGCTGAATGGGGCGTGCCATGCATCAAACAAATGAATAAATAAATCCAAACAGTGATTGAATTTCTGCATTGATGATTGACATTCCTTGCAAAGAAAAAGAAAGAACATTCAGCAGGGATAAACAGAGTAGTCCGGGGTAAGGTAGCATTCTAGCGTGCTTTGTGATACTAGAGGGCTAGCTGGTGGTAAGGCAGATGAGGGTAACTGGAGTACGGAAAAGTCCCCCAGCACGTCTGTTCCGCGGAGAAGCAAAGACTGAAGAGAGCAGATGTTTTCCGAGTAAGATTCTTGTCCCACTTTTTCCAGGTAATTTTTCACTTGCCTGGGAGACAGTCGAGTGCAGTGATTCAGAAGACAGGTTCTGGAGACGTGGGGACCTCGGTTTACAGAGCATTTCGTTTTCTAGCTGTATAGCCTTAGGCAGGCTTGTTCCTCCTCATTAAGATTGTGGTAATAATCTCATTCGGGTTGTCATAAGGACTAAATTGGTTTGTTTTTGTTATTTACTCCTGGCCAACACCCTCCAGTGGGAACCCATAGGTGGTTTCCTTTCAGGGCATATATAGCTGACTCATATGCCAACACTCCAAGACTCCAGTTCCTCCAGGTCTTCTGACATTCATTCCTACGTTATACACAGAGTACAATAAAAGAACTTTCCAAAGTTAGCCTTTCCCCCAGATGTTTGTGAATAAGGACTGATGATATTGGTTGCCTGCACAGTGACTCACTTCATGGTAGAAAGCATACAGGGCTTCCTTAACTAATAAGACCTTTTTGCTGACAGTTACTTACACTGCCACTCTTCTAAGCTGTCCCAAGGCTTCTCTCACCTCTTTGATCGGTAGGTCATTTCTGGATCTCTCCTTTATTGCTGAAGGGTGCTGGCTCATTTTTCTCTCTGAATTATCTACTGTGTGTAATGAATACCCAGCAATACTAAGATCCTTGGGGCTGTGGCTGTCTCCATGCATCTCACACCTTCTTGTACTTGGACTCTTCTCAACCCCTTTGAGGACATATTTGTCCCAGCTCAATTCTCCAGTCTTGGAGATCTTAGAACATGGATAGATTTCAGAGAATTTATATAAAGTTGTGCATGTGTGTATACATGTGTCTTTATGTACATAGTTTATCAGATTCTCAAGTTGTCGTCTGCCCTCCGAAACATTGAGACCCATCCAGAGTAGCTGGTGTTTAGTATCCTACAGCAATCATGGGGGCACAGATCTTGGAAGAGCTAGCTCTTGATTCTCTTCTAATGTGGGTCTGTGGAAGCACACCTTTATAAAATCTCATTTCTCCTGCTTCCCTTCCCTTCCCTTCCCTTCCCTTCCCTTCCCTTCCCTTCCCTTCCCTTCCCTCCCCTCCCCTCCCCTCCCCTCCCCTTCCCACCTGCTCTCCCCACCCACTCAGGGCAAGTGTCATCTCTGGACTCAGTTCCTCCCCTGGGGATGCTGCAATGCCTAGCTAGCCCCTTCACCTCCTTACCTTCTCTACCAAATAGTATCCCTCCTCTTTCTCAAAACACTGTTTTAAAAATCACCCCCTTTATATTCCTCTAGTGTAAAGCCGATGTCATTGTCTCTGATTGTGTCCCCAGCATCTAGTGCAGACCACATAGTAGGTGATTGCAAATGTTTAGTGAGTATCTGCAGTTATCCCCCCTCAGTCTACAACTTCTGGAGCAGTGGCTCCATGTCTTCTCCCTCCTTATTTTCAAAGACTCCGTGCAAAGAAGAGAGTGTGTTATACTTTTCCTTCTGCTCTGATGGTTGACCATATAACTTTTTAATCCCAGAGACGTTTTTGGTGGAAGAAGTGAAATCGTGTATATAGAGTGCTTAGCTTGGTGCCTAGCACACAGTGGGGATAAATAACTGATGACTAATATTGACAGTAGTACTCTGTAGTTCATGTCTCAGTGAAACTTAGTGTTTGTAACTCTTTTGTGTTTAGTGAGAGGAGTATTCCTGTCTTCGCTGTGCTCTGTTGATGTGGAGAGAAGTTTCCACACCATATTCTGCAGCAAGTGGGCAGGTAACAGCTCCTGGCTCAGGCTGTGGAATGCACAGGCATGCACACTGCAATGAAGTGTGTCATTGTCAGATGATGGGACCCTCAGGCTGTCTGCTGTCCGGTACTAGCAGTGGGGAGGAAGCAACAGCTGCTTCTGATGCTTCCGGTAATTATGATGGAGGATGATTCAATTCCATGTAGGATCCAGGACCCGAAGGAAACAATCTGGGCTAAGTCAGCATGTGCCTAATGAAATTGTTTAGCTTGGGCTGCGACCTTACCTACCACAAGCTGTGATCTACTGTGTTCTAACAAAGCAGTTCTGGGAGATCATGCTGTTTGGGAAGGGGAAATGATCAGTAAAATTCACTCCTTGCATCCGGCCTTCCAAATTTGTACTATGACCCAAGTGACTTGTAGGTTAGATTGGAAAGTAGCTTTGCTTTCTATGGCCAGAGGAATTTCTGTCTTTAAATGGGAGAGCATCACTTCTCTAAGGTGCCCTCCCCAGATCAGCAGGCACTTTCTCCAAGGCTGCTGAGGCTACTTCTTTAATGATTTCCCATTGCTCTATATTGCTTCTGGCAGCCACCCACGGAAAATGAATCAGGTATATTCTCACATGGGTTTCAATTAGATGCTCAATTTATAAATATGCCGCAGCGTGGTTGTCAGTGATGGGAATCTCACACGGTGTTAAGCAACTGGATTCTGGGTTTCAAAGTCTATTTATGTATCTCCTGCTACAGGACATCCTGCCCCTTCTTTTCAAGCAGGAAATGGGTTGAGGCATTTGATCCCGGGGCACCAAATGATGGTGCAGGTGGTTATAAGGTCACCTTTATTTAAGCTCTCTCTATGCTTTACTAGTGAAGGAATGCTGGAAGCTTGTAGGAGTGTGGTACGGAGGTATTTTGGGTTTTGTGAACTCACACATGTCAGAATGAGAGGTGACTACAGTCACCATGACTTGGTAAGTCTAGCCTAGCCACTTCCCTCAAAGACTCCTTCTTAGAGTGGGTATCGGTTCCAGTGCATCTTGTCTGTCTATCATCTTTGGCCTTCTGACCCATGCTGGGTAGCATTCCCATGCAGATGTCTCATCATTATGGAATATGAGCTTAGATGCTTGGTGAAGATAAGTACTAAAACCCAACTGATTGACTAATAGCCTGACTTTGTGCCTGGATTTTTTTTTCTTTTTTATTGCTACATGAATTGTATTGGCTGGAGTGGAGAGGATGACTGATTCCCTGTTGATTTAGTAGAATTGATATTTAAAAAAACAAACAATTAAAAAAACAAGCAAACAAAATGAACGAATTTCTCTTTCAGAGTAAATTGTCTGCTTGTTGGACTGCATTTGATTAAATCATCTGGTGGTTCTGGCATCATGTAGACAGCATGCCATAATCTTACGTGTCAACCTAATGGACATTGAAATAAATCGATGAAACAGCTGTTTCCAATGAAGTAAACATTGAAGTGTTATGTAAATAGCAGTTCCTACACAACAACAGGTGATTTTTTTTTTTTCCTTGTCTTCAGAAGAGACTGAGGAGTGAGGCTATAGGAAGTCATCTTTAACTAAGATTTGATGCGTCTCTCTGGGAAGTGTCCTCAGTGGAGGCACAGACCAAGTTTGTTAACCACTACCAGTTGAATACTACAGTGAGCTCATTGCAGCATATTTGCCTCTGGTGGGAAGGGAAAGGATAAGAAAGAAATGAGCCCGCTCAGGCCTGCCCTTGGCATTTTGGGACTCAAGGTAGGAGTGCAAACGGAGATCTACAGGACATAGGTCTTTAAAAGTTATAAATCAGACTTACAAACATTTACATAAAATATGCTCTGTCCTTTTCTTGACAAATATAACTTTATATTATCCTGGAAGGCCAGGTTCAAGTTTAAAATTCTTGCATTTATCATAATCCTATGCTGATGGTGTAAATACCCCAGGCCCTAGCCCATTGCTTTGATGTCTCTTTCCATCTTCAGACAGATACCCCAGCTTGCATATCCAAGCTTCACTTACACCCCTTAAAGTACTGCCCCAGCCAAACATCATTGGGTGTGCACATTGTTGGTGTAGCTGGGCCTGGGGAGGTTGGATCCAGGACTCAAGACTTTTTGGATATGGAATTATGAAGTCCTGGATAACTAGAACATGGTCTAGAAGAGAGAACATGGGCTTTTAGTGGTCAGGTCGTCTTGGCATGTGGAGTGAGACTTGGCTGGAAAAGGGTCGTACTGTCTAAAAACAGTAGTGAATTTGTCTCAACTATAAAGTTGCTTAATTTGTATCTCTGCTTTAGCTTTTATTCTTCTGTATTGCTGTATTGCTGAGTCTGTTCATATTCTGTTGGTTGATTAGCTCTTAGCCGCCTGGAACGTTATTCAGCATCCTTGGATTTTCTCACAACTACAGAATATGGCACTCCTCATATGCTCACAAAACAGGGCAAATAGTATTTTAAAAGCAGAAGCTTAGACTCATGCTGTCTCATTTACAAGCTATTTGACATCAGGCTATTTAGTTAACCTCTTAGAATCTTATAATGGGAGTACTAACCCTTGGTTCATAAGGAGAAAGTGAGAAAAGATATAGTGAATGCCATGTAACAGACATGCAGTAATAGTTAATAGTAATATTAGTTGTTACTTTTGTTTTGGTATTTTAGTTACTTGTTAAGAATGAGGACTAAGGCACTAGACAGTCTGAACTTGAATCCTTGCTTATTTTGTGACACTGTGCAACCAAAGGCACATTATTGAACCTATATGTGCCTGTGTTTCTTCATTCATAAATTGGAGATAATAATTGATTTTACTTTATAAGATTATTGTATTAGAGCTCTCCAGAGAAACAGAACTAATAGGATATATATATGTATATATATAAATATATATATATAAAAGAGGAGATTTATTATAGCAATTGGCTCGCATGGTTATGGAGACCAAGAAGTCCCATGCTCTGAGATCTGCCAGTTGCAAGCTGGAGCACCAGGAAAGCCAGTGGTGTAATTCAGTCCAAGTCCAAAGTCCTGAAAATTGGGGAGTTGATGGTGTAGGTAAATCCCAGTCTGAGTCCAAAAGCCCAAGAACCAGGTGTGCCAATGTCTAAGGGCAAGAGAAAATCAATGTCTTAGCTCAATCAGAGAGGGGGATTTGCTCTTCCTCCATCTTTTTGCTCTATTTAGATTGAATGATGCCCACATTGGTGAAAGTGATCTTCTTTACTCAGTCTGTGATTCAAGTGCTAATCCCTTCTGCAGCAACTTTCACAGACACACCTAGAAATAATGTTTCACCAGCCATCTGGGAATCCCTCAGCCAATCAAATTGACACATAAAATTAACCTTCACAGTTGTTAAGATTAAATGATGTAATACATGAGAAGTGATTAGGTATATGTGTGCAATATTACTCAGTATTATCATGTCCTACCTCTCAAGCTTTGAAGTTGACCTTAAGTTTTGGGTTTGATGGGAGGAATGTTGCTATGGAATGAGCAGCTCTCTTATAGGTCTTATTACTCTCTTATGAGTCAGAACACTTCAAGCATCTCTCCTACTCAAGGCTTTTTTTTTTTAATCAAATCTTGCTAAGTCAGCAGTTTTTACCCCTATGCCGAAGAAGCAGCATAGCAGAGTTTAGGGTAAAGACAAAGACGAGTGAGCATTTTGTGGAGATGGAGCAGTTATATAGCAGCTACAACATCTATTTTGATGAACTTGCTGTCACTTCATTTTATTCAAACATCTATTTACTTTTATCTGAGGATGAATTTGTTTTTACCTTAGGCGTTCAGCAACATTTTTCCAAGGATACAGAAGCAGGAGTGTGTGAATTCTCTTCCTTGATAGCCATATCTGAAATGTTAAATTATGCTAAATGCATAGGTTGTCCTGTATAAGAAAATTTGTTTTTACCGTAGTAGTGGGTGAAGATATAGATTAATTTGTTCAGCTCAGCACTTTTACTCAGGAAGTCCTTGAGAATAAGGGCACAGGGTGTTTTGCTTGGCCTGAGCAGATTGGTCTGAATCCACTGAAGAGAGCCCAGCTATATAGCCCAGCCAGAGTGGAAAGCATCCAATAAGCACAGCCTTCTTTATCTAAAGCTATAACCCAACAACATAAGCCAAATAACAATAAACTAATTTGGAACACAGTGGAAGATTTTTTTCTTGACTTTTTTAATGTTTCAAATGTTTCTTCTATATCTTGAGTCAATGGAAGAACACAGGAGTTAAGTGAATGAGTGGACCATAGCAAATATTTTCAGAATGGAGATATAATTGTGGTACTTATTTTTAAAAAGCACAAGATGTTCTATTTCCTAGTTTGCCTACAGAATATGGAATTCTGTAACTTTATTTAAAAATAAGAACTACCTAATAATATTAAGGTGGAAAGACTGAATCCTAGGAGGAGAGCTTAGCTTGTTCAAAATCACACAACTGATTGATGATAGAAAGGGAATGAATTTCAAGGTGCTGTGACCTTAATTTTCTTTTAATTTCAGTCCAGTGTTTTTAATATTCAAAACCCATTTTGTAAGGCATTAAGTTTAATGTAGGCATTCTCAGGGTAATAAGTATCTTGGAAATGAATAAGCCCTTATTAAATAAACTGATGGGTTAACATTTTGGTAGTGACTCTCACAGATATCCTGTGGGTTAGGGGTGGGAATCAGTGGTCAGATTTCAAAGGAGGCATATAGACTTGATCTGTACTTTCTGCAGAAGGGCCATTTTTGACTTGAGGAAAGCCAACCTAAACAAGTAACTTTCGAGGCTTAGAAGTAATCTGGAGAACTAATATAGGTCTGATCAATGGAGCTCTCCACTGTCTTTTTAATTAAAAAAAATTTTCTAATAACCAAAGCATTTATAAAAACTCAGTAATGGGGCTAGTCAACCATTCAAAAGCCCTCTGGGGCTTAAAATTAATTAAAAAAATAATGGTATGCAGATAAGCTTCTAATTACCAGTTTAAAATGGCTTCTTTTTAGGCTATTCGAAAAAAGCCCTTTAAACTGTGCTCATGATTCAAAATAACACATAGCCTGGAGGCAACCCTACAGGTTTGTGTCTTTCTGACTTTTCTGCTCTGGGGAAATGCTGGGAAATGTTGAGAAGCATCTTACCTCTTGGAAATACCTTTTGGATTAGGGTAGTTTTCAAAAAAATAGATTCATCCCCTGGATAAAAGTCAGGGTGTTGTGAGACGGACAAAGATATTTCTCCATTGGAAGGTGTATGATCATATCTAACTTAATGTTATGAAATCATAGTACCATTAGCACCATAATAAGATGTTAAAATACATTCTAACTAAGACATGTGGCCATTGATGACCCAAAACAATCACCATTCAGTGGTCAGTGAGCACAGTTTTGTTCTTTCTGTAATTCCAGTACAAATTCGGAGGCAGCCAAAAAAAGTAAAATAGTCTTCACTATTTTGGATAACATGAAAAGAAGGCAGATGGGTTTTAATCATAGATTCTAAAAAGGATTAGGTTTTTTGGATGATCGGTACAAAAATAAATGGTACAGTTTAAATTATGGCCATAAATGTCTTCAAATTCTTAAAGGGAACAGCTAATCAGATTTCTAGCTAATTAGTTAATGATATTCTGTGTGGCCACCATTTCTGTGTCTGGATTACACAACCATATGTAATCATGGCAAGAAATCATAATTATGGAGACCTTAGAAATGACACCTATTACCACATACTTGTTGCCTAGAATCTTTTTTTACAGATTCTCCTACTGGTGTTAACCATGCTTCTGTTGAATTCCTCCAGGGAAGGGGAACGTGATGCAACACTAGCCTCACAGTTCCATTTCTGCTCCAACACTTGGTTTTGAACTTCTTTCCTGAAATTGACCGGAGTACAAGTTCTCTGTAGCATCTCCCATCCCATATGAAAATATATAAGAATGGAGCCACTTTGGTAAGAGGGTATCTAGAGTCCTACTAATTGAATACCCACTCTGGAAATCCCTTTGGAAACCACGCTTTTAGATTCCAGAGCAACAATTTTCAATGTGGATCATATTTCCCTCCTGGGGACATTTGGCAAAGTCTGCAGATATTTGGAATTTCTCACCCCTGGCATCTCATGGGTCAGGGATGATGTTAAACATCTTATAATGCATAGGACAACAAAAATCTATCCAGCCCGTACGTAATATCAGTATTGCCAAGGTTGAGAAATCCTGCTGTAGAGTAATGCAAGATAAGTCTAAGCCCTCTTCTGCATGAGGCACATTTTGATGTGTGAAGACAGTTACGTGTAATCTCTTAGCCTTTTCTTGCTCAGACTACACGTTCATAATTAGTTTCAAAGTGGTAATTAGTTTGTAATTACGCTTGTAATTAGCTCAGTTGTTGTTCTCAGGGTGCAGTCCTCAGAGTCCCTCCTTGGGACTCTCTTTAATTTCTCAAGATCTTGTTCGTAATTACGTGTTCAGAATTGCAAAAAATTCCATAGGTGCTCTTATTGAGTTTAGCATAGGACCTAGTACATAGCGATGCTCAGAAAATAATTATTAAAGGATACAGCAAATCAAATAATAAGAGTGGGAAAATGAAGAGCCTCGAAATTCCCTAATGGGGTCATTTTGTTAATGAAGATTATAAAGAAAAATCAAATGCTTTCTTCATAAGCATTCCTTTAAAATCCTGACAGCCATTAAGGATGACTTGCAGTACTGTAAAGCTCCAGTTGGGGGAGCCCAGTCACTAATTCAAAGACTGGGAGGAAATGGATCTTAGATTTAACTACAGATTTCCTGGGGGGAAAGAAACTATTTTCTCTTTTTGATTTGTTTATATGTATGATACATGGACAGTGTATAATAATGCCAGTTTGATCTTAACGGTCTAAGAAAAACGTAAAGTCCAGAATGAGAACCATGTATCACACAGCCTTAGAAAACGTGTAGTTTCTTTTTCAGGCTGTTCCAATGGGAAACTCAACCCCATCCACCTTAATGGTGGCAGAGTCCATTTAATTAGAATGCGCCTATTTAGAAGCAGCTTTTAACTTTCTGATTGTGTTCCCTTTGAGTACTAGGACAAACAAAGGCAGATTTTGGAAAGGAGCAGAGAGAGATGGTGGAACAGTAAGAGAGAAAAAGTACCCCCTTATTTTTTCTGGATCAGCTTTCCGAATTCTGTCCTGTGTGAGACAGTCGCACAGCGGGTAAATTCACAGAATACCATGTATGGGGGAGGATGCGTGCAACGTGAGAGCCCTCCCTCCACACAGGCATTCCTGCCCAATCTCTCTGATCGGCCAGCAAATGCAGTTCCTTCACATTCTCAGGATCACTTCCTGTCTTCAGGAGCAAGGTCTGTTTCATATTCCGGTCCATTCTGAGCCAGTCGAGGAGGCAAGTAGGAGGAGATTACAGGCACATCAGGGCCACGTCTTGCTATGGGCCATCCCCAGGTGGGCAGTGGCTCTGCTTCAGTTCTCCCCACAAACTTCCGTTGCAGTGAATGACCTGCCTTGAAGCTTCCTCTGCAGTCCTTGCCTATGCGATGTCTGTTCATCCCTTTTTCCTGTCTGACCTCAGTGCTCTACAAGCCACTTGCCTGCTGCTCTGTTAATGACGGAGGTGGTTTAATGTTGGCAACCGGATGTGGCCGCCTTTCCTGTTCCTAATCAAAATTAACAGACCAGCATTATGATTGGGGCTGATCACTGTCCCACATTAGAAACTTGCACGTGAATTTATTCAGCTTCTGTACATTTTCATTCTCCAGAGACACATGGGCCACCGTTAGCAATTTCTCTGAAGAAGGTATGACCTAGTAGGAAGAATATGGAATTTTGAATCAGAGAAACCTGGATTGCAGGCTTGTCTTCTGAGCTCTAGATGCTGTATTTTAAAAATAAAGTAATAAGTATACCTACATATTTTTCTGAAGAAGTAATGTACACAGTCACTTTATAAATTATGAAATGGCATATGCATATTTATTTCATGAGGCAAGTTGATCATGTTCAAGATATACCAGTTCAATCCTAGTATGCCACTATTAGAAATTAAAGTTGTTAAATCATACTGAATAATTTCCAGGGAAACAGCCTAGAGGTTAATTAGAGACAGATGGGGTAATGGAGTGACCTCATATGGAACCATAATAAAAAGCAAATGGGAATTGGAGTTAACAGGAGGTTACATATGGGAAACCAAAGGAAATGTCACTCCCGAAGGGAACAGAGATAGAGATTGTTTTGCAAAAGAAAAGTCTCACCAACTAAGCTCAAAAGAACGTGGTACTAGGTTTTATCTTTATGTAGCAAATTAAGGTTAATAGGGTATGCAAAGACTGCAGTTGAACTGTTTACATGGCTGAATTAAGCAAGATGCAAAGAAAAAAAGCTGAGTTTTTGAAATTTAGGTAACAGGTGGCAGGGAGGAGTGGTTTCTTGGGTCTGTCTTGCTTTTTCCACTAGACGTCAAGCTAATTGATTAACCTATCCAAGCTTTTGTTTCCTAATTTGTAAAGTTGGTGCATGAGATGGTGTCTGATAATCCGACCAGTTATGATATAAATTCTCTTAACTTATGAGACTTTTTTATTATTTAGAATATTCCCCCTCTTTGTCCATGGTATTGATTTCTTTTTCACTTATGTTAAAAAAGAAAAAAAGTATTTTTACTGCTCTTATATTACAATTTTATATAAAATGTGATAGAGTTGTAGATCTTCAAGGTCTACAAGTCTAAGTTTCTAGACTTGGCAATGTCCATGTTCAAATAACCGTGTGGTGTGGGGCAGCTTCACCCTGTCCTGGTTTGAAGTGAGGAAGAATGTCAAACTGGTTCTGATCAGTCCCAGCCAAGTGCAGGTGCTGGATGCTTTGTTGTTCACACTGCTCATTCTAAGAATTCAGAGTTCCTATGTGTGTTTTACAGGCTTAGAATAGCTCAGGCCATGGAAGAGGGCATTGTAAGTATAGATTTTTTTGCAGGCTGAACAAAATTTTGCATCGTAGTTGGAGGAGGTCATGGAGAGGATGTAACCTCCTGCTGACCGGCGAGCTGGACCCAGGTGATAGGAGGCTCCTTATCCCCTTCCCTGTCCTTGGAATGTACGTTCTGTCCTCTGTTCCCACCCTAAAGAAGCTGTTTCAAGGATGCGGCCTTGAGAGAGTGATGTGTTGTTGAGACCATCTATCTGGACTGTGTATGTGACTGAACCCCGTTAAGACCTCTATATAAACTTTTAAGATTCTTTTAGGCCAGGGCAGAGATCTACTCATCTTGCGACTGCCCAAGGCAAGCCTCCTATGTAAATCCCCCTCCTTATTAGATCTGCTACCTGCCAATCTGAAGCCGATAATAGTTGACCACCACTTCTGCTGGGCAGTTGCTGTTGATGAGAGACTCATCCTTTGGGAGAGAAAAGGACCACCACCAGTATAGGGAGAACTAACCCAGGCTAAGTGGGCATTCCCTGGAACGACAGAGAGTGGCCTGCGGGTGTTGCCTTGGTCATCATAGGCTCAGCAGAGATCAGTAGGAGATCCTACACTTGCCCCTCCACGTCATCCCTCCTCTCGTCCTCCTGGCTGTCTCCCTAGGGCTCTCCCTTTCTCTGCTCCTGGACAGAGCTGTCTTAGTTTTCCCATTTGGGTGGGGTCCTTTAGCTTTTCATCTGTGTTTCTTCTGATCTGTTCCTTGTGAATAAATTTTATGCTCTGCTTCTTTAGGGCTTTCTTTTTGGACACAAAATCCCTTTTCAGCTTTTTTTTTTTTTTTTTTTTTAACATTTCCGTTCTCACTTAAATGCTTCGGCTTTCAAGAGTATTGTCTTTGAAACAGGCTTCAAGTGACTATTTTGGAAGTCAGATACTGAATAGTGACACTTTCTCTCGCTCGGCTTTCCCCCTCTCACAATCCTCATTCTTCCCGAGGCAAAGGATGTCTCTGCTGAATTGCAGGTAGTATAAAAAAAGAACAGCACGTTGACAGATTTTAAAGCCTTATTTCACAACTTAGCTACAAGGCCGCTCACACAGACATATAATTCCCTGATTCTGACAGGTAATTTTTAAGGTCCTACTGTGTGTCAAGCAAGTTAAAGAATATTAAGTGAATGAGACACAGGATCTGTTCTCAGGGAAATATATAATAATGATAAAATCCAAGAACTTAGAGAAATTGCTGTTTTTCACTTCCTGTTCTGTTCTTCATGCTCACGTCTGGTGATGGAAGAGTAATTCTGGAAAAGCTGACTCTGAAGCAAATGAATGAACGTGTTATATTTAAGTGAGCCTGGGATTACCTTTTATTTAAATGAACCCTGTAGTAAATCTTAGAAACATAAACAGTCAACCACTAACTTGTTTTATAAATTAATTTTAATTTTTGTCCATACATTAGCTTTGCTTAAGGCAAATATATTTGTATGTCTAGTGTGCTCTCTCTCTCTGTAAATATATAAATATTTATAGGGTATATTAAATCATATTTTATCATAGTTTTTCCTTAGAGAGTTAGAATTACGTTATCATTTTTATTTCTGGGAACAGAAATTAAGCTCATGCATTTATTTAAAGATAATTTAGTGACTGTATTACTTTTGCTCACAGTGATGGCAAATTGTTTCACTGAAGGTATACATTAGCCATCTAATCTTTGAAATTTTATAAAAAATAAGTTTATCCAAATTTATTTTTAGCTCTGAAAGTCTCACTACCTCCATGAATACTATATTTTTATATGGTTGGATTGGTAAATCAGTTCAATCCTGGATGTGGACATAGTCCCAGAATATAGTCTCAGTTCCTTCCCAGATAATTTAATCATTTAGCAGATTCAGGAGTTTCTTAAGTGCCATTAGACGAACAGATGTGTATTTTTGCCTGGAGAAATAAGAAGTATACAAAGGTGTGACTAGTAACATATTTCAGCCTGTAGTTTTCAAATTAAATCATTATCGTGAGTTCAGTGATGTTCCATGTTAGAAATTAACATAAAAGTGGAGATACACAAAACGAAATATTTATTGTTTAAGCAATATTTGTTGAATACAAATGTTGTGCCATGGGCTATGATAGACAGAGGGGATTCAATGATGGATGAAAGAATGCACATTATTCTCATCTGAAATAAATATTTGTTGAACATATGTTGAAAAGTATAATCAACCAAAAGAATATTTTTGCAACATTATCCATTTTAAATCTTGACTTCTCTCTTTGTGGTTCAGTCTCTTCTAGCCACCAAATTATCAAGTGACTACTTTTAGATTCATATTACTTTGCTGACTGAGACTTACAATGTGAGTGAGCTGAACTGGAGTCTGAATGAATAAGAATTTATGATCTAATATTAGTGTCTGTTCTATGTCATGCACATTGAGAAAAGAGGACATTTAGTCTTTAGTTAGAAGTTTTTAGGTGGTTTTTTTTTTAGGTGATTTTTTTATATTTATTCTCCAGATAGAGATATAATTGACATATAACATTGTGTTAGTTTTAGGTGTACAACATAATGATTTGATATATGTACATATTGGGAAATGATTACCACAATGAGTTTAGTTAACATCCATCACCACGCATAGTTACAATTCTTTTCTTGTGTTGAGGACTTTTAAGATCTACTCTCTCATCGACATTTAACTATACGATACAGCATTGTTAACTATAGTCACCATACTGTACATTACATCCCTAGGATTTATTTATCTTATAACTGGAAGTCTATACTTTTTAACCACCTTCACCAATTTCACCTACCACTTACCCCCTGCCTCTGGTAAAAACCAGTCTATTCTCTGTAACCTGTGAGTTTGTTTTTTTAAAGATTCAACATATAAGTCAGATAATACAGTATTTGTCTTTCTCTGTCTGACTTACTTCAGTTAGCATAATATCCTCAATGTCCACCCGTGTTGTTGCAAATGGCAGGATTTCCTTCATATTTATGCTGAATAATATTCTATTATGTATATATATGTATGTGATAGATCATATATGTGAGATATATATAAAAATAAATATATATGTATCACATTTTTTTTATCCATTCATTTGTCAGTGGACACTTAGATTGTTTCCATGTCTTCACTATTGTAAATAATGCTGCAATAAACACGGGGGTGCAGATATCTTTTCGAGAAGGTGATTTTGTTTCCTTTAGATGAATACCCAAAAGTGGAGCTGCTGGATCATATGGTAGTTCTAGGTTTAAGTTTTTGAAGGACCTCCATACTGTTTCCCGTAGTGGCTGCACCAGTTTACATTCTCACCAACAGTGCACAGTTGTTACCTTCTGTCCACATCCTCACCAACACGAATCTCTTATCTTTTTGTTAATAGCCATCTTAACAGGTATGAGGTGATATCACGGTTTTGATTTCTGTTTCCCTGATGATTCGTGATGTTGAGCACCTTTTCATGCACCTGTTGACCATTTGTATGTTGTCTTTGGAAAAATGTCTATTCAGTTCCTTTGCTCATTTTTAAAATTGGATTGATTTTTGTTATTGAGTTGTATGACTTCTTTATATATATTTTGGATATTAATCCCTTAGATATATGATTAGCAAATATTTTCTCCCTTTCTGTTTTGTTTTCCCATTGCCTTTTCATTTTGTTGATGGTTTCTTATGCTTTCAGAAACTTTTTGTAATTTGATGTATAGCTCCACTTGTAGATTTTCTCTTTTGTTGCCTTTGCTTTTGGTGTCAAATTCAGCAAATTATTGCCAAGACTGACATGAAGGAGCTTACTCCCTATGTTTTCTTTTAGGAGTTCTGTGGTTTGAGGTCTTATATTTCAGTTCATAATCTATTTTGAGTTGATTTTTCTGTATGGTGTTAGAAGGGGTTCAATTTCATTCTTTTGCATGTGGCTCTCCAGTTTTTCCAACCTCATTTATTGAAGACACTATTCTTTCCCCATTGTATATTCTTGACTCCTTTGTCATAAATTAATTGACCATATATGCATGGGTTCATTTCTGGTCTTTCTATTCTGTTCCATTGATCTATATGTCTGTTTTTTATGCCAATACCATGCTATTTTGATTACTATAACATTGCAATATAATTTGAAAGCAGGATGTGTGATGCCTCCAGCTTTGTTTTTCTTTCTCAAGATTGCTTTGGCTACTTGGGGTCTTTTGTGGTTCTGTACAAACTTAAGTTCTTTTTTTTCTAAATCTGTGAAAAATGCCCTTGGAAAATTATTGCATGTCATTTGCAAATGACAGTAGAATTTTTAAAAATAAGGATATATTTTCCCCTGCCTTCTTTTAGACAGTAATAGAAAATAATGTACTCTACCTGCCTTTGAGAAATTAAGGGTTTAGTAGGAAAGAAATGTGCTGCTTGAGCATGACAATAAATTAAATATTTTCACATTCTTGAAAGTAAACTTTCTGTTAAAGTATAATATACATAAGGGAAAATGTATAAACTATAATGATATTTAAATAAGGTTGTTTATTATATATTTTTATTTTCTTTTTGGCTTGTGTAGATCTGAAGCAATGACCTTTTCATTCCTGATATTAATAATTTATGTGTTTTATTAGTCTTGTTAACACTTAATCATTTTTACTAGGTTTTACATAGAACCATAGTTGGCTTTGTTAATTTATTATATATTCTTTTATTTCTCTCAATTTTCATTCATATATTTTGAATCTGTTATTCTGCTATTTGTTGCATATACTTTTTGCCGTTATTATCTTCGTGGTGGCTTGATTCTTTTGCCATTGTGAACATCCTTTCCCACCCTCCACCCCATTGCCTTTATCTCTAGAAATGATTCTTGCCTTATAAACTACTTTGTTTGGTATTAGTTTTGCTGCATGAACTATCTTCTGGGTGGAGATGTCTGGTGTATCTCCTTCTACCCTAATTCTTTTCTGTGTTCTTATATTTAGGGTGTGATTTTGCGAACCATTTTCTTAATGCAGTCTGCCAATCTTTGCCTTTTAACTAGAGAATTTTGTTTTCTTATGTGTAATGCAGTCATTAACATATTTTGGTTTTTATGTTAATATTTAATATCTGTTTTCTATTTGTCTCACCCACTTTAAGTTTTTTCTTTCCATTCTTGTCTCCTTGTGGACTAATCAGATGTTTTAAATTCCATATTTTCCCTTCATTAACTTACTAGTTGTAAAGTCTTTAACATATTTAGTGGCTACATTAGAGCATGCATCTTGACTTATATAGTCAAATATAAATTAGTAATTTTTCCTTTTCCCAGCAATGCTGGAACCTCAGTTCCATTTAATCACATTTACTCCCTCATGCTTTTTGTGTTATTAACTGTAATTGAGTTTTCAGTAATTGGTGTGCTAAGTTACATCTCTCCCACACCATACTTACAAGTACAAGTGATTCATTAGTCCCAAGATTGAAATATGACATTTATTCCTGATAAACTTCATCTTGTTAGAGCCCTCATAATGCTGATTCTACTTAGGTTCTTTACTATTCCCACAGATTTTAATGGTGTAATACTTTTGAGAATGTCTTTATTTGAATTTGTTAGAAGAGTTAGTCTAAACATGTCTTCCTTGCATGTATTTGGACAATCCTAACTTCAAATTGGCCAGAATGTTGCTCTTAATTTTAAAGAAAATCAGCTTGGAAGAGCAGCAGTTGTTAAAAGTAACTTTATCATTCTGATAGGAATAATAAGCTCTTTTTCTCTTCTTATACACTCATCATGGAAATTTGGAAGTGGTCAAAATATTATGGATAGTAACCATTAGAAAGGTTTTACCATAGATTAATTATAATCCATGACTGAGGTGTTTCTTTGTAGAAAATTTAATTAGAAAGAAAGAAGGAAAATTCATAGCTATTTGTTGCCTTTTTCAATATACTCTGACTTCTTTTCAGAAGTGAAAATAATGCTACTAATGAAGATATTTGTTGCTGTATCAGTCATCTATTGCCTCAATAATAGTGTGTTTTGCATGATCACCCCAAACCATTTATTTTGCTCACAAGTCTGGAGGGTGGCAATTTAGTCTGGCATTGGCTTGGCCATTCTTTGAATCTGGGCTGGGATTACTTGCCCACCTGGCATCAACTGGCTATTGGCTGATCTAGGATAGTTTTGGCTGTGATGATTGGAGCTATTCATGACTGGAGCAAGCTAGCTCAAGTTTGTGTTCGTTGCAATCACAGAGAAGCAATGGAACAAACTAAAACACTCAAGCATTTTTCCAAGCCCCTGTTTGATTCACATTTGCTTGTTGACATGGCTGAGCCAGAGTCAAGGGGTGGGGCAGAACATCTCACTCAAAGTAGGAGAGCATTGCAAAGTTATATGGCAAAGTGTATGAATAAAAGATGGTTGGAAAATGGGGGCTATCAATCTATTTAATGGCCAGAATGATAAATACTATAGTCAATAAGGAAAGAAAGTTGGGGGTCACAAACTGTATCTTTGCACATTTGGGTAGAATAAAATATAGGAAATTATTGAGAGCCTTATTATTTTGGTTCCCAAGTGTTCAGATTTTAGGGGTTTATGATTTGATTGAGAATGGTTTGATTGGCCTGGTTTAATTTTTTTAAGTTAGAGTTATAGACTATTCATGCTCATTAATTTTCCTTTGCTCTAAAGATTGTGACATTTGTTTTGAATTACAAACCAGTCTTGATTAGGTAAGGGAATAAACACATCATAATCAGCTTAGGTAGTACATCCCATAAATATATTTGGTTCATATATTTTACTAGGGGCATTGGCAGCTTATGTTTAATTATTTATAGTAAGACTTCATAATACTCTAATAGGTGTCTGGCCATATATTTGAGAGGAGGAACAACATTTTTCCTTGGTTTTATTTTATTTATTTTAACTTTTAATTTTATATTGGAGTATAGATGATTAACAATGTTGTGATAGTTCTAGGTGCACAGCAAAGCAACTCAGCCATACATATACATGTATCCATTCTCCTCCAGACTCCCCTCCCATTCAGGCTGCCACATAGCATTGAGCAGAGTTCCTTGTGCTATACAGTAGGTCCTTGTTGGTTATCCTTTTTAAGTATAGCAGTGTGTAAATGTCAATCCCAAACTCCCTAACTGTCCCTTCCCTCCACCCTTCCCCCACTGTAACCATAAGTTCATTCTCTAAGCCTTTGAGTCCGTTTCTGTTTTGTAAATACGTTCATTTGTATCATTTCTTTTTAGATTCTGCATATAAGTGATATCATATGATATTTCTCTTTCTCTGTCTGACTTACTTTGCTCAGTATGACAATCTCTAAGTCCATCCATGTTACTGCAAATGGCATTATTTCATTCTTTTTTATGGCTGAGTAATATTCCATTGTATATATGTACCACATCTTCTTTATCCATTCCTCTGTTGATGCACATTTAGGTTGCTTCCATGTCTTGTCTATTGTGAACAGTGCTGCAGTGAACATTGGGGTGCATGTATCCTTTTGGACCCTGTTTTTCTCCAGATATATGCCCAGGAGTGGGATTGCAGGGTCATATGGTAGCTCATTTTTAGTTTTCTAAGGAACCTCCATACTGTTCTCCATAGTGGCTGCACCAATTTACATTCCCACCAACAGTGTAGGAGGGTTCCCTTCTCTGCACACCCTGTCCAGAATTTATTGTTTGTGGATTTTTCGATGATAGCCATTTTGACTGGCGTGAAGTGATATCTCATTGTAGTTTTGATTTGCATTTCTCTAATCATTAGTGATGTTGAACATCTTTTCATGTGCCTGTTGGCCATCCGTGTCTTCCTTGGAAAAATGTCTGTTTAGGTCTTCTGCCCATTTTTTATTGGGTTATTTGTTTTGATGATATTAAGCCGTTTGAGCTGTTTGTAAATTTTGGAGACTAATCCCTTGTCGGTCGGATGATTTGCAAATATTTTCTCCCAGTCTGTGGGTTGTCTTTTCCTTTTGTTTATGGTTTCCTTTGCTGTGCAAGAGCTTTTGAGTTTAATTAGGTCCCGTTTGTTTATTTTTGTCCTTATTTCCATTACTCTGGGAGGTGGATCGGAAAAGATATTGCTGCGATTTATGTCAGAGAGTGTTCTGCCTATGTTTTCCTCTAGGAGTTTTATAGTGTCCTGTCTCACATTTAGTTCTTTAATCCATCTTGAGCTTATTTTTTGTATGGTGTTAAAGAGTGATCTAATTTCATTTTTTTTAACATGTAGCTGTCCAGTTTTCCCAGCAGTATTTGTTGAAGAGACTGTATTTCCACCATTGTATAGTCTTACCTTCTTTGTCATAGATTTATTGACCATAGGTGTGTGGGTTTATTTCTGGGCTTTCTATCTTGTTCCATTGATCTATAGTTCTATTTTTGTGTCAGTACCATACTGTTTTGATGACTGTAGCTTTGTAGTATAGTCTGAAGTCAGGGAGCCTGATTCCTCCAGCTCCACTTTTCTTTCTTAATACTGTTCTGGCTATTCGGGGTCTTTTATGTCTCCATAAAAATGTTAAGATTTTTTTGTTCTAGTTCTATGAAAAATGCCATTGGTAATTTGATAGGGATTGCATTGAATCTGTAGATTGCCTAAGGTAGTATAGTCATTTCAATAATATTTATTTTTCCAATCCAAGAACATGGTATTTCTTTCCATCTGTTTCTGTCTTCTTCGATTTCTTTCATCAGCATCTTATAGTTTTCAGAGTACAGGTCTTTTGTATCCTTAGGTAGGTTTATTCCTAGGTATTTTATTCTTTTTGATGCAATGGTAAATGGGATTGTCTCTTGAATTTCTCTTTCTGGTCTTTCATTGTTAGTGTATAGAAATGCAACAGATTTGTGTGTATTAATTTTGTAGCCTGAACTTTACCAGATTCATTGATGAGCTCTAGTAGTTTTCTGGTAGCGTCTTTAGGATTCTCTATGTGTAGTATCATGTCATCTGCAGACAGTGACAGTTTTACTTCTTCTTTTCCAATTTGAATTCCTTTTATTTCTTTTTCTTCTCTGATTGCCATAGCTAGGACTTCCAAAACTATGTTGAATAAAAGTGGTGAGAGTGGGCATCCTTGTCTTGTTCCTGATCTTAGAAGAAATGCTTTCAGCTTTTCACTGTTGAGTATGATGCTAGCTGTAGGTTTGTCATATATGGCTTTTATTATGTTGAGGTAGGTTCCCTCTATGCCCACTTTCTAGAGAGTTTCTATCATAAATAAGTGTTGAATTTTGTGAAAAGCTTTTTCTGCATCTATTGAGATGATCATATGGTTTTTATTCTTCAATTTGTTGATGTGGTGTATCACACTGATTTGTGGATATTGAAAAATCCTTGCATCCCTGGGATAAATCCCACTTGATCATGGTGTATGATCCTTTTAATGTATTGTTCGATTTGAATTGCTAGTATTTTGTTGAGGATTTTTGCATCTATGTTCATCAGTGATATTGGCCTGTAATTTTCTTTTTTAGTGGTATCTTTGGTTTTGGTATCAGGGTGATGGTGGCCTCATAGAATGAGTTTGAGAGTTTTCCTTCTTCTGCAGTTTTTTGGAACAGTTTCAGAAGGACAGGTGTTAGCTCTTCTCTAAATGTTTAATAGGATTCGCCTGTGAAGTCATCGGGTCCTGGACTTTTGTTTGTTGGGAGTTTTTAATTACAGCTTCAATTTCAGTGCTTGTGATTTGTTTGTTCATATTTTCTGTTTCTTCCTGGTTCAGTCTTGGGAGTCTGTACCTTTCTCAGAATTTGTCCATTTCTTCTAGGTTGTCCATTTTATTGGCATACGGTTGCATATAGTAGTCTCTTATGATCCTTCATATTTCTGTGGTGTCAGTTGTAACTACTCCTTTTTCATTTCTAACTTTATTGATTTGAGTCCTCTCCCTTTTTTTTCTTGATGAGTCTGGCTAAAGATTTATCAAGTTTGTCTGTCTTTTCAAAGAACCAGCTTTTAGTTTCATTGATCTTTACTATTGTCTTCTTTGTTTCATTTATTTCTGCTCTGAACTTTATGATTTCTTTACTTCTACTAACTTTCAGTTTTGTTTAGGTGTAAGGTTAGGTTGTTTATTTGAGATTTTTCTTGTTTCCTGAGGTAAGTTTGTATTGCTATAAACTTCCCTCTTAGAACTGCTTTTGTTGTATCCCATACGTTTTGGATTGTTGTGCTTTCATTTTCATTTGTCTCTAGATATTTTTTGATTTTCTGTTTGATTTCTTCAGTGATCCATTGGTTGTTTAGAAGCATATTGTTTAGCCTCCACGTGTTTGTGTTCTTTATAGTTTTTTTCTTGTAGTTTATTTCTAATCTCATAGCATTATGGTCAGAAAAGATGCTTGATATGATTTTAGTTTTCTTAAATTTACCAAGGCTTGCTTTGTGGCCCAGGATGTGCTCAATCCTGGAGAATATTCTGTGTGCACTTGAGAAGAATGTGTATTCTTCTGTTTTTGGATGGAGTTTTCTACAAATATCAATTAAGTCCCTCTGGTCTAATGTATCATTTAAGGCCTGTGTTTGCTTATTGATTTTCTGTCTGGGTGATCTGTCAATTGACTAAAGTGGGGTGTTAAAGTCCCCCACTATTATTGTGTTACTGTTGATTTCTCCCCTTATGGCTGATAGTATTTGCCTTATATATTGAGGTGCTTCCTTGGTTTTCAATCAGAGACTTCCTGTGATACTACTGGTTTTGTGGGAATGTGGTGAAAATTTTACTTTCTACATTTTAGGGGAGAGTTTGGTACTTAAAAACAGATTCTAAAATTTCTTTATGTTTCTAGAAAAATGAGAGTTAAGTTACTTTCAGAGTCTTGGTTCTACTATTCTTTTAAAGGTACCTATAAGAACATAAGAATTGTTATACTTAGGTCTTTTTGTTAAAGAAGTATATACAAGTAGAAAAAAAATGTATGTATACAAATAGGAAAAAAATCAAGGTAGGCAAACTAAGATATTAATGGTACTTATCTTTGGAAAATAATATCAGGGATAATTTTAAGTTCCTTTTAGTGATATTTTTCAAATTTTCTAAAAATAAATATTGATTATTTCATCAGAATTAAAAATTGATTAAAATTTCATTTAAGGTGTTATGTGTCATTGCCTTCAAAATTTAGAACCATTGCTGAGTTTTTCATTCTACATCAATATATATGCATTTAGCTGATAAATATACTTTCTATAAAATTACCTACATTCATACTGGCAGTCTGTCATGCTCACATACATACTTGGTGCCCCAGAAGAACTGAATTACTTGGATTTCTCTGAACTTCCCTTTCTGCCTTGTCCCTTTAGAGTCAAGGTTAGCTCAGGCTAACTCCTTTTTATCGTTCAGGTCTTAGCATAAATATTGCTCACCTATGTAAGCCTCTTCTGATCCCCTAGACAAATTGCCCTCCCTAGCACTTATCAAAATTATAATTAATTGTTTATGTAATTAAGTAACTTCATACTAGTTGGTCTTCCTTCTAGATTGTAAGCTACATAATAGTAGGACCCTGTTTAATTGTATTCACTATTGTATATGATACAATATTTCTCTGCAATTAGCACAGTGCCTGAAACATAGAAGTGCTAAAGAAATGTCTTTTGAGTAAATGGATCAATGTTGGAAAGATGGATAGAAAGATAGTTGGCTAGATAGAAGGGTGGATTGAATCTACTCTTTCTAGAGAACCTAGCCAAATACCTTCAACCTAGAGTGCTCCCTTCTCTGTCTTCCCTGGCACACTTGGCTGCTCCTCTACCTAGGTGTGTGTTGCATCTTCATTCACTTGTTCAATAGTTATTTATTGAACACTTACTAAGTTTCAAGCATTGTATTATTGCTGTACTTTAAATGGTAAAGAAGATGTATTAGTTGCTATCCTGGGGCTTATATTCTGACAGAGATGATTAAAAAAGTAAATAAACAAGTCCATAGGGTAATTTCAAATAATAATAAGTGCCCAAAAGAAAACTAAATGGACACAGGAGTGCAAATATCTTTTCAAGATCCTGATTTCAATACTTTTGTATAAATACCTAGAAGTGGGATTGCTGGATCATGTGGTAGTTCTAATTTTTTGGAGATGCTCCACAATGTTTTCCTTAGTGGCTGTTTACTGTAGTGTTATTCACAATAGTCAAGAGGTGGAAATAACCCAAATTCCATTGATGAATGAATGAATAAGAAAATGTGGTATATACAATGGAATATTATTCAGCTTTAAAAAAGGAAATCCTGTCATGTGCTACAACATGGATGAACCTTCAGGATATTATGGTAAGTGAAATAAGCCAGTCACAGAAAGACAAATGTTACATGATTCCACTTACGTGAGGTAAATAAGTTAGTCAAACTCATAGAAGCACAGAGTTGAATGTTGGTTGCCAAGGTTTGGGGGTAGGGAGAAATGGGGAATTGTTGAATGGATATAGAGTTTCAGTCATGCAAGATAAAAAGGTTCTGGAGATTTACTGTACAATAATCTGCATATAGTAACAACATGGTACTGTATGCTTAAAACTTTGTTAGGGTAGATCTCACGTTATATATTTTTTACTATAATAAAAAAAAAGGTTAAATGGAGTAATGTGAGAGTGACTGAGTGGGTGAGGGTGTTGTGTCTTCTTTAGAATGATGGTCAGAAAAAAACCTCTTTGAAGTGAAGACAATGAGCTGATGCCAGAATGCCGAGAAGAAATCATGAAAACGTCAGAATGTTCTAGACCAGAGCTGTCCTATAGAAATATAGTGTGAGCCACATAAGTAATTTTAATTTTTCTAGTAGCCACATTAAAAAAGAAACAGATAAAATTAATTTTAATAGTGTATTTTGTAGAACCCAGTATTTCCACAATATTATTTCATCCCATAACTATCTTAAATTATTTGTGGTGCATTTTACATTATTCTTTTGTACAAAGTCTTCAAAATCGAGTGTTCATTTCACACTTAAAACACATCTCAATTTACAGTAGCCACATTTCAAGTACTCAATAACCACGTGTGGCTATGGAATACCCTACTGGATAGTGCAGGTATAGACAGAGAAGACAGCAGGGGCAAATGGCTTCTACTAGGGTTGGATTTGGAGAGTTGAGAAAAAGAAAACAGTCCAGAATGGCTGGAGAAAAGGGAAATACATGTCAATCATGTCAGGCTCTAACAGGTTGCAAGCACCTCCTTGACCACAGGATTCTTTCTTTTCATTCCACAGCTCAAGATATAAAGTAGGTGACACCTAAGTATTTGATGAATAAGTGAATTGAAGAGATGATTAAATACAGGAGAAATGGCTTGTTGAGCAAAAAAGAATTTTTTTTCATTTATGTTTACTCTCTTAAAAGCTTTTGAACATTAGACTCTGGTACATGCTAGTTTCTTTCAGCCTATCTATTTATGCCAGGTTTTGCAAACTCCTTCTGAATGTATCATCATTGTTAAAGAAATAATTGCCAATTTGGAGTAAACATTTATTGAACAGCCTTAAATAATTATCCTGTGAGGTATGTTTTGGAATTATCATCCATGTTGTGTGCAATGTTTTATGAAATAATTGCTAGCTAGTACAATGCCTCATTGAAATAACGGTCTGTTTAGTGCAATATTGTCACCCAGCAATTGTTTATGCTTTGTGGTTTTCAGTTGCCTGGAATCTTCTTTTGTGTGATATTTCATTAAAGATTTTCTATTCTGCATAATGGGAAGATGAGCTGCTAGAGCTCTTAATTACTAGGTATAGCTGTATAGCTTATTGAGTAATGGAAACACACAAAGAATTGTGTTCTTAATCACACAAGTTGCCCTCACTCATTGCTCAGTTGAAGATGGACAAACACAGGCTTGAGTCTATTAATACTGTTTTGTGCTGTTCATTAAATGTTCATTTCTGGTATTTGTGTCATCAAACTAAAAATATAGAAGCATAGGCTCTTTTCTTTTTATTGTGTTGTAGATCAAATTCTCTGGAAACAGAGAGCTTGGGGTGTAAGATGTTTATTTGAGATCAGTCTCTGTAGAAGAAAGCAAGAGAGGACAGGTCTGCGTAGAATGAAGGAGTTGAACGCTGATGCAGACCAGTAGTACCTCAGTCAACCTGGCAGGGAGCTCTGGGGTGAGCATTGCTTGTCAGAGCTGTCCCCCATCAAGCTGAAATGGGGGGCCTTTACACCCCAACCTTGCACAGTTGCCAGATGCAGGCTGCTCACGGAAAGGCTTGACCTTGGGCCGGGAGGCTGCAGCTGAGGCAGACCTTGAAGAAGGTGACAGCTGGAGTCTACAGTCCTCACAGCTGGTCAGCATGTCCTTCCTTGAAGGGCAGTCTGGGTGGCACAGCTCACTGTTTGCCACATGCTACTAAACCCAACAGTACCAATTTTTCACTGTCATTAAAATTTTATCCCATTTTTAGTTTTACATTCAATTTATTTAGCCTAATGCCTTCATGCCTAGCTTTATTTTATGTTTGTGTACATTTACACAACACTGTAACATAATATAGGTCAAGGCTGGAGAAGGAGTCAGTGGCAATTTCCTTTAAAAAGACTCTTTACATTATTTGAGTATGAGTAACACTGATTTTTTTCTGCCAGAGTAATACATTTGCTTTGTAAAAAAGTTACAGAAATAGATAAATTGAGATATGAAAGGTTCCCACAGCTTTCTTGAGTAAGACAATTCCCCCCGCAAATTTGCTTTGTTACCAAAGAAGTTAAGTTGAATAGGATGCAGGGGAACCAAGAAATCCATGTGTTGACTACATCAGTCAAAGTAGTTAGGTAGGTTTTTACATAGACATTTGGTGTGTATGAGACACACAGCATATTGATGTGGCTTATTTATCTCCAGGAAGAATTCTTTACTTGGGAAAGGATACAGAAATAATGAATGATAGGTTAGATAGGTAGATAGATAAGATAGATCAGTGATATATATAGGCAGACAGATGGATTGATGGATGTCACATCCATAGAGAAATTCCCTCAGAGTATGGGGTCTTTTACCCTATGGTAAACTTCAATGAGATAGCACTTGCATCAGGTTAGATGGATGGATAGATGATGGATGGATAGGTAGGTAGGTAGGTAGGTAGGTAGGTAGATAGATAGATAGATAGGTAGGTAGATAGATAGATAGTAGATTGATAAAAATTATTGGGCACACTTCATTTCAGGCACTAAGTGCCTCGTGTATGAAGACATTTCACCCCCTCAACTGTCCTATGAAATGGTTGTTATTATAATCCTCACTTTACAGTTGAGGAAACTGAGGCACATACATTGATGTTAAGATATTTGCCCAAAGAAATGCAGCAAATAAGTATGCAGACATGAGTTTCAAATCAAGGAAATTTCCTTTGGAAAACTACCTTCTATATATTCTGTGTTTCTAAACATTCAGGCAATCTGGCTGATTAGAGATTTAACAAGGAGCAGTTTATTTTCATCATTACCTAGGATGTGTCCCTGGTGCCTCTGAGCCACCTATAAGGGAATTGCTAAGTGACACATTATCCCACAATTGCACTCTTTTATTAGGCCAAACCTTCCCAGAGTCAGTGGCACTTGGTTGCTTTTGTTAGCTGAAGTTGAGGGGTTATTGCGTTCCTATGGAACAAAGCTAAAGTTTTTCTTTGGCAGTATAAAAGGGATAGCGTGACATCCACTCCACAACCAACTGGTTATTTCTAAGTCCCTAAAATTTTGTCACAAACCAGTGAAGGCTCTGTAAGATGCCTCCAGCGCTAGGTTATTTATCATTTACATTTGCAAGCCTCTTCACTTCTCTGAGAATTGGTGCCTTCTTTGTAAAAACTGAGTTAAGTTACTCTCTACTTGCCTAGCTGACTTGTTGGATCACGGTTTTAAAGCGCTTTGTAAACTCTGAACATTTTAACTAGGCAGTCTAAAAAAATATTTTGTTAACAATAAATATGCTATGGTTTTATTCTTGCTTCCTTGTATACTATTTGTAATCTCCTTTATTAATTCAGCTGGCCCGTCATTTCGTTTTTACCATCTGCCTAATGAGTCCCAGGTACGCAAGGAACATGCAGTGGAAATCAAGGCATGCTCTTGTTCTCAGGTGCATAAACCCTACAAATACAATACAGTGTGACAAATGCTATGATGGTTTAAATTGGAGTTTCTTAATATCGGCCCTACTGACATTTCAGACAGACAGTTCTTTGTTGTGGGAGCTCTCCTGCACATTGTATGATGTTTAGCAGCATCCCTGGCTTCTACCCACTAGATGCCAGTAGCAACCTTCCCCCAGGTTGTGACAACCAAAAATGCCTGTAGGCGTTGCCACATGGCCTCTGAGGGGAGGGGCAAAATTGCACCCAGTTGAGAACCATTGGGTTAAACAAAGGGTGCCTTGACTTTCTGCAAGATGTGACGTCTAAGCTGAGATCTTCGCAATAAGCAGGAGTTAGCCAGTTGAAGAGAGTAGGTAAAGGGGAGAGTGTATACATTAATCCCAGAGGCAATATCCTAAAAGCCAAAACATTAGGAAATAACTTGTTTTCTTTTGTACCTGACAGCTAGTGAATCTGAATGGTCATTAAACTGTTTTCCTGCATTCAAAAATTTACCTAGTCTTTTTGTGCTAAGAAGATTGGAGCTTCATGTAGATTGGAATACTATCAAATATGGTCTTTCCTACTTAGTATATTTACAAAAGAAGAGTTTAAAGAATTGAGGAGGACAAAATGAGTAGAGGGAATCGCTATGATTTCCCAACAATTAGAACAATTGGAGTTACCTCATATGCTAGAATAAGTGAGGATTCTATAAGAATGAATAAAATTCATGCTTATTATGATGACAAAAGTGTAGAAAATTTTTCAAGCATAAGAATTCTTATGAAATTTCTCCTTCTATGCTAAAAGTAGGGCAGAATTCTCCAGAATGAGGTAACCTAGAAACTTAGGACTGTTCATTTTATAATTATATATGTTCTTTTCATGAACTGACAGCTCAGATATAGATTTCTGGAACTAGATTATAGCACAGGACTGGTCTGAAGCTGTACTTTGAAGCACAGAACACTAAAGCTTGCAGAGAAGCTGGAGATTGTATTGTCTAAATCCGAAGAGGTCAGATGTTTGTGTAAGCTCAAATGACTACACAGTGGCAGTGTGTGGACTTTATTTTTGACCTCCAGTCCATTTCTGCCATGCATCTTGGTATCTTTTCCATTTTCCAGGAACTCAACGTTTTACTGTATCCAATGAGAAGTGTTTGTATGGGACCAATCAAATCCTGGACAGAGTGTTTAGGGGATGTTTGTGTCATCATACAAAACCCAGTGCTTCATACAAAGCTATTCTTTAAAGTAGATGTTTGCTGGTTCTTCAATTTTTTTTTCTTTTTTACTCACACTTTATTTCTTTTCTTTTTTTTTTAACGTATTTATTGGAGTATAATTGCTTTACAATGGTGTGTTAGTTTCTGCTTTATAACAAAGTGAATCAGCTATACATATACATATATCCCCATATCCCCTCCCTCTTGCATCTCCCTCCTACCCTCCCTATCCCACCCCTCTAGGTGGTCACAAAGCACCGAGCTGATCTCCCTGTGCTATGCGGCTGCTTCCCACTAGCTATCTGTTTTACATGTGATAGTGTATATATGTCCATGCCACGCTGTCACTTTCTCCCATCTTACCCTTCCCCCTCCCTGTGTCCTCAAGTCCATTTTCTAGTAGGTCTGCGTCTTTATTCCCGTCTTGCCCCTAGGTTCTTCATGACCATTTTTTTTTTTTTTAGATTCCATTTATATATATTAGAATATGGTATTTGTTTTTCTCTTTCTGACACACTTCACTCTGTATGACAGACTCTAGGACCATCCAGCTCACTACAGATAACTCAATTTCATTTCTTTTTATGGCTGAGTAATATCCCATTGTATATATGTGCCACATCTTCTTTATCCATTCATCTGTCGATGGACGCTTAGGTTGCTTCCATGTCCTGGCTATTGTACATAGAGCTGCAACGAGCATTGTGGTACATGACTCGTTTTGAATTATGGTTTTCTCAAGGTATATGCCCAGTAGTGGGATTGCTGGGTCGTATGGTAGTTCCATTTTTAGTTTTTGAAGGAACCTCCGTACTGTTCTCCGTAGTGGTTGTATCAATTTACATTCCCACCAACAGTGCAAGAGGGTTCCCTTTTCTCCGCACCCTGTCCAGCATTTATTGTTTGTAGATGTTTTGATGATGGCCATTCTGACGGGTGTGAGGTGATACCTCATTGTAGTTTTCATTTGCGTTTCTCTAATGATTACCGATGTTGAGCATCCTTTCATGTGTTTCTTGGCAATCTGTATATCTTCTTTGGAGAAATCTCTATTTAGGACTTCTGCCCATTTTTGGATTGGGTTGTTTGTCTTTTTGATATTGAGCTGCATGAGCTGCTTGTATATTTTGGAGATTAATACTTTGTCAGTTGCGTCGTTTGCAAATATATTCTCCCATTCTGAGGGTTTTTTCGTCTTGTTTATAGTTTCCTTTGCTGTGCAAAAGCTTTTAAGTTTCATTAGGTCCCATTTGTTTATTTTTGTTTTTATTTCAGTTTCTCTAGGAGGTAGGTCAGAAAGGCTCTTGCTGTGATTTATGTCACAGAGTGTTCTGCCTATGTTTTCCTCTAAGAGTTTATAGTGATTGGGCTTACATTTAGGTCTTTAATCCATTTTGAGCTTATATTTGTGTATGGTGTTAGGGAGTGTTCTAATTTCATTCTTTTACATGTAGCTGTCCGGTTTTCCCAGCACCACTTATTGAAGAGGCTGTCTTTTCTCCATTGTATACTCTTGCCTCCTTTATCAAAGATAAGGTGACCATAGGTGCGTGGGTTTATCTCTGGGCTTTCTATCCTGTTCCATTGATCTATATTTCTGTTTTTGCGCCAGTACCATACTGTCTTGATTACTGTAGCTTTGTACTATAGTCTGAAGTCAGGGAGCCTGATTCCTCCAGCACCGTTGTTCTTTCTCCAGATTGCTTTGGCTATTCAGGGTCTTTTGTGTTTCCATACAAATTGTGAAATTTTTTATTCTGTTTCTGTGAAAAATGCCATTGGTAGTTTGATAGGGATTGCACTGAATCTGTAGATTGCTTTGGGTAGTAGAGTCATTTTCACAATGTTGATTCTTCCAATCCAAGAACATGGTATATCTCTCCATCTATTTATATCATCTTCAATTTCTTTCATCAGTGTCTTATAGTTTTCTGCATACAGGTCTTTTGTCTCCTTAGGTAGGTTTATTCCTAGGTATTTTATTCTTTTTGTGGCAATGGTAAATGGGAGTGTTTTTATAATTGCACTGTCAGAGTTTTCATCATTAGTGTATAGGAATGCAAGAGATTTCTGTGCATTAATTTTGTATTCTGCTACTTTACCAAATTCATTGATTAGCTCTAGTAGTTTTCTGGTAGCATCTTTAGGATTCTCTATGTATAGTAACATGTCACCTGCAAACAGTGACAGCTTTACTTCTTCTTTTCCAATTTGGATTTCTTTTATTTCTGTTTCTTCTCTGATTGCTGTGGCTAAACCTTCCAAAACTATGTTGAAGAATAGTGGTGAGAGTGGGCAACCTTGTCTTGTTCCTGATCTTAGCAGAAATGGTTTCAGTTTTTCACCATTGGGAATGATGTTCGCTGTGGGTTTGTCATATATGGCCTTTATCATGTTGAGGTAAGTTCCCTCTATGCCTACTTTCTGGAGGGTTTTCATAAATTGGTGTTGAATTTTGTCAAAAGCTTTTTCTGCATCTATTGAGATGATCATATGGTTTTTCTCCTTCAATTTGTTAATATGGTGTATCACATTGATTGATTTGCGTATATTGAAGAATCCTTGCATTCCTGGGATAAACCCCACTTGATCATGGTGTATGATCCTTTTAATGTGCTGTTGGATTCTGTTTGCTAGTATTTTGTTGAGGATTCTTGCGTCTGTGTTCATCAGTGATATTGGCCTGTAGTTTTCTTTCTTTGTGACATCTTTGTCTGGTTTTGGTATCAGGGTGATGGTGGCCTCATAGAATGAGTTTAGGAGTGTTCCTCCCTCTGCTATATTTTGGAAGAGTTTGAGAAGAATACGTGTGAAGCTTCTCTAAATGTTTGATAGAATTCACCTGTGAAGCCATCTGGTCCTGGGCTTTTTTTTACTGGAAGATTTTTAATCACGGTTTCAATTTCAGTGCTTGTGATTGGTATGTTCATATTTTCTATTTCTTCCTGGTTCAGTCTCAGAAGGTTGTGCGTTTCTAAGAATTTGTCCATTTCTTCCAGGTTGTCCAGTTTATTGGCATATAGCTGCTTGTAGTAGTCTCTCATGATCCTTTGTATTTCTGCAGTGTCAGTTGTTACTTCTCCTTTTTCATTTGTAATTCTATTGATTTGAGTCTTCTTCCTTTTTTTCTTGATGAGTCTGGCTAATGGTTTATCAATTTTGTTTATATTCTCAAAGAACCAGCTTTTAGTTTTATTGATCTTTGCTATCGTTTCCTTCATTTCTTTTTCATTTATTTCTGCTCTGATCTTTATGATTTCTTTCCTTCTGTTAACTTTGGGGTTTTTTTGTTCTTCTTTCTCTAGTTGCTTTAGGTGTAAGGTTAGGTTGTTTATTTGAGATGTTTCTTATTTCTTGAGGTAGGATTGTATTGATATAAACCTCCTTCTTAGAACTGCTTTTGCTGCATCCCATAGGTTTTGGGTCGTCGTGTCTTCATTGTCATTTGTTTCTAGGTATTTTTCGATTTCTTCTTTGATTTCTTCAGTGATCTATTGGTTGTTAAGTAGTGTACTGGTTAGCCTCCATGTGTTTGTATTTTTTACAGATTTTTTCCTGTAATTGATATCTTGTCTCATAGCGTTGTGGTCAGAAAAGATACTTGATACGATTCCAATTACCTTAAATTTACCAAGGCTTCATTTGTGACCCAAGATATGATCTATCCTGGAGAATGTTCCATGAACACTTGAGAAGAAAGTGTATTCTTTTGTTTTTGAATGGAATGTCCTATAAATAGCAATTAACTCCATCTTGTCTAGTGTATCATATAAAGCTTGTCTTTCCTTATCTATTTTCATTTTGGATGATCCGTCCATTGGTGAAAGTGGGGTGTTAAAGTCCCCTACTATGATTGTGTTAATGTCAGTTTCCCCTTTTATGGCTGTTAGTATTTGCCTTATGTATTGAGGTGCTCCTATGTTGGGTGCATAAATATTTACAATTGTTATATCTTCTTCTTGGATTGATACCTTGATCATTATGTAGTGTCCTTCTTTGTCTCTTGTAATAGTCTTTGTTTTAAAGTTTATTTTGTCTGATATGAGAATTGCTACTCCAGCTTTCTTTTGATTTCTATTTGCGTGGAATATCTTTTTCCATCCCCTCACTTTCAGTCCGTATGTGTCTCTAGGTCTGAAGTGGGTCTCTTGTAGACAGCATATATACAGGTATTGTCTTTGTATCCCTTCAGCCAATCTATGTCTTTTGTTTGGAGCATTTACTCCATTTACCTTTAAGGTAATTATCAATATGTATGTTCCTATTAGCATTTTCTTAATTGTTTTGCGTTTGTTATGGTAGGTCTTTTCCTTCTCTTGTGTTTCCTGCCTAGAGAAGTTCCTTTAGCATTTGTTGTAAAGCTGGTTGTGGTGGGCCTGAATTCTCTTAGCTTTTGCTTGTCTGTAAAGGTTTTAATTTCTCCATCAAATCTGAATGAGGTCCTTGCTGGATAGGGTAACCTTGGCTATAGGTTTTTCTCCTTCATCACTTTAAATATGTCCTGCCACTCCCTTCTGGCTTGCAGAGTTTCTGCTGAAAGATCAGCTTATGGGGATTCCCTTGTGTGTTATTTGTTGTTTTTCCATTGCTGCTTTTAATGCTTTTTCTTTGTATTTAATTTTTGATAGTTTGATTAATATGTGTCTTGGCGTGTTTCTCCTTGGATTCATCCTGTATGGGCCTCTCAGTGCTTCCTGGACTTGATTAACTATTTCCTTTCCCATATTAGGGAAGTTTTCAACTATAACCTCTTCAAATATTTTCTCAGTCCCTTTCTTTTTCTCTTCTTCTTCTGGGACCCCTATAATTCGAATGTTGGTGCATTTAATATTGTCCCAGAGGTCTCTGAGACTGTCCTCAATTCTTTTCTTTCTTTATTCTGTTCTGCAGTAGTTATTTCCACTATTTTATCTTCTAGGTCACTTATCCGTTCTTCTGCCTCAGTTATTCTGCTATTGATCCCATCTAGAGTATTTTCAATTTCATTTATTGTGTTGTTCATCATTGTTTGTTTGCTCTTTAGTTCTTCTAGGTCCTTGTTAGACGTTTCTTGTATTTTCTCCATTCTATTTCCAAGATTTTAGATCATCTTTACTATCATTATTCTGCCTATTTCCTCTTCATTTGTTAGGTCTGGTGGGTTTTTACCTTGCTTCTTCATCTGCTGTGTGTTTCTCTGTCTTCTCATTTTTCTTAACTCACTGTGTTTGGGTTCTCCTTTTTGCAGGCTGCAGGTTTGTAGTTCCCGTTGTTTTTGGTGTCTACCCCAAGTGGCTAAGTTTGGTTCAGTGGGTTGTGTAGGCTTCCTGGATGTAGGGGACGAGTGTCTGTGTTCTGGTGGATGAGGCTGGATCTTGTCTTTCTGGTGGGCAGGTCCATGTCTGGTGGTGTGTTTTGGGGTGTCTGTGCACTTATTATGATTTTAGGCAGCCTCTCTGCTAATGGGTGGTGGTGTGTTCCTGTCTCACTAGTTATTTGGCATGGGGTGTCCAGCACTGTAGCTTGCTGATCGTTGAGTGGAGCTGGGTCTTAGAATTGAGATGGAGATCTCTGGGAGATTTTTGCCATTTTATATTACATGGAGCTGGGAGGTCTGTGGTGGACCAATGTCCTGAACTTGGCTCTCCTACCTCAGAGGCACAGCCCTGACACTGGGCCAGAGCCCCAAGAGCCTGTTATGCACACAAGAAAGGGAGAAAGAAAGGAAGGAAGGAAGGAAGGAAGGAAGAAAGGAAAAGATAAAATAAAATAAAAAAATAAAGTTATTAAAATAAAAAATAATTAGTAAAAAAAATGTTTAAAGTAATAAAGAAAAGAAAGAAAGAAGAGAGCAACCAAACCAAATAACAAATTCACCAATGATAAGAAGTACTGGGGCTTCCCTGGTGGCGCAGTGGTTGAGAGTCCACCTGCCGACGCAGGGAACACGGGTTCGTGCCTCGGTCCGGGAGGATCCCGCGTGCCGTGGAGTGGCTGGGCCTGTGAGCCATGGCCGCTGAGCCTGCGCGTCCGGAGCGTGTGCTCCGCAACGGGAGAGGCCGCAACAGTGAGAGACCCGCATACCACACACACACACACAAAGACGTGCTAAAAACTATACTAAAAAAATAAATAAATAAAACCGGACAGACAGAACCGTAGGACAAATGGTAAAAGCAAAGCTATACAGACAAAATCACACACAGAAGCAGACATATACACACTCAGAAAAAAGAGAAAAAGGGGAAAAATATATATATATCACTGCTCCCAAAGTCCACCTCCTCAATTTGGGATGATTCGTTGTCTATTCAGGTATTCCACAGACGCAGGGTACATCAAGTTGATTGTGGAGCTTTAATCCGCTGCTCCTGAGGCTGCTGGGAGAGATTTCCCTTTCTCTTCTGTGTTCTCACAGCTCCCGGGGCTCAGCTTCGGATTTGGCCCCGCCTCTGCTTGTAGGTCGCTGGAGGGTGTCTGTTCTTCGCTCAGACAGGACGGGGTTAAAGGAGCAGCTGATTCCGGGGCTCTGGCTCACTCAGGCCGGGGGGAGGGAGGGGCACGGAGTGCGGGGCGAGCCTGCGGCGGCAGAGGCTGGCCGGACGTTGCACCAACCTGAGGCGTGCTGTGCGTTCTCCCGGGGAAGTTGTCCCTGGATCCTGGGACCCTGGCAGTGGCGGGCTGCACAGGCTCCCGGGAGGGAGGTGTGGATATTGACCTCTGCTTGCACACAGGCTTCTTGTTGGCTGCAGCAGCAGCCTTAGCCTCTCATGCCCATCTCTGGTGCTTGTGCTGATAGCCGCGGCTCACGCCCATCTCTGGAGCTCCTTTAAACGGCGCTCTGAATCCCCTCTCCTAGCACACCATGAAACGAAGAGGAAAGAAAAATCTCTTGCCTCTTCAGCAGCTCCAGACCTTTTCCCGGACTCCCTCCTGGCTAGCCGTGGCGCACTAGCTCCCTTTAGGCTGTGTTCACGCCACCAACCCCAGTCCTCTCCCTGGGATACGACCTCCGAAGCCCGAGCCTCAGCTCCCAGCCCCGCCCGTCCCGGCAGGTGAGCAGACAATCCTCTCGGGCTGGTGAGTGCTGGTCGGCACCGATCCTCTGTGCGGGAATCTCACTTTGCCCTCTGCACCCCTGTTGCTGTGCTCTCCTCCGTGGCTCTGAAGCTTCCCCACTCCGCCAACCACAGTCTCCACCCTCGAAGGGCCTTCCTAGTGTGTGGAAACCTTTCCTCCTTCACAGCTGCCTCCCAGAGGTGCAGGTCCCATCCCTATTCTTTTGCGTCAGTTTTTTCTTTTGTCCTACCCAGGTACGTGGGGAGTTTCTTGCCTTTTGGGGAGTCTGAGGTCTTCTGCCAGCGTCAGTAAGTGTTCTGTAGGAGCTGTTCCACGTGTAGATGTATTTCTGATGTATTTGTGGGGAGGAGGGTGATCTCTGCGTCTTGCTCTTCTGCCATCTTGAATCCCCTCCCCCCAATATTTTTTTTAAGGTTAGTTATCTTATACCTTATAAACCTTATTTACTTGGTTATCTTATGTAATGTCTTATTACACTTATTTATCCTGAGATGGCAAGGTTTCTGGGTTGGTACTAGAAAGACACCCGAGTCAGAAATTTAACAAGCTTAAATCTCTTTTTCCTTAGCTCCATTTTCTGATCAGTTCCTCTTGTTTTCATTTGTTTTGTTTTTTTTCTGGTTTTGGGGAAACCAGGCCTCAGATAGAAATGTCACATTTACTTTGCTTACATCTATCTAGCTAGCTTTTTCTGGTTTTGCACATGAAGTTAAACGAAGTAGTAATTCTTAAAATCTTGGACTCATCGGTTAGAAGTCCTTTAAGGGGGTTTCCTCCCAATGATTTCTCCTGAGACATACTAATATAAGGCAATAAAGAATTCATATCTTCTCGTGTCAATTTACTTCAAGGTTTATAAAACTTTGACTTTTAGAAAGGACTTACTGCTTATTGTGCTGAAGCCTGTTTCCCTGTATCTTTGACTTTGGTTTAATTCTTCCCCTTGGGCAATAAGGAGAACACTTCTAATCCCCTTCCATATGACAATGTATAGTAAAGTTATAGAAGCATAATATTGAAAGTTATAGAGGCAAGCAGGAACACTTCTGAATTTTTCCCCAACTTCACTTCATTGCTAGGAATTTAAGTGTAATGAGTATAATATTTTGAAAAGATTGAAGTATCTTTCATTCCTCATTCCTCCTGCCCAGCTTTATCCATGAATGGGTTATTACTGCAACCACATCCTGATAAATGAATAGTAATCAGGGCCTCCTACCCCTCAGGGATGAATGTCAGGGTTATTCCACTAGTCAAACAACTTAGACCAGCACAAAGGTTAGCCAGAAATGGAAAGAATCCCACACGGATGTAGAAGAGGGAGATGTTGGATATAAATGAAGGCCTCAGAATTAAATGCAGCGGAGGAGACTGTAGTTCATATCACTAACTCTCCTACTATCAGTTTTTCTCTAGAAACTATGGCCAACTACCATCTTGAAGAAACAGGAGAGGATAAGATGTGAGCCCATTTGAGTGTTGGAAGAGGTGGATTGTAGTGGTTTCTGTTGGTTCTCTACTCAGATCTTTCAGATTGTTTCCACCATTTTGCAGACCCCTCCCTCAGCATGGCTGAGCTTTTGTCTCCAATGTCTCATGTCTGCAATATTTCTTTGAAGTACTGTCATTGAAAAATAGAAGCTGTTTATCACAATGCTTGGAGTAGAATTATTATTCAGTAAATGTTAACTGTCATTCCTACTCTTCTCCTTCCCAAATAGTTTTGGAAGCCTTGACACAAAGAAAATAATTTGAAAGGACTGCATGCTTCCATATTTTCTTTCATGGAAAAATGAAGATCTCTTTATAGGTTAGTGTTCCCTTCTCTAGAAGAGGCTGGACCAGCAGAAAACATTTAAATAGGAATTGGAGAGCTGGATCCCTGTCCTTGCTCCCACCTACTATGGGCCACATATTCCATATGTGTAAAACAAGACGTAGCCTAAAACAGATTCAAGGTCCCAGCTGAAATATTACCTCCTCAAAGACCTCTATCCAAGTATCCCACCTACCATGAAGTAACTTTTCAGCTGTTTATTTCCTTAATTGCACTTATCCAGCCTATAATTATCTTGTTTGCATCTGTCTCCCCTCAGTCAGCATGTAATCTTGATGACAGCATGGATCACATCTGCCTTTTTGAGCTCCTTCATCTCCAATGTCTAGCACCATACCTGGTCCATGGTAGTTTTTCAATACATATTTATAAAAGGAGTAAAGAAAGAGTGAGATTAAGATTTGAAGTTATTCTAGTTATCAATCGAATTGAAAAAAAAACACCCCCAATTTAGCAGGGGAACCAGCCATTTTGTTATGCCCACAGATTCTATGGGTCAGGAATTTAAATAGGGTACAGTGATGACAGATTGTCTTCTGTGAAGTTTTGAGATCCAGTTGGGATGACTCAGAGACTGGGAGTGGCTCAAAAGCTGGGGTCTGGAATCATTCAGAGACATCTTTACTCACATGTCTGGCAGGTGGTATGGGCTATTGGCTGAGATCTAAGAGGCAGCTACAAAAGTTTGCTTAGTTTCAAGAAGAGGGGCTCTAGACCCTGCCACTAGATGTTGAGTGTCAAGGTCACATTGTAAGAAGAGGCTGTGGGATGGGAGATGTTATTGGAGCCATTTTTGGTAAATACAGTCTTCTACAGATACGTATATAACTTGATTCAATTGTTCCAGACTCTAATCTCTTATGAGAATTTAAGAAATAAACATCTGAGTTAGAGTCCTTATTTCATTTTTTTTTAATATTTATTTATTTGGTTGCTCTGGGTCTTAGTTGTGGCAGGCAGGCTCCTTAGTTGTGGCTCGCCTGGCTTCTTAGTTGTAGCACGTGGGCTCCTTTGTTATGGTATGAGAACTGTTAGTTGTGGCATGTGAACTCTTAGTTGCAGCTTGCATGTGGGATCCAGTTCCCTGACCAGGTATCGAACCCAGGCCCCCTGCACTGGGAGTGTGGAGTCTTAACCACTGCACCACCAGGGAAGTCCCAGGAGAGTCCTTATTTCTTCCCCAGCATCCTGTGAACCTCAGACCCACACACATAATTTAGAAAAGTCTTATTTGCAGGAGAAAATTAACTTTCCCAGATAAACATTCCAGAATGGATGACTCTGTGTTATTGCAGTTACCTGCATTCCTAAGTGGTTTAAGACTATATTAAAAGAAAAGAAAATTTCTGTTTAAATATTAGTGAACATTACCATCTAGATGAATGGTTATATTTCCTTCTGAAAGAAAATCCTAGAGAGTTCCTGCTCACTTGTAGTTGTGCTTTTTGTGGGAGCCACACTGGATGCACAGTGATGTTTACTTGGTGAGTTGCGGGACCCATCATGTTCCCCTCCTACCTTTCTCTTAATGCAGTTCAGTCTCAAGTACCTGAAAATTAATCCAACCCAAACCCTCAAAATATGGGTTTGGCTCTAAATGATATCATGGATTTAGTGGTTGTTTGTAGTTTTAAGCACAGAGTTTTGTTATCTCCTTGCCTCCCTCCAAATCAGGGAGACCCTGTAAGCTTCCATCTCTTTATTTTCTATATATGTATAATTATGGAGAATAGTAGTTATTCTTCAGAACATCATTCCCCAATATACTAATAAAATCCTGACTCATCAACCAAAATAAAAAGGTTATCCTATTTTCTTTAGAAAATAAAAAAAAGTACTCATTCAATGAATGAGTTATCCAGTGTTTTATATACTAATGAAGTTTACAGTACTTTTCATAATGATTGAAAAGAAAGGAGACTTTGATTGCCCTGAGTGAAACAATAATCAGAAGATGTCATACTCAAAATCCTCCATATTCTCAGTACTTGCATTAACGTTTTACTGAAATACCTCATTCATTAATAGGTAGCTATCAAGTGATACATAGATCATGTTTCCAAGGCTTTGCAAATTATAAGATGGAGTTGTTTGAGAAAATACTTGCTTTTCCAGTGCTGGGGATAGATTTGTCCTATTCTGATTCATCCATGATCTTTTGTGATTGGCTTCTTTTTGGGGGCAAATATTTGATTTTCCATTTCTCTTATTTGTCTTTGAGAGTTTCACTAACCCTGAGGGAAAGAAAAAACATCTCATGTTGCCAGACTTTGAAAGGTCAGAGATGTACAGGCTGTCTGAGGGAGAGTGTAAAAGCCATTAGCAGCCTGATATCTCATTTGGTGGCTAACAATCCGAGAGGAATCCCGAATGGCCTCTGTCCACGTTAATCCCCTAGAAGTAAAGGATCTTAACGAGAGCAGAATAATGTTATCAATTTCTTCTGTTCTCATTAAATTCCAAAGGCTGTAATTTGGAGGCCTCCTTGGTTTTTATGCCAACCAGTATGAAAGAGATATAGCATGTAGAAAGGAGCAAAGTAGTAAAATTAAACCAAAATAGAGTATAGAGTGGCTTATTCATATATATGTATATATATATATGTATATATAATTTTCAATTTACAAAGTCTTAACATACAAAACCTCACTTTAATTTATCTTCGCATTTATGTGTCACCAGTGTCCCGCAGGAAGCCCGCAGGTAGAAGGCCCCCACCTTTTCTCTTACTCTTTCTCTTCTATCTGAGTTTTCTTCCCAGTTCTCTCCCTATATATGAATTAACTATTTACTTTTCAGGACCTAGTTCAAGCCGTATATCCTTTATGTAACCCAGAGGCTCCTTCCCTTCATCTGAAACCCTCCCCATCTTACTGGCCATACTGCCTATTTGATATTTAATATATAGGACAAGTATAAGACACTGAAGACAATATCTTTATATGTCTCATTGTCACAACATGTATTCATTTATTCACTCATTTATCTATGCATTAATTAAAGAAACATTCCAAGGGTACACGTTCCGTATCTGGTACTGTGCCAGATGCTGGAGATGCAAGTACGAATGAAATCCTATTTACAGTTGACTAGCGCATGGGAATAAGCACAGCCAGATATAGATGTTAGGATAGGAATGTAAACAGGACACATTGGGTGTACAAAGCAGGACCTAATCAATACTGGGAAGAAGAGAGACCTAAAAGGTGAGCCTCTAAGGAGACACAAGAAGATGTTTATTAGGTGGTAGAGAATGGAGAGAAGTAAGGAGGAAAGGGAGTGATAACAGGGAGAGGAATTCCAAGAGGGTTTAAACATAAGAAAGGCTCTGGTGCAGACATGTGTTCATGGAAGGCCAAGTAGTTTGAACAGAGAAATCTGTGGATTGTGTAATGGGATAGGAGTCAGGTGAACTAAGAATAAGGTCGGACGGGGGGTAAATTGTGGAAGGCTTTGTTCAATATGGAGAGAAACTTGGGCATAATCTGTGGTCAGTAGGTGGCTATTGTGGTTTTCTATGTCAGATTTGTGTTTTCTAAGATCACTCTGGCAGCAGCGCGGAGGATGGATTGTAAAGAATCAGGAGTGGAGGCAGAAAGAACAGTTAGGGGAATCTCGTCATCGTCCAATGAAAGACAGCTAGACTATGAACTAAAGGAGATGGAGATTGAAGAACAGCTATGATAAATTATGAGAAAATAAAATCTTTGGGACTTTTAACTTCTTAGGGGTAGATATTGCATCATCTTCTACACAGCCTTACGCACTTAATAAGCTGTATTGTTAATACTGTACTTGCTAAATAGAACTGAACTTTATACTGGTATAAGAAAAGCTGTTAAGAGAGTTGAATAATTTCTGATGTCCCCTAGTAATTTAAAGGCAGATTTTGTTCTACAACTGAGATTATGTGTTTTATGAATTTTGGGCGTGGGAAACTGAGAAATTAGAGAATGTTCATGTGGACACCATACTTCAGGAGTTAAAATTTAAGCTACTAAATTTTCATAACAAATTTATTTCAAGTTTGGGATTGATATTTAACAGGGTTATTTTATGTTGAGGACCTCAAATAATCCTAAACCAACAGATTTGTATTAATTGTTCCTAGAAATCATAGGTCAATAACATTTTGATTCTTCCTGGACCGGGTGACTATGTAATTGAATGAGAATGAAACTCCCAGATTAATGGAAAGACTGATCTTCTCGCTTCAGGGGAAAATTCCTTGATACTGGTAGAATTTAAAAAGGCCTGAAGCCATTATGACCTCCTCCCATTCTCCCTATATTAAAGGTGATCCTTACGGTGATTTTTGGTACTCACTAGTTTTTCTGGTACTAACTATCAAAGTATACCTTGATCTTTCTTTTGGAAGAGCAAATACCTTTGAGATAGGAGTATAAAAAATCAGTTGCATATGATTTTGAAATTCATGATTGAAAATATTTCCAGTGTCTTCTACCAAGCCATAATAGATTCACTGCCTTCTCTTCCCATTTGGGAAAAAGGTCTGGCCACTGAACTGATAACCCCAAGCATTGATGGAGCAGTGTAATAGATTTCACAAGTGGCACCATTTCTGTAATGTCTTTTGCAATGTGACTTGACAGATACTCTCATCAAAGGGTAGAACCTAGTTGCTCACTCCCCAAAATTGGTCTGGTCTTATGAATTATTTGGTCAATAGAATGTCAGTGAAATTATATTTCAGGTCTGAACCTAGATCTCAAGAGGCTTATTGGGCTTCTATTTTTTTTTTTGGATCCCTGGCTCTGCATGAAGTCAAGCCTGGGCTCCCCTTTTAATGACTAGAGTCCATCTGGAGGAGAGACATCCCAGGTAAAGCCATTCTAGATTAGCCAGACCCCAGACAATATGCCAGCCAACCAGACTCATGGGTAATCCAGACAGATTTGGCCCACAACAGCAGAAACATGCAGCCAACTCATAGACTTGTGAGCATAAAAAACGTTTATGATTGTAGACTGAGCTTTTGTGGTTGTGTTACACAGCACTATCATGGCAAGAGATAACTGATACACATAGGATGTACATATAGGGCAGAGATGAGATCAAACCATTTATGGGTCAGTGGCCAAGACTTGTATCAGAGTCCTCTAGATAAGTAGAAATAGCAAGTCAGTCCCAAAGATAGAGGTGTCTGGTCCACTAAGTTGAAGAGATTCAGATCAAACCAATACAACAAGTGGTATATTTCCCTGTAGAGAAGTTATTCTGACAGAGTCTGAAACCATAGTGAAGGAGACTAATAGCCAAGACAGCTGATTTGGGCATCAGTTAGTGTTTCAATTTTGCCATTTACTGGCAGTTACAGCTGCAGCTAATATTTATCAAGAGTTTTCAATGTGCCAAGATAATCTTACTTAATTCAATGGTCACAAAATTCCTTTTCAGTAGAAACCATTATTATCTTCTCCTTACTAATGAGGGACTAAGGTTTAGAGAGGTTAAGAAATATCATGTCATGTATCATATCATATATTATATATCATATCATATCATATCATGTAGCTAGTAACTGGGAGAGTCAGGACACAAACCCAGGTCTCTGCCCCCAAACCACTCTTATCTTAGGGTCTATCTAAGCTTCATTTTACTCGAGTATAGAATGGGGATGATAATGCTTACTCTCAAGGTTTGGGGCAAAAGTTAAATAAGATAATGAATAGAGGCATTCAGTCTTTAGTGCTATTATAAATTTAATTATGATGTTATCCTCTGAGCTCCAGACGTATTTGGCAGGCTGCATCTCTGTTTTGGAAACTTTGCAACTGGCTTAATCGTCATGGAGTCTGGAAGTCATTCTTTTTATTGCAAAGAGATTTTGGTCATCTTTTTCTTTGCAGAGAGAGCCCCTTTCCATCCTGACCTATAATCTGGCAGACTGGTCAGAGGTGATTCTTCCTTTTTCTCATGCATCCTGTAGGAAGGCCTGGATGGAGACAAGGATTCTCTGTTAAAAGCGAGATTAGTGATCTCCTCTAGTGATGGGAATTGCCAGGATTTAAAAGGAAGTGTTAAGGAAAACTTAACACATGATAAAATGGGAAGCCTGTTATACTGAAAGCAAGTTTTCTCCTGTGTATATTGGAACCTATTCCTACAGGCTTCTTTACTTATGATTATTATCTCTACTGTAAGTCTCTTGTGATTGAAAAAATTAAGCTGTACATTCTTGTAGGAGACATCAATTCCACAAGACTGGGAGTTAGGGATATTCATAGTTTGATCAGGCAGAGTGGATATATATTCATAGAACGTTAGAGTGGGAGGGGCAATACTAGTCATCGGATGGGCACATATGGGGACACCTCCGTTAGGTGATCTTTCAACCACTGCTTGAATGCTGCAGTGACTGAAAACTCAGCATCTCCTGAGGATGACTATTGTATTTGTGCGGAACTCTAATGAGTCACAGTCTCCCTTTTTGTAACTTTCACTCACTGAGCTCTAGTTTTCTGGATTAGGAAATACACCAGACTAGTCTCAGGATTGAACTTTCTGGGTCTTTATAATGGATACACTTGAGTAATTTAATTCCTCTCCTATTTGTCTGAAAACTGCTTGCCCATTAGTTCCCCAAGAGGAGTGGTAGCCATTTATTAAGAGACAATACCCATTGGTCATAATCAAAAGACGAGGGCTGGATGCCTGATGCTAGGTGGGCTATCAGAGTCACTTTGGAATCGGGACTTTAAGTGTTATGTTACAGCATAAATCCCATGAGACATTTAAAAAATTCTTTGTCAACATTTAAGTGTCAGGATTTTTACGTAATATAAACTTCCAGAATTTTAGCTGCTCTTGAAAAATGAGAAGATCTGACAACACTGGGCAAGCATTTCCACATCCTGACAATTGGCTGTAGCTGAGTAAGTGCTACCCCTCTGCGTGGATCTTACACTCCCCAGCTTTCTGTAGAGCCCCCAAACCATATTTGCATTACTCATTAATGTCACTAGCTTGAGCACTTTGAGAATCCAAGTTTGCATCAATTTCCTGCTTTGAGTGCATTTCTGTACGTGCAACCAAGAGAGCCTTAAGCAAACTTTCCATAATTCAGTGGTTATAACTCTGGCTGGATATTAGCGATCATCTGGCCAACTTTCAAAAACAGATCTTGGACCAGACTCCATTATTATGAAGTAAGAACCTTTATACTCTCATTCTCATCTGGAATCTCTGGATTCTCTTATGGCTGGAATATTGTGATCTTAAAATGAAACAAAACAAAGCAAAACAAAACAAAACAAAAGAAACAACCAAACCTCTCCAGATAATAGCCATGGTTAATAACTACTGATGTAACTGAAGATAGAAAACATGGAATGTATCACCCATTTTTTTTTCTGATGCACAAAATTCATGCCAATAGGCCAGCTTTCTCCAAGCTAAGCATCTCTGGCTGCTACCTGGAAGGGAATGTTTTAAGATGCTTTCGGGTAAGAGCTACCAAATGCTGGATGCTTTTGGAGCCTGTGCTCCTGTGCAATCACACTTGCACGTGATTTTGCTCACTCGGTCTATACTGAGCGCTTGGAAGATAGAAAGATGGGATGACAAGTGAGGAGATGCAAGTAGCCAACAATCCTAAGGTGCATTCTCCTGGGATTCACCTGAGGAAAAGTGATGAGGAATCCTAGGACATATTCAAGGATCAGCCAGCACTGTAATGGCTTAACTCAGCCTAACTGAGAATTAGGCCTAGACTTAGAGCCACATTCTTGCTGAGCCACCTCTTACTGACTTACGGGTGGTAGTTTCAAAGACAGTAATTCACCTCTTCTCACAAAGCCAGCTTTAAGTACTCTCCTCATTCTGCTAATTAAGCGGTGCCCACCGTGCCAGTTTCAGTAGTAAATAATTTCTGGCCCTATGTCTTGCTGTCAAGGATTCGTGGCCTGAGAAGCTTCTGCTCATCCTACAAGACCTTTTGTTTCTTTAAATAATGCTTATTTTCTTGACATTCACACTACTGTCTTATGCCCCTACTTTCTCCAGACTCACCAAGTTGCTTGGCCATATAATTTATTCAGCATTTCGTTTAGTTTGAACCCCATCCACAGCTTTATCTGAGATTTTTAAAATGATCCAAATGTAAACAGTATCATGATGATAATATGTAACACTTATTAAAAGCTTACTCTATGCCAGACATTGCTCCTCTGTAATCCTTACAAGGAGTCTGCGATGATGATGGTATAATTATAGATAAAGTCGCTGAGTCACAGAGAGGTTGCCAGGCTTCAAGCCTCTCTATGATTTTCTATTGCTTTTAGGTTAATGTTCAATATTCTTAACACAGCCTTTCAGACCTTTGATATGACCTATTCATTCTCCTCTGTCCCTCACTTATCATTCAAACGTCTTATCTGGGGCATTAGGATGATTTTTCCCTCTTTCTCTTTTAGGTCTTCACATAGTTTTCCTCTGCCAGAAACTCCTAGTTCATTCCGTATCCTCACTAGCTTGGCTAAATCATACTCACTATTCAAATCTCAAATTAAAATTACTTTTCTCAGCAAGGAAACCCTGGCCCCCATATTAGTGTTCTATCGAGTGTGTTTTTCACATCACCTGTATTGATATCACTTGGGGGTGTGTATTAAAATTTAGCTTTCAGGGCTTCTCTCCAGACCTATTGAGTAAGAAGGTAGGGGCTAGGCATCTACATTTTGAGCAAATGCCCCTGGCATTTGTTATGAGCTGTGAAGTTGGAGAATCACTTCCATAGACTAAGTTAATTTCCTTGGTTAGTTGTTGCCATAGTACAACTGTGGCATAGTACCCTGTCCTTCCCCTTTCCAGGTAAGCATCACATTCAGTTTATGTTTATTATTTATGTTCACTATGAGATTAAGAGGCCTATATCTGCAGTGTTCATTTCTGTATATCTAAATGTAGTCCATTACTTGGCCTATAATTTTGTTTATTAAGTAGAAATTTTCTTTTCTCCTTTCAGTAAATTTTACATAGCATCTGTCTTCCATTTTGTGGATAAATAGTAAATCCTTAGAATTCAAGGTTGAATAATGTATAGTCTTTGGGCTTAACGAACTCACAGTCTCATAGGAGAGACAAGGAAAAAATATAATATTTGATTTTGTTGTAATATTTGATTTTGTTTGTTGTAAGAGCTCTCTCTCTCCTTCTCTCTCTCTCTCCTTCTCTCTGTCTCTATCTCCCTCTCCCTATCTCTTTCTCTCTCTCTCCCTCTCTCCCTTTCCCATTGTAGTTAGCAAATATAATGAAGGAGGTAAGGACTCTATAGGTACAGGAAAGAAGAGACCTAATCCAGGCTAGAAGGAGCAATCTGAGAAGGCTTCCTAGAGGAGGTGACACACAAGTTTAGTCTTTAAAAAGTAGATAATTGAAGAAGAGGTGTGCAGAAGGTATTTTAAGCAGAGAAACATGAGACAGCATAGTATGCATTTTGGTATCTGGGAGTAGTTGGGTGCAGCTCATTGTAGGGTCTCAGGGACAATAAGAACCAGGTCTAAGGATTTTGAGTTTTACTGTGATAGCCAATGAGACATTCTGAAGAGGGAAATATGTGGTTAGCTCTGGTCTGTAGAAGTTTGCAATTAAGGTCATATTTCTATTTCACCTCTCTATTATTATGAAATAAAATTTTGGTTCTGAGTGATCAAATTGAGATAAATTATTTATTTGTGTATGCATACATTTATTCACTCATTCAACACATTTATTGAACACATGCTATACAGTAGGCACATCTCCATATTTTATTTAACACTCACAACGTTCCTGTTAATTAGATGGCATTTTTTTCCATTTTGATATTGGAGCTCAGTGAGGTTTAATTACTTGCTTAAGACACAGGAATATTTAGTAAAAAATGGGTATTCTAATCTTGACCTCCTTGCAAATTTTGTTCTGCTTTTGCTTGGTTCAGCAGTACTTAGAATTCACTTATTCAGTCATTGAATATTCATTGACTCCTATTATGTGCTAGGGGCTCAGAGTATAGCATTGGGTGCAAAAGAAAAAAAAATTCTGCTCTTTTGACATTTAGAGTCTACTCGGTATCTAGAAACTCTTGCTAGAGAAGTGATTCCTATTGACCCAGCTATCTCTTCTCAACTGTAGGGCTGAAGGAGTCTTGAGGGTGGTAAGTGGTAACAGGGAGAGCCAGTCTCTCTCCTGTATCCAACATGTTTTTCCAAGGACATTCATGAAAGGTAAATACTAGCCCTGGGAGAAAAAGGTTGAAAGGATACCTGAGGCTTCACTTTGATACAAAGAGAATAGAGGGGAGAAGATTATGTGATGATAATAAAATCTGTTAACTACTAAGTGTTTATTGTTAAAGCCAGGTCTCTTGATATTTGGTAGAAGAATCTTTAAAGGGCCCAAAGAAACAAATCTTTGCTAAGCGCTGCTGGCAGATCACCAATCATTTCAGGAAGAGTTAAGCCTTCTTCTTTCTAAGACTAGCCAACATCCTGTTTGCAGATTGTCCATAGTGAATTTTTAGCCAGATTCCTGCTTCCCCTCTGTGAAAGGGGTACCTCTCCAACCTCAGTTTACTCATCTATATAATCTGTATAACCCATCCAATGTTCCAACCTCCTTGACTTGTTTTAAGGATCAATTAAGATAATGTATATGAAAATGTTTTTAGTCCTTGTCTCATGTTTTTGAAGATAGGTGAAGGACAGAAAGGAAGGATTAGGGATTGTTTCACTTAGATTAAATACGTATAGGGAAAAATTGACCCAGCATCTCAGAAAGGACCAAAACCAGATTGTATCTCTAACCTTGATAGTATGAATCTGTGGGCCTTTTTCCTAGATTGTTTCAACTAGTTTGTTTAAAGTGACTCAGCTACTAACATCTATCAGTCTCTGACTCTCCTCTATTTAGAATTTCTGAATTCAGGGGAGCCAGAATCTGATTAGTTTAGCTTGAAACTGAATATCACCCTGGTTCCATCCACCAAGTTCAGAGAGTCACAGGGTGTTGGAGTTTAGCATGGTTGCTCGTAGCTCACATCTTTGAATAGAGGAAGTCATTTGAAACCAGACACAATCCCAAGGATATTCACTGTAATAGAAAGAAAGCAGGAAACAGGAATTATGACAGAGGGTTCAGGAAGGGGGCCAAGCTACAAAGAACACCTCTTCCATCAGCAGTTATACCTGATGATGGGAGATCCTTTGCTTTGCCAGCTGAGATTCATAACATGCAGTCTTTTACAGAATTAATGGTCAGCATGTAGATGCACTTTTAATCAAACTTCTTTCTATAAAATGCTTGCCAGGGGTGAGATAAAAAGAGAAAGTGCAACAACTGCCTGCTCAGCATAACAGATTGCCTCAAATATGCTGAGAAGAATTGAATCGTCACAGTATAAAAACCATGATGGGTTTAAAATACAGATTCTGTTTATCTTTGATATTGCAGTTTCATGGAAGTCTTTAAAAATAACTTAGAAGCTTATATGAAAATGTCCTGCTGTCAAGAAGGGAAATGCACTCCTAGGATGGTATGTTAGTTACCAGTGCAGGTTCTGGAACCAGGACTATGTTTAAGTTCTGTCTCTTTAAGGTATTAAGTGTGTGACCTTTCGTTAAGTGTCCTACCACTGCAAGATTCATATTGTCATCCGTGCAATGAGGTCGATAATACTGTGTAGGAGGGTCCTGAGGGTAAAATGTAATGGCATAGAGCGTTTAGTATAAGGCCAGGCATGTAGTGAAGGCTTACTAAATGGCAGCCATTATTGTTGTTTTATTATCATCATTATTGTTTTCTAAGTCTACGATTTTAAATGTACAGAATGTCAAAACCTCTAATAGAAGTCAGAATTTGTTGTAATAGCTTTATGGAATACCATCAACAATGAAAATAAATGAGCTACATTTCTTTTCTTATAATAAATTTATTTATTTATTTATTTTTGGCTGCGTTGGGTCTTCGTTGCTGAGTGTGGGCTTTCCCTAGTTGCGGCGAGCGGGGGCCTACTCTTCATTACAGTGCGCGGGCTTCTCATTCAGTGGCTTCTCTCGTTGTGGAGCGCGGGCTTCTAGGTGCGCGGGCATCAGTAGTTGTAGCACATGGGCTTCAGTAGTTGTGGCATGTGGGCTTAAGTAGTTGTGGCTCGTGGGCTCTAGAGCGCAGGCTCAGTAGTTGTGCCCCACCGGCTTAGTTGCTCCTCGGCATGTGGGATCTTCCCGGACCAGGGCTCGAACCCGTGTCCCCTGCATTAGCAGGCAGATTCTTTTTGGTTTTTTTTGCGGTATGCGGGCCTCTCACTGTTGTGGCCTCTCCCGTTGCGGAGCACAGGCTCTGGACGTGCAGGCTCAGCAGCCATGGCTCACGGGACCAGCCGCTCCGCGGCACGTGGGATCTTCCCGGACCGGTGCACGAACCCGTGTCTCCTGCACCGGCAGGCGGACTCTCAACCACTGCGCCACCAGGGAAGCCCAGCAGGCGGATTCTTCACCACCACCAGGGAAGTCCCGAAATGAGCTACATTTCCATGTATAAACATAGATAAATCTTAAAAACATAATGTTGAGTGGAAAAGCATGTATCAAAACATAGATTCAGAATGATATAATTTATATACAATTTTAAACATACAGATTTATAATTTTTATGAACACATTTTGTATCAGACGTTGTTATTTGCCTACCCAATATTTTATTTTCTCCTTCTTGGTTGCTAAGGTATTCTATTTTGCTCAGAGGGGTGGTGCAGCCATTTTTTCACTTTTTTTTTCACAATCACAAACAGCTCTGTAATTATCTTCTCTGTTGTTGTCTCCCTCTGAAAATGCATGCATGTTTCTTTAGGGTAAAAGAAGGAGAAGTGCTGAGTCACACATTATATTCTTCTTCAACTTTACTGGCAATTTCCAAATTACTTTCTCTAATTATACTGCCATTTATACAAGAACACATTATATGTGTTCTTGCTTTGCATCATCTTTGTCAACATTGGTGTCAACAGACTTTTTTTCTTTTCCAGTGTAATGGGTAGTATTAGTGAATAGTACCACCATGTTTTTATTTTAATATTTAATGTTTTCTTCAAAAATATTAAGCACATATCAAGTTATAGGTTTTAAAGATCCATTATTAGGAATATATCTAATAATGACATATATTTAGACATTAGAACATGTTTCTAGCATTTTATAGTAAAATTTAGTATCTTTGCCTCCTAGTTTGGAACTGTAATGATTTTCAATCTTTGACTTTTTAAGACTGTTTTCTTTAGAACAAGTTCTGGTTCACAGTAAAATTGAGAGAAAGATAGATATTTCCCATAAGCTCCTCCCCTCATACATGCATAGCCTCCTCCACTATCAACAGCCCCCTCCATAATGAACCTACATTGCCACATCACTATCACCGAAATTCCATGGTTTACATCAGGGTTCACTCTTGGAGCTGTACATTCGATGGGTTTGGGCACGTGTAGAATGACATTTATCCATCATTAAAGTATCATACAGAGTATTTTCACTGCCCTAAAAATCCTCTTTGATCTGCCTATTCGTCCCTCCTTCCACCCCATCCCTTGGAACCACTGAGTTTTGTACTTTCTCCATAATTTTTCCTTTTCTGGGTGGTACCTGTCTGGATTCCCAGCTACGTGAGAAGTTGAGACAGAATGATTTCTTGAGCCCATGAGTTCTGGGCTATAGTGCACGATGCTGATTGGGTATCCACACTAATTTCTGTATGAACATGTGACCTCCCAGACTGGAGGACTACCATGTTGCCTAAGAAAAGATTAACTGGCCCAGGTCAGAAATACAGCAGGTCAAAACTCGCTTGCTAATTGCCATCTTTTTAAAAATTTGAGTTTTCGTATTTATTAGTCAGATGGAGTACCTTTTTATAATTTGGCAATTTTAGCTTTCCTTTTTGTTAATTTACTGAATCATATCCTTTGTCCATCTTTCTATTATTTTTTACAGATTAAAAAAAATTTTTAGTATATTCCAGAGACTCTTTGCTTTTGATTATTAGTATTGTAAACATCTTCTCCCCATCCACTTCAGTTTAATAGTCTTATGATGTTTTTATACAGATATTTTTGAATTCCAGAGTAGTAAATTTATTGTATTTTTTTTTCTTAAGGATTGCAATTTTTTTTTGTATCTTTATTAAAGAGGTCCTTTTCTACTCTAGATCTAAATATTTCCTTCTAAAAGTCACATTTCAAATTTGAGTTCTTAACTAATGTGAAATTTACTTTTGTATATGGCAGAAGGTAGGAAACATGATGTTATTTTCGTACATTTGAATGATCGCTTGCTCAGCACCATCGATTCTGTGTTTCCTCTTCTGTTCCATTGTTCTGTTTACCTGTCCCTGGCCCAGCAGTACACTGACCTTAATTACTGTGGCTCCATAATGACTCCTGATTGCTGAGAAGGCAAGCTACCTATATCAATCTTCCCTAGGAGTGTTTTGTCTATAATCATTTTCTTTTCCATGAGAATTTTAGAAACGCTTTGTCATTTCCATGAGGAATTGTGCAGGCATTTTGATTTTATTTCCTTTGAATTTATAGATTTATTTGTCAAGAATCAATATATCTTCATGATTTTGCGTTTTTCAACCTGTCTGTGTGGCGTATCTCTCTAGTTATTTAGATCTTATTTTATGTTTTTTAATAGAGCTTATACATATATTTCTGCAAAGATGTTAACATATCTTTTGTTAGATGCTAGGTATTTTATAGTTTTCTTTGTTACAATAAATGACATTTTAAAGTTATACATTTCTAGTTACTGGTGTATAGGAATGCTATTGACTTTTGTGCCCTGAATTTATATTCAGCAATCTTACTTCTTTTGGATTTTCTATGTAGACAGTTGTGACCTGGGATAAATGTCAGTTTCATTTCTTCCTTTCCAAACATATGTTTTCTTCATTTTTTCTTTCTTTTTTTTTTTTTTTTTTTTTTTGCGGTACACGGGCCTCTCACTGTTGTGGCCTCTCCCATTGCGGAGCACAGGCTCCGGACGCGCAGGCTCGGCGGCCATGGCTCACAGGCCCAGCTGCTCCGCGGCATGTGGGATCTTCCCGGACCGGTGCATGAACCCGTGTCCCCTGCATCGGCAGGCGGACTCTCAACCACTGTGCCACCAGGGAAGCCCTCTTCATTTTTTCTTGTGGTGCTATATTGGTCAGTACCTCAAGTACTACACAGTAGACATCTTTTTATGGCTCCTGATACAAAAGTGAAGACTTCTCAAGATGTTACCCATTCCTTGCTAGATTGCTTTGCTGTACTTGTCGACTGCATGTCGTACTGTTCCCTCTTGGTGGATCCCATCTCCCAGGATGAAGGCAGGGGCACATTAAACCAAACCTCCTGGATTTCTCAGAACTCCTACTTAAAGCATCAGGAGAGAACATCTTTTCCCCCAGTCCAGCATTCCTGACTTCAAGATTTCTTCTCCAGCAGTAATGCTAAGGAAGACCAGACAAATCAAATGGATAGATACCTACATGATATAGCACTAAATACCAACTCTGCAAAAGCTGGTGGAGGAGCCGCCCCTGCAAGCCCCTGAGTAATCACAAGCTCGTATTATACACGGTTCCCCTTCTTAGAGTCATTCCTTGCCTTCAGCACAAACTGTGATGCTGTCATTGGCACAGCCTAGTATATCTTCATCCCTGAAGGCTTGGGGTGAAGTTAGCACCACAAGAGCTGAAAAGGAGAGAGATGTGGGGAGCTGTTCCTGAACAAAGGTAAGCAGGCAGGTATGAAGAGGTCCACTTTATGCTCTGCTTTCAGCTCCCACCCCTATCCTGACACACTCTTGTATTAAGGCTGCCCTGTTGCCTCTGTCAGGAAACTACAGAGAATATTTCTCCTCTGCCTTCTTATCCATCCTGGCTTCAATTTGACATAACTGGCAATATAAACTGACAGTTTAGATCTGCATTGTCCTACACAGTCTAGAATTGTAATACTACAAACGTAACACCCCCCCCCCATTTTGTTTGACTTTTATGCCCATCGTTTTTCGTGGAAGATATCAAATATTTGATCTTTATTCCATATTGCCTCCTCACTTTCTAAAACCTAGCAACAATGGAATTAAACTTTCAGGACCTACTTTGTACCTAATCTAAATTCATCCCTGATAACAGCAGAAGGATTGGACTCAAGGTTAGCTTTAGGTCATTTGATGTAAAACACTGTCTGATAAAGTTCCTAATTTCTTTGTTTATGCCACTTATTGTATTATTATCTTTATCAATTCCAGGGGATCATATAGTAAACCTTTAACCAATTGGCAGCCAGCTAACCAGAACTTTTAATTACTAAGTTCTGCTTTGGAAAATAACAAGAAAATAGACTGATATAAGAAGTTTGGTTTACAAAAGACATCTACAGGAATACCTTGAATATTGGAAAAAGATCACTATTCTATGGTTAATATATCAAAAATTATATATCTGAATCACAAAAAGTAAAGATGGTATGATATGTCTCTATCTAAGGATAATTAGCCTTATCCTCATCATCACTAGTATTTTTATATTCTTCTACGAAGACTGGAAAAGAAGCTAATTTTTAAAAATTTACAGTGTTTAATGTAAAAAAATAAAACTCAGACACCTTAGTCAATGAGTCCTGCATTAGCCATGGAATTCAATAAACTAGTACCAATGTCCTCATACATGCCAATTTGTAGCAGTTTTATGGTATTCTGAAAATCGTGCTTGTAATAAAATGTGTGAAATTAAACCAAGAGTGACGGTGCATTATGTTCACTCACTGAAATTTAAATAGGGACCTCAGCTGTCCCAGTGATCACTTTATTCTCACAGAGATTTTTACAGCTTTATAAGTTCAGAACCATTATTATTTTGGAGGAAAATCAATAATATTTCTAAAAGCTTATATTCAGTCTATTTCAGTGCTAATGTGTCCTATTCCTTTACCATCTTAAACCTCTGTCAGAGTGCCTATTTTGATCGCTCACTCATTTAAATCTTAATCCTTGGGATTTGATCTGTGTCTCTGATCACAGGAAGGATTTTTATTTTATTTTATTAGCAAAAAAAAAAAAAATCAAGATTAAAGCAGTGCTTGGGGTGAGTCTGTATAAAATCCCCACCAGTGAATTTAAATCCTTGAAGACCTTTTGTTTAACTGATGGGGCACTTCTCAAACGTAAGATATTTTGAGTCTGCCTTTAAGTACCATTTATTAATCAAAATCTATCAAATAGAATATAATGGCCACAAAGCCATAACTCTGTGTTCTTTAGGCAAATCTGTACTTTAGATTTAACCAAAAGGAATATATAATAAGCAACTTTCTGTATTTAAAGGTTTTTTTTTCCCTTCTATGTATAATTGGCTCTTTTTTCTTTTTAATTCTCACATTTCTCATTACCATATTAAATTAAATTATGCCACGAACGTTAAAGTCTTCAGCACCTTCTGTGTTATCTTGCCACAGAGCTGTATTTTCGTTTCCTGCTACTGAGCCTGACTTTTGTGAAGCAATCAGAGTTTGCTCTCTAAGATCTTCTGGAACCTGTTTTTCTAGGTCCCCACTTCCACCCACCCACAGAAACTTCCGATAACAGAGTTGTTCGCAGGGATGAAAACCAAGAGTTGAAAGGGGCATTTGTAACACTTAGGTCACCTTAACCTGATTAACAGAAACAGATGAAATCCAATCTTACAAATTTCTTCCTTGCAAAAAACTACATTCATTCTGGCGCGGAAGGAAAGGTCAATTGAGATTTTGGAGTTGTTGTTTCATGTACATTTCAAGTCGGGACTATCTTGAACTGCAAAGGCTTCTTCTGTACAAAGAATTATGGTTTTTCTACCCCCATATGTTTAGAACGTATTTTATCTGGAAGAAATTTTATAGTTAAATAATTCTGCTTTGTCATATCTTCAACATATCTGTGAACAATCTTAATGGGAAGATGTGTGGAGAGAAAAAGAAGCACCTTATTCTTCATGGCTTCTAAAAGGGGCTTTGAGAGCCCGTGCCAGACCCTTGGATAAAGTCTTCATGGAATCTGTATGGTAGGTAGGTGGTAGATTATAAATACAATTCCTTGGAAACAACCAAGTCTGAGCACTGTCAGTACTTCCCATTTCAGCAAAATGACAGATTCACGCAGCCTATATTAGACTTTCTCCCCTCCCTCCTACATATCTGTATCTTGACAGATATATAGATTATATATATAATGCTGCAATCTAGATACTTATGTTAAAATCTATTTTTAGCATAGATAAATAAGATATTAAAAATCTATTCAGGGGCTTCCCTGGTGGTGCAGTGGTTGAGAGTCCGCCTGCCGATGTAGGGGACACGGGTTCGTGCCCCGGTCCGGGAAGATCCCACATGCCGCGGAGCGGCTGGGTCCGTGAGCCATGGCCGCTGAGCCTGCGCGTCTGGAGCCTGTGCTCCGCAACGGGAGAGGCCACTGCAGTGAGATGCCCGCGTACCGCAAAAAAAAAAAAAATCTATTCAGAATTTCCATTCCTGCTGAACCTCCCTGTAACAACCACAACACATTTTCCGAGTTTTGCATGTAACAGCTCTCAGGGTTTCCAGTGGATACTCTCCAGCTCCTGATGTTTGTATCGGTAGATTCCATTAGACGGTTTTGATGAGAATAACTTGGGCTTAGTTTGCTGTCTGTTACATAAAATTTTCTCTGTGTAATTTCTCTGAAATAAAAAAATATTGATAGTTCTCACACTTGCTTATTTCAAGAGGGGGCGAAACTGTCCTGTAAAATTAGTGTATGTGCTGCTGCAGTGGTGGCCTCAGAGGTCTACTTCCATCTCTGAAAAGTGCAGACTGTAGCTAACATCTGTCACTCATGGCATTTGTTCCCAACGAGCAGTGCAGGAGTGCCCAGGTGACCCTAAATTATAGTCAGTGATGCTTTGAGCTGTAGGACAAGGGGCAGCAGTAGGAGTCATATTTGGATTCACGCAGATGGACGGAAGCTGGAGAATCTGCAGCACTGTCAGTTACAGCGGGAGAGAATAAAGGCCGATGTGATGCCCGATGAATTTCAGAGTATGCGTGACTCAGGTATTATTGGGTGACAGTCAGTGTTAACAAGCCACCCCTACTCACCCGGGGCACCTCTTTTTCTCTTTTGATTTCCTCCCTTTTGTCATGTGTCTCCAAGTGTTTGTTAGGCATTTATTTCACCCAGCTGAGAATAATCAGGATAAAGATGTTTCTGACAATTGTTTTAAACAGTAGGACCCTTAAATTAAGTAGTTCACACTGTTTTAAGCTTTACAACAGAACTATCTGGCTTTATAATGCTTCCCTTTTATGAGGGGGCTTGGAAGATATAAGGTTAGTGAGATACAGATCTAGCATCAAAACACATAAAAGAATACTGATAGATAGAAGAGATATAAAAATACCTTGAACCAGGTAGGATCTTTAAGAGAGGTAAGAAAAATTTTTTATGGAAGTTCAGAAAATAACTTATTTCCAGCTAGGAAAAAAAACAATGAAAGCTCCAAGGATGAGGTGTTATGTAGTCTGAATCTTGAAGGGTGAGTCATATCTCTATAATTGAAGATAATAGGGTGACTATAAAGATATTCCAATTAGAGAGAACAGTCTAAGCAAATTATAAAAGCAGGAAAACATGGGGTATGCTTTGAAAAAATAGTGTCATCTGAGTATAACACAAAGCAAAAGTGTAAATAATCTATAATTATTCTATATACCATATATTACGGTGTGGTGAAGAGATCACTAAATCTGGAGTCACAAGAAATTGTTCAAGGTGTGGTATTTCCACTTATTAGTTAGAGTCAAGAAGGTTAATTTTGGTGAGTTCTGCTTTTTCCAGAAAGACATTAGAATCTATATTTAAAATTACCCTAGTTAAATATTTTTTAGTTAAAATATTCTATGATTAGAAAATTGTAGCAATAATTAATGGGGTACTAGTGAACTAGGAATAAAGTAGAGAAGGAGTATATGGAAAATTATAAAGGTAGAATAAATATGATATTATCCCTGATAACATTTGTGGAAAGTGTTGAAAGAAATAACAGAAATGATTGTAGCTTAGAGATTGACAAATTTTAGTGAATGATGCAATATTAATAGCAACAGAAGAAAAGGTAGGAGGAAAATTGAATGAGAATTGTCAGACTTGTTTTTTTCAGAGTAGAGACTATGTCTTCAGCTTTTTATCTTTAGATCCTAGTAGCGCCTAAATCCATGCTATGCTCTCATTATGTGTTTTGTTCTACCATTTCTAGTGCCAAACTTCTATTGGTTTGTACAATTCAGTGCATGGTTAGGGTAAGCACTTTCTTGTTTTAATAACATACGTGTGACTACAAGGGCAATGTTGAATCACTGACAAACTTGAAACATACAGAGGAGTATTAAGGAGAAAAGAATAAACACAATTTCACAAGCCAGAAATAACAGCAGCTAAACTTGTAGTGTATAACTTTACCTTTGGATTTATAAGCTCATATGCTTTCTTCTAAGACCTCTGGCAAGGCCATTATCTAGAAATATATTTTGGGAGGGAGGATGTTCTTTAAGTCAAGCCTAAGTAGTGTCAATACTGTTTTCATTAGAGGATAAACACTGACAATATTCTCCTTCTAGGATTTTAACTTCAGAAGGATTCTTTAGTTCAGGTGCAAAGGAAAACCAGAAAGCTGTGTTTTCCAAGATGTTATTAGACATCAGCTATTTTCTCCACGTTACTTTAGTTGCCATTCTTATATATAAGATGTGGTAATAGGCCAGTGACACTGCCTCCATTAACTAGAGTTGGTTCCGAGACCCAGCAGGGCTCATGGGATAATACCCAATACCCAAATGAACTAGGCAGATTGAATTTGCAAGTTACTTTTGCAATGTTTGTTGTCTGTTCCATGTTTTGAAAAGCCAGGGAAGATAAGTCAAAGTTGCAGCAGCGAGTAATAGAACCAGACAGTGATACTACTGTCCATATCCTGTCCAGTACATGTTCAGTGATTACACTAGGCCACATAAGATCCGGAGACTCAGTGTTTCAGTTAATCAGTGACTTATTTGATGGGAGATTTGGGAGGGATTGTCACAGCAGCTTAAAATTATGTAGGGTTTAAGAGTACAGTTTCTAGATGTTGGTGAAAGATTACAAACTTAGGATGAATAAGTTTTGGGGATCCAATGTACAGCATAGTGATTAAGTTAATAATACCATATTATATACTTGAAAGTTGCTCAGAAAGTAGATCTTAAATATGCTCACCACACACAAAAAAAGAAATGGTAATTATGTGATATGATGCAGGTGTTAGTTAAAGCTATGGTGGTAATCATTTTGCAATATATAAGTTTATCAAATAAACATGTTGTACACCTTAAGCTTACACAATGTAATATGTCAATTATGTCTCAGTAAGCCTGGGGGGAAAAGGTTTTTCCGCACAGTTTCTAGGGTAAGACCGCCTGAGTTGAAATCCCTGCTCTGACATTTAATTATGTAATTTTGTGCAAATTACCCTCTATTTTCTTGGCGGCAGGGGTAAAATTAGGATAATAATGGTACCTTTTTCATATGACTGTGTGAGGATAAACTCAGATAAGGCAGGTAAAAGGCCTAACCACATCAGACACATACACATTTTCAACAAGTTTTAGCAACTCCTTTAATTATTCAGAACACTATGTCCGTGGAAGATATATAACCACATGAGAAAATTAATTAATAATCAGTGCAAATGAGATGAAAAATCTAAAAAGTATTATTCCTTCTGCTTTCCATAGTTGGCTAATTGTGCTCTTTAAGGTAGCTGAGGGAAGGATTTAAAACCAGGACCCTTGGGAAAGGACTGATAAAATTGGAATTATTTTACCTGAAAAAGAGGAAGTTGAATATCTTTTAAACCGTAGGTTGGAATCCTGCCTCTGCTGTTTACCTGATGTAACATTGACAAAACACTCACTAGTCTGATCTCAGCTGCCCCACCTTCTATGCCTTAGAGAGCTAATATGGGGATAAAGTAGGATATACATGTAAAAGAGCTTGGTTAACTCTAAACACATCATACAGAAATACAGAGTAGCCACTGAACTTAATTACTAAAGACTATTTGCCTAAATAAACACAATCATGGAATCTTTTAGTGAGAGGGACTTGGAAGTTTGTCAGTCTAACCATCCTTCCAAAGCTTGAATCCAGTCTGCAACTTTGCTTCCCTTCCCCAAGTGGTCATTTGTCTATTAATTGAATTGGGTCAACCAATGTAATTTTTAGCACCCACCATGTTCTAGGCAATGTACTAATCATTAGGTAAAATTATATTTATTTATTAGTACTTGGCCTTACTTTTTCAGGAAGGATTTAAAGTATCAATAACTTAAAACCCAATTAAACATATAATTATTTGCTTTGACTTTAATACCTCTTATGATAAGGCATTCATTAAATCTAGAGATAACCTATTCCATCTTTGAACTTTTGTGATGATTAAGATGGTCTTCTTCACCTCTTCCTGTAACTTGTAAGTATTAATACTGTTGCTACCACTTGGGGTCATACTAAGTGTGTTGAAGCTCTCTTGTGCATTTCAATCTTTCAGTCCTTTAATACTTGAAGACAGCTCTTCTGTTACTTGAGTTTCTCTTCTCTAAACTATCTCTGTTCCTTAAATGTTTTCATAAAATGAGGTCAGGTCTTTTCACAGTCCTGGTGGCCATTTTCTAAACTGGCCGTTTGCCTTCCTAGAGCATCTCTGTTCTGTAAAGCCCCTCCTGAATACCGTGCCATGTAATCTAGCCCACTCCTTCTCTAAACCTTTTACAGTTTATTTTTCTCTAGTTCCGTATAAACATCTATTTCTGCAAAGCCTTCTCCATCCTGACTTTAAAACATGGTAAGCATACAACAACTTTCCTATAAAATTCCCATGACTTCTGTTTTCCAGTTAAGTCATCATTGTTGATCAGAATTTAGTCCGGAATACAGTTTCCCTAGTAACTATTTTCTCGAACAGAAATTGTCTCTAAGGAAAATCAGGAAATTAGCAGATACGCAGATTTTTCATCAGCAATGAAGAGAAAATAAATATCCCAAAAATGGATTGTTGGTGGAGGGGCATATTTATAACTTTGAGGATAATTTAAGAGAGACTAGTATTATGGTTTCCAATAAAATGAAGCTAACTCCCTCTATCAGCCAAAGAACATAAAGCCATGAGAATACGAGAGATTTAATGCAATGAGTGGTTTACATGTATTTTCTTCATAGAAGATATGAAAATTATTTAATGGCTTTGTGGATTCCAGACTATTTAGATGCTGCCCTCCCTGGAAGCTTCATTTATTTGTGATAGGTTTGAGTGTTATCAGTATTTCAAACAATAGCTAAATGGAGCAAGAATAAAAAATATTTTTTTCTTCTATTAATCACTATTTCCATTGCAAAAAGTTCAGTTGAATAAAATAAAAAGCTATTTAAAAAATTTAAATAAGGGCTTTGGTTTTAGTTCCAACATGTAAGGAGCTAGAAGTCATTGCTCTCATCCTTCCTACCAGAAAAAGGTGGACAAACTGAAAATCAATCACTTTTGTGGACTCATTAGAGAATGGAAGTTGCAGAGCACTCCACCACCCAGAAACCTAAAGAAACCCATGAATCCAGAGAGTCATAGCTGAGATCTGATTCCCTGGGGCGGAAGCTGCCAACCAGAAACTGATAGAAACATATAAGTAATATTTTTGAGGAGTTGCTGGAGGCTGAGTGTGGACTCACAGGACAGGGAGAAACTCCTGGGCCCTCAGTATTGGAAGGGGGCACACTTCGATGGCTTTCTCAAGGAACCCCACGAGGATCTCATGGTGAATCTGAGAAAGATCCCTTAGTCGCTCTGGCAGGGGAAGGGGAAGATGAACCATTTTGAAATAATCCCAGAGCTTTTTCCACAACAAAGACCTAGTCCTCAAGGGAAACACTTGACTAGAGTATTATGGCATTTAGGGTAAGAGCCGTGTTCCTCCTCCGTCTGCTCTAGCCTCCTTGTCTCACCTAAGAGTGTCAGGGGGAAGCTGTGTTGTTTCAAGTTATAAAAGTATTCTAAAACATTTCAATCACATGCTGAAACTTAGAACATAAACTCAATCACATATATAAAAATTATATTTAAGGTAGATTTTTGTTCTATTTTATGGTCAGTTTAAGGAACAAGAATAGGGAAGTGTAAAAGGGAAGGAAAAGTTACAAGGTGTTATAGAGAGATAACATAAGGATAGAACAAGAGGCAGAGTGACACAGAGATAGAAGCAAGGAGGAGAGCACTGGGGCTAGTTATGTGGGCTCTTATTGTCGACAAAAAAATAGTAAATCAATCTAAGAAAGAAATGGAAAATTTTATTCCAGCCCAATTTGAGGATTATAACCTGGGAAGAGCATCTCAGAAAGCTCTGAGAACTGTTCAGCCCGCTAGAAATTGACACAGCTTATGTAAGTTTCTTGAGACAGAGGGCTGTACATCAAATGACATATTATTGACAGTTTATATAATCCAGATCTAAGAGTCATCATGGTGGGTCGTGACCCCTTACAAGTTCAGGAAGGCACGTTACCTTTTAAGGAGTTGTCTTGGTGCTAGGAGAACGTTGCTCTTTATGGTTGAGCAGGGGTTCCCGCTGAAGGGGGAGGTCTGGTTGATGCATAAGGCAGATACACAGTGCACAGTGGGGAAGAGAGGAGGCCAAAGGGCAGAGAAGAATTTTTATGTTTAAATTTTTCTTGTCATAAAATATGAATTTTATTTCACAAAATGTAATATGGGACAGGTTAAATTCTTAGTCTAAATTTTTTGATCTGTAGAATGGGTAAAATAATGCCTACCTCAAGGTGTTATTAGGAAAATTAATTCTCTAATGTTTTTAAGGTGCTGATCATGGTGTTAGGCATATAGAAAGTTTTAACTAAGTAGTAGCTATTACTGTTAAACAATCACATACAGAGAAAAATAAAAAGTCATTTGGAAAGAGAGCAAAACCTTCATTGCCTAACACCTGCAGTTTTGTAGCTGTTTTGAATTTCGTGTCAAAAGTCTTTTAAACTGGGGTTACCTTTCTTTCAATGCCAGGCATAAATTAGATTATCAGCTCTTAAGAGTTATCCTGAAAGTGAGGATAAAAGAGCATGCATGTCTCGTTGCCAGGAGATCAGAACAACTTTTCCCATGTTTAACTCATGGATACTACCTGGCAATTTAGTATAAAAACGAATCTGTATGTTTTCAAATGAGTAATTCACATTTTTATTGTATTAGCTAATTTGATCAATGATTTTTGGCAGTGTTAAGAGAAATTTAATTGTGTTCAGTTTTTACTACGTACTTCTGTAAGAAAGTTAAATTAAGCAAAGGTACCAGAATACAATATTGAATTTGCACTTCAGATTGAACTTCTAGTTGCAGAATTTATAGGATAGAACCCGAGGGTAACAAAGAAGAAGAAAGAAATGCCACTGAGCTCTCTCCTTCCTGCCCAGGCACACAGAGGCAACAGCCTTGGGCACTGGGTATGTCAGCAGTATTTCTGCAGAAACTTCAGTTAACAGCTACCCCAAGAGTCTGACTCTGTTATAAATATGACCCCTGGGTCAAAAAGTAAAGGTCACAAATCGCTTACTTCTCCTGGCATAGAAAGACCTGGCAGAAGGGAGATAAGGCCCCGAGAAGCATATATTCTTAACGTGTAAAGCAACCTGTACCTTTGCCCTTATCAGGTATTTTTTGATGGCAGGTGGAAATTTACTAAAGGAAATGTGGACATTTTTATTGAAAACAGGCTCTGTAGTTTTAAAGTAAAACTTTTTTCACCTTCTCCCTTGGTTCATTTGGCAGTTAAATCCGTATTCTCACGCTGTGAGACTGGGAGAGTCCATCTATTAAATTAACTGGACAATTTGGCAACTCCCTAGTTTAGTCCATCATAGTCAAGAAGGTTGCCTACCTCTGTTGAATAGCTTGAGTGGAGCCCTTTAAAAATTCTTTAAAAAAAATGGAAATAATTCAAACCTTCAACCATAATGCAGTGGATGAGCATTCTGTTTTGCTCAGTTGATGAAATACAACGTATCCTTTTAAAAGTATAAAATTTCCACATTCATGCTCATTATAAGTCTAAGGATCAGGGTACAAAAGTGTGTATATGTATGATTTTACTTAATAAAAAGCCTTTTTAAAACAAGCATTCAAAAATTTGCATGGAAAAACAACTGGAAGGATAGACACCAAAATGCTGACCTTTTTGATAATGGGGATATGGGTTTTTCACCCTTTCCTCCACTTTTTTGAATTTTGCCAAATTTCTATTATGTACCTATAAAGTTTCTAAAAGGAAAAAAAATGCTTCTTAAAAATTGTGGTTTGACAAATATTAATTGAATGCACAGGGGTGCCAGCAGGCCCTGTGCTGAGGTCCAGGGAGGAATGAGACACGGGTCCTATCCTGGAGGGGCTCACAGTCTGAGGAGAAAGCAGAAAGTTAAACAAATAATAACAACATTGTGAACGGAATGCATTAATAAAACATATGCCATTTCATCTCTGGACAGAGATGGTCCAGAGAAAGGAGTGATCAACTGGGAGAGAAGGAGAGATCAGGAAAGCTGTTTCCTTGTTGTCTTATCAGTTTAATTGAGCAACACATGTTGAGTACTTAGTATGTGCCAGGCCTCTTTTCTGAAGAATGTACATCAAGTAAGAGGGAACGAGGGATGGTGTCAAGTGCTGCTGATCCATGTGGAGGCCACGGGGGATTTGACTCAGCACTTCTAGTGCAGCCATGGGGTGAAAACTGAAACAAACTGGGCTGAAGAGTGAATGGGAGAGTAATCATTGGAAGAGCAAGAATAGGCATTTTCCTTCAAATGTCAAAGAGATATTTCCTTCAGTGCTTCCTGAAGTGTTGCTAAGAAATGGTGCAGTAGCTTGTGAGGTACAGAGAAACTTAAGGCAGGAGCCATTACAGTACCATGTTTGTATACAGATGGGAATAATCCAGTAGACTGTGAAAATCTGATGATAAAGGAGAGACCAGGAGAACTGCTGGAGAGATGTCCTTGAGTGAGTGAGTGAATGAGTGAGTGAGAGCTTGTACATAAGTGGAGGCACCAACTTTAAATAGGAGCATGGATGGTTCACCTGTGGGGTTGGGTCGGGGGATACGCTGTGGGAGTCCTGATGCTGGCAGGTGCTTAGATGTAGTGGTGGGAGTATGTGAAAATGTTGTCCTGATGGATTCCATTTTTTCCAGTCTAGTGGGAAGCAAGGGTATCAGCTGAGAATGATGCTGAGAGAGGAGTTGTTGAGGGTTTGAAGAGGGAGGAGAATGTATTAAATAGGAGAGTGAGAGAGTGATTGGACTATGTAAAAATTGTGTACAGTTGTCCCTGGGTATCTGTGGGGGACTGGTTCCAGGACTCCCGTGGATGCCAAAATCCACGGACGCTCAAGCTCAAGTCCCTTACGTATTTGCACGTAACCTACACATCCTTCTGTAAACTTTAAATCATCTCTAGATTACTTATAATACCTAATACAATATAAACACTGTGCAAATAGTTGTAACTACAATGTATAGTATGTTATGTAAATAGTTGCCAGTGCCCAGCAGTCATTCAAGTTTTGCTTTTTGGAACTTTCTGGATGAATGGACCTAGAGATGATCCTACTAAGTGAAGGAAGTCAAAAAGAGAAAGACAAAAATGCCATATGATATCACTTACATGTGGAATCTAAAATATGATACAAATAAACCTATCTATGAAACAGAAACAGACTCACAGACATAGAGAACAGACTTGTTGTCAAGGGGGAGGTGGGGGGCAGGAGGGAAGGATTGGGAGTTTGTGATTAGCAGATGCAAATTATTATATGGAGGATGGATAAACAACAAGGTCCTGCTTATAGCACAGAGAACTATATTCAGTATCCTGTGATAAACCATAATGGAAAAGAATATGAAAAAGAATGTATATATGTATAACTGAATAACTTTGCTGTATGTACATCAGAATTAGCAACCTTGTATATCAACTATACTTCAATAGAATTGTTTTGAAATTATTAATGTGGAACTTCCTGGAATTAAAAAAAAAATTTTTTTTTTATTTTTGTCTTCGGTTGGTTGCGAAACCCGTAGACACGGAGGACCAACTGTAATTACCTGGCAGCATCAAGTGCCCTGCTGGAGTTCACTGTCACTAAGGTAAAGCAAAACCAACGTGTGGGGTGGAGTGCTTCACCAGCCTTATTTCAACAGGCTAGTTCAACTGCATGGCTGTGGTTAGGGAGTAGGCAGGGATTAATCGAGGTTGTTGCTTTGCCAAGAATTTGTGCTGAAATGAGAGGGGCAAAGGGATTGAAGGTGCATGCCAAGAGAATGATTAGTCATCACGCTGAAACTGACGAGGAGCTAGAGGACGTCAACTTGGCAGTTCACGCTACCTCACAGGCTAGTGAGGAAGGTCGACAGGTACATTCACGCATCCCGTGTGTGTGTGTGTGTGTGTGTGTGTGTGTGTGTGTGTGTATGTGTGTCCACACGAGGGTGTAGACGTCCTCATGTGCAGATGAGCAGGAGAGAAAGCGAGAAAGTGACAGATTTCTTACTCTATGGTTACTAACCTTTACTAATCTTCAAACCAGTCTCATCTTCTGAGCTCTGCTTTTTGGAGATGGTGATGGTATTGCTGGTGCTTGAGCTACATCCCTCTGTGTCGTTTCAGGCAGGGAGGAAGCAGACCCAGGGCTCCTTTAGGAAACACGGATAGTTATCGCTCAGCTGGCTTAGGTGATAACCATACGCTGGTCAAAGTAGAATATAAATCACCCTTTCAGCTCAATAAAATTTTTCTGGGGCATCTAAGGTTAGTTTATTTTTCCTACTTGCGTTGAATAGGCAGTTTTGTTTTGCAAGAAGTCTAATTTCAAATAAAAAAATATATACATTTCTTATAAGACATCAAAGTCTAAAGCCTTAGAGAAAATTCAGGACATCTTATCTTTTCTCCAAATTATTTCAAGGCCTTTCATACCTTAAATTATCTGTACTTGAATTAACACCTAATTCTAAAGAAGAAAAAAACAAACGCACAGACAGCGTAAGCGCACACACACACACAGACACACACAGACACACAGACACACAGACACAGACACACACACACACACACACACACACGATTTGCCTTTATCTTGTACTCCTATTTACTTCTGCTCCAGGCCCTGGATGGGTTTGTTGAAACATTGTATTAAGCTGGGTGATAACAAAGTTCACAGAACTATTTTTACTTGTGAATAAATACAGAATTTCTATTGCAAAGATAGTTTGTTTTTTTTTTTTAGTAAAAAAGAAAATTATTTTAGAGGCATTCTACAACATACTTGATAATTGATGTTTGATGTAGTAGTACCCAAGAATTTCTGTAATTTTATGATAGGTAATGTAATTATTAAAAGTAATAGTTCTGTTGAGTAATTATTAAAACAAGTAATTTCAAGTGAGTGTTATTTCTCTATTAGAAATACATATAGGCCATTTAGCACTTTACAGGATATCAAGTATAAATCACCTCGGCTTTTCCTGGCTCCCAGGCTTCCACTGGAGTCCAGAAGGAGTCCCCAAGTTCTATGTATTCATGATAAGATTATCCCTCCCTCTACTTGACCATTAGCAGAAGTGGCATCTCAGATCTCAACCTCTCTCATCTCAACCCACTGCTAATGCCCTAATATTCATAGCCTTGATGAGACCACCTATTATGAGTCTATTAGAACTAATCCCATCACATCTTTAACATTAGCTCTTACAAGATCACCAGATAGCATTTACATTTTAAATTCAATGTCCAAACATCATTCCTTGTTTCATCTGAACAGTCTGCAGTTTTGAATTCATTTAACCATTTATTACTTCTTAGAATATTTTCTTCACTTGGACTCCAGGATGTTACATTTTCCTTCATTTGCTTCAACTGTTTTTTCTTTCTTAGCCTTCTTTGTAAGTTCATCATTCATGTCTCAAACCTGGGAGCAATAAAGTGCCCCAGGGCTCATCCCTCAGTGATCTCATCCAGTCTCATGGTTTTAAATAGCTGATGGCTCTCAAGTGTATTTCTTCAGCTCCTTCAAATCAAGACATATATATCCAACTACCTACTTGGTATATTCACTTGGGTTTCTAATAGGCTTCTCAAACTTAGCATGTCTAGAAACCAATCTCTGAACCTTTTTATCTGTTCAGTTCCTCCCTCAATTTTGCTACAGCCCCCCATTATTCAATCAAATATAAATGCTAATCTAGTGTTGCTGTGAAGGTATTTTGTAGATGTGATTAAAGTCCATAATCAAAGATAAGTAAGGAAGGCTGTCCTAGATGAACTGAGTGGGCCCGATCCAATCATTTGGACAACTTTAAAAGTATTGAGGCTTCCTTGATAAAGAAATTCCATCTGTGGATAGCATTCCCTGCCTGACAGTTCCATTGGCCAAGTGAAAGTTGGAGTGGAGATTTCATTTAGGGAGTGTGGAATAGAACTTGTGGCCCATCTATAGAATGCCTGGAATGGCCTTTGGAGTTTAGATTTTATCCTGTAAGAAATAGGAAATTAGTGATAGTTTGTAAGCTGTGAACTACTGGATCAAAATAAAATTTTAGAGCATATTGCTTACAGGATAGATTGGGGGAGAAATCATTTTCAAGTACAGAAATCAGGTACTCTGTTATTATACTAGTTCAGAAGTAAGGGAATGAGTCCTGATATCCTAGTGAGAATACAAGATGGAATTAAAAGGATATATTTAACAGTGATTTCAAAGGAAGAACTGAAAGGACTTTAAAATAGATTGCATAGTATGCATGTTTTGTGGTGTGTGTGTGTGCCTGTGTGTAGTGTGGGAATGAAGGTAAATTTTGTATAATGTGTGTGTGTAGTTATAGAGTTGATAAGATAGAAAGGAAAGATGACACTATAATTTTGTATGTTGCATAACTGAGAGAAGATAGTATTTCCAATAACAGAAACAAAGGAGAGAAAATATTATATCCCATTTCAGATTAATATCTAACACTCATTATGAAAACGTACTATGTGTCAGGTGCTGTTCTAAGCATATGTTATGTAGTACCTTATTTAATTTGTACATAAATCTGATGGTAGGAGCCATTCTTCTTATTTTAATAGATAAAAAGATGAAAAAGAAACTGAGGCACAGAGAGACTAAGAAACATATAGTTGTGGTCAATGGAAACATTTGAGGGGAAATAGTTTAGGTATGGGATGAATTTTTTAGAAGGAAGAGACATGAAGGAGGTACACATATTCAAGTTATGTTTTAATTTATTCATAGGGATTTCTGAAGTTGGCATCCTGGATTGAGGCCCTGGGTATGAAAATGAAGTCATTGAACTAATTCCTTTTTAAGCACTAGGGTCCAGACCAAGATAAAGAAAGGAGCATGGCTCTGGCCAACTTCAGTTGACGTTTTTAATTATAATATTATTGATCTTTTGTAAGAAAGCCTTGGGGAAGAAGCAAAGTTAAAATTAATCATCTTGAACATTAAAATCAATGAGCAAAAACGTGAAAACTTTTAGTAATAACACAGAACTCACCTTCTTTTTGCCTAATTCGCTACGTACTCACAGGTTAAAAAAGAAACCTTTTAGACATAGGCCCAATTATTTATACATTTTAAACTTACAGGTCATTTTATATGTGTACCATAAAAATATTTGTAGCAATGCTCAGTTATGAGCCTTAAATTATTGACCTTCCTGTGAGTGGATGATTTGGAATTTTAGAGTTGTGAGGTTTCCCCAAGTGTGTTTTATGAAATCTAATTTAGTAAGTGTTCCATATATCTCTTAACAGTGCTGTGGTCAAATAAGTAGGGAAATGATGGCTTACACAGACTTAAGGTGCTTTCATTACTGCAGCGTGTCTCGGAACCATTAATACGCTAGTGTAAATTGTGAATCAGTGAATCAGAGACCAAGTATGCAGTATTTCCAAAACTGATTTCTCCACCGAGATCTTTTTTATGAATGTCATCCTAATGAACTTGTGTTAAACTAATAATATTTTGGGAAAGACTGATAAAAGTTTCCTAAAATGTAAGAATATATATTATAATTATTTACATGTGTATAATATATATCTTATAATAACATATGTCTTATACAATAGTATGTTATATAATATTCACTCTTTAATATATAATGTATAATCCTCTTTGAATATATAATAATAATGACATTGTTTATGTGTATAATGAATATTATTATATTATGGGTATAAAGTATAGAAAATATAGAAGATTATAAAGATAGTAAAAAATGGGCTTCCCTGGTGGCGCAGTGGTTGAGAGTCCGCCTGCCGATGCAGGGGACATGGGTTCGTGCCCCGGTCCAGGAAGATCCCACATGCCGCGGAGCGGCTAGGCCTGTGAGCCATGGCCACTGAGCCTGCGCATCCAGAGCCTGTGCTCCGCAATGGGTAAGGCCATAAAAAAAGTCTCTAATCTTCCCACCTAAAGGTGATTACTATTATCATTTTACATATTTCTTTTCTTGTTGAGATTATACTGTGTATGCATACTTTTTTTTCCATTCTTTTTTCCACTTAACATTAGAATGACTTTCTTATTCCATCAAAACAGATCTCAAATATATGGATAAATTTTGACTTATTCTCATCTTTGGAGGTTTGCCAGCAGGTACAGTGGAGAGGAGACTGGGTGTTATTATTAGAAGACCCAAGTTCAATTTCAATCTTTGCTGCTAATTAACTGCATGACCATGACCTAGTCATTTAACATATTTGGGTCATAGTTTTTTCTCATTTGTTCCTTGGGGTAATTGTCCCAGATGATTGCTAAGGTCACAACCAGCTGCTAAATTCTATCATTCTATGATTTCCCATATTATATCAGACTACAGGGGTTCTGAATTACCCGGTATTAGGAGGTTATTAGCTTTTTGTGACCTCTTTGCATAGTACTGTGGCTGTATCTTATATGATAACTTGTAATCATCTACCCACCAATATTAATTAGAAGAAAGGTACTATTGCCTATGAACTTTTGTATATTCCGCCATGAATTGAAAAAAGCAGGAAATTTTCCATTATCTGAAGAATATCAGTTTATGCATTCAGCTTAAAAAAATCTTAATCTCAGAATTGAGAGAAGGTGTCTTATTAATAAAATAATCTTCTCTTTGCTCTTATAGTGTAAAGGGTAATTGGTTACACATATAAATTTTCCCTGAAAAGTTGGGCAAGATGTAGATGTGTTTGAGATGATTTAGAACATGCTCTTTTCTGCCAGACTTTTGACTGACCCTATTTAGCAAATGAAGAGACTGGTATTTAGGAAAATTAAAAACCCTGCCATCTTTGTCCAGGCCCTCCTTCCCCTGTGACCCTGACCCCTAAAAAAAGACTTGGTTATGGGCTTCCCTGGTGGCACAGTGGTTGAGAGTCCGCCTGCCGATGCAGGGGACACGGGTTCGTGCCCTGGTCCGGGAGGATCCCACATGCCGCGGAGCGGCTGGGCCCGTGAGCCACGGCCGCTGAGCCTGCGCGTCCGGAGCCAGTGCTCCGCAACGGGAGAGGCCACAACAGTGAGAGGCCCGCGTACAGCAAAAAAAAAAAAAAAAAAAAGACTTGGTTTTATTCGTGTCACTCAGAATTTTTATTTTTATTTTTTGGCAGTCAATCGTGCTGCCTCAAATCATTATTTCTCTTTAAGCGACCAAAAAAAAAAGTTGTTTTTTTCAGGATGCTTTTTTATATGCTTATATAACCTTCCTGTTGTTCAAACTGGATCAGTAGGCCATTTCATTAATTAAATTAAGTGTCCTGTAGGACTAATCATTATTTTCTTAATTTGCAGTATCTTCCAGATATCCCCTGTGAGAATTGGGTTGGCCCAAAATTTCATTAGGGTTTTTCCATAAGATGTAACAGAAAAACCCAAACGAACTTTTGGGCCAACCCAATATATACATAAAGTAAGATGCTGGGTGATGGTCAGATGGGAACCTGGTGAGTCTTTTTCCTTCATTGACTTAGGACCCTGGCCCTCCCCCTGCCCCATCTTGGGAGGCTTTCGCTTTAAAAAGATTGGCAGCTTGGGCTAGAGGATGTAGAAAATTACATATATTTAAGTACAATTTAAAATTTTTTAAGTACAATTAATTAATTAATTTATGGCTGCATTAGGTTTTCGTTGCTGCGCACAGGCTTTCTCTAGTTGCGGCGAGTGGGGGCTACTCTTCATTGCGGTGCGCAGGCTTCTCACTGCGGTGGCTTCTCGTTGCAGAGCATGGACTCTAGATGCACGGGCTTCAGTAGTTGTGGCCCATGGGCTCTAGAACACAGGTTCAGTAGTTTTGGTGCACGGGCTTAGTTGTTCTGCGGCATGTGGGATCTTCCTGGACCAGGGCTCAAACCCGTGTCCCCTGCATTGCCAGGCAGATTCTTAACCACTGTGCCATCAGGGAAGCCCTGTGACCTTGATTTTTAGTCAGAGTTAAACGTTTGGAATTTATTTAACAGTTTCTGAACATTCCTGCAAGGCAAAGATGCAAGGTTAGGAGAGAGTGCAGAGGTCAGTGTGTTCTGCTGTGAACAGTGGATGTCCTGCAATGAAGGTGCTCTTTTATGAATAGAAAGGGCACCCCACCTACACTCTCCTCAAACAACCCTTTCTATTTAAATGACTACTTCTTTGCTTCCTGGCCATGTTCGTGATGTATAATGTTTTCTTTATGCTGCTTTTTCTGAATGTCAATAAGGGACCGAGCAAGGGAGGAGGTTTAAAAAGGAGTGATTTAAAAACAATTCTATCCTGTTCCATTTATTTAAAGAATTATGTTTCCACTGTAGATAAATCACTATCTTTTGAATTACATGCCACATCATATTACCTAAAGTGATTACCTAAAAGTGATAACCTGAAACAAATATGATAGATAAATCATTACTCACGTATAAAATCTTGTACAAAATAAAGCGCTACTGTCCCCATAGAAAAATAGGTAAATTATATGAGTAGATAGTTCAAAGAGAATGAAATCCATATGGCCAATATACATATAAAAATGTTTAATGTTAGTATTATTCAAATAAATTCAACTTAAAACAAAAAAAATGCCATTTTCATTAATCAGTTGATGATCATAGATAGGCAGTGCTGGTGAAGTTGACCCCCAAGTGGGAGTCAAATGGTTATAGATTTTCTGGATTTGGCAATGCGTATTAACTGTCTTAAAATTTCATACTATTTGACCCTGTAATTTCAATTCTAGGAATTTTAAAAGATCAGAGGAAAAGCTTATAAATAATAGTGCATTTATATTTTTAAAGTATTGAAAACATCTTGTGTGCCCAACATAGGGATATGATTAAATAAATTATACTACTTCCATCATTTAAAGTTTTATATACTCATTAAAGAATCATGTTCTAAAGAACACTTAAATATGTGTAGAAATGTTCATGATATGATGCTGAATAAGAAATATAAAACTGTATATTCAGTATTTTCTTAAATAAATATATAGGGCTTCCCTGGTGGCACAGTGGTTGAGAGTCCACCGATGCAGGGGACGTGGGTTCCTGCTCCGGTCCGGGAAGATCCCACATGCCACGGAGCGGCTAGGCCTGTGAGCCATGGCCGCTGAGCCTGCGCGTCCGGAGCCTGTGCTCTGCAATGGGAGAGGGCACAATAGTGAAAGGCCTGCGTACCAAAAAAAAAAAAAAAATATATATATATATATATATATATATATTTCCCCCCCCCCCCGCCCTAACCATATGCCTTCTAGGGCACAGTTCAGGGTGGGTAAGAGTGAGTTTAGTGGGAAGTGGGGCAAGTAGAAAATAACCTGCACATGGATTTATAAACTCCAAAATTCTAGATAATAAGCTCCTATTAATACAGTCTTAGGACTTAAGCTTCACGCGAGTACGGATCAGGACCAGTTACGTAATTAGTGCGACCCAGTGCAAAACTAAAATACAAGGCCCCTTGATCCACAACTGTTAAGCATTTCTGGAGGGTGGCAGCAGGACATTACATCGAATATAGGGCCTTTCTGAGCTTCCAAATGCCAGCCCTGTGTGACTGCCCTGATCGCATGTCCTAGAACCTGTCCCTGGTGGGGAACACATTATATCCCCCCTCTAGTATAATGCAAGGAACTCTAAAAGTTGACATATTTGACTTGATGTTCCTGAAATGTATGTCTTTTTTTAAACTAAGGACCACTGTTAAAGTACGTGCTTTCTACCTGACCTGTATGATTGATTATTTAGAGCTAAATGCATATTTCCACACATGTCTTTATTAAATTGTGTTAGCTGGCATCTACCCCCAACCTATCAAATTCCTTTTAGCATTCAATTTTGTCATCTAAGATCTCCTTTTATCATTGTCCCCAATGTACTATTACAGATAATACAGTTGGAAACTACAGAAACTGTCATAAAGTCTTGTGTTTAAAGTTTCAATTTAGTCAATTAAAACATGTCAGACAACCTTCTTCTTAATATTTTAGGCAGCTGGAGGCATTTATTCTTAGTCATTGTTCTAAATAGCTGAGAATAGGGGATTTGCCTGAAGGATCGTTAGCCTGGTCTGTTTCTAGATATTTAAAGTTCTGAGTTACATGTACCTGTAGGTGGGTTCATTAAGATTTGGGGGCACCATGTCTGAAAGTTATAAATATACCTTCAGTTATGCCCTTAATTTGATTTGATATAGCAAACCAGGGATGTTTCAGTTGTATCAGATCACTAGCTAGATGATTTCAGGGGTGGAGTTTAGAATTAAAGATAGAGTATTTTATTTCCCTTGAGATGGCCATGAAAGCTGTTACCATACTATGCAATGCAGTTAATTCTAGGACTCCCCTGTGCTGTCTGCATTTGTGCCTTCATGTTCTCTTAAACTGGGATCAAGAGAGAGAAACAAAAAAAAATATTTTTCAACCAACTACTGCCTTTTAGAGATAAGGAAACTGACCTGGAGAGGCAATTTGAATTTCGTATAATTTTCATGTATCACAAAATGTTATTTTACTTTTGCTTTTTTTTCCACTATAGAAATCTTAAAACCGTTCTCAGCTAGCAAGCCATACAGAACCAAATGGTGTGCTGGGTTTGGTCCTTAGGCTATAGTTTGCTGACCTCTGTCATGAAGCATCCTTAAAAATAAGTAGTTGAATGAAAGAATAAGTGAGAAATGGACGGCTAAATGAAAAAGTGAATGAAATGACTGTAATTAATATATAACCTGGATAGTGAATGGGTCATTATTCAAAAATTAAACTTTAATAATGGCAGACCTAGTTAAGTTTTACTTAATTAATATCCTAATTCTAAAATCATTAAAGCTAAAGTTGGCATTTTAAGTAAAGTTCATTTTGCATTATAAAAATAATGTCTAATTATTATAGAAAATTAGGAACATTTAGGAGACCAGAAAGGTTGAAACACTAGCCCTATTCAGAGATGGCACATTAATTTCCAATATACTCTCTTTTATTCTTCATATATATGTATACATATAATAATTTTATATAACTGTGATCATACTATGCCTATCTTACACCTACTTTATTTTTTTAACATAACAATCTCCATTTTATTATAAGATTTTTCTTAAACATCATTTTACACGATGGCTTTAATTTTAATACCATTCTATTATGTGATGACTTCTGTAGGCATGAATTGTTTCTCTTATTTATATTAAGTATGTAATTATTTTAAAAATTAAAATTTAGCTCCATTTTCCTGCTTGCTGATCAGAGCACAGGTATACGTCAACATCTTTATGGTTCTAAATTGCTTTAGAACCTCATTCCCTTGAGTCTCTCCTGTTTCCTTTTTTTCCCTTTTGGTCCTGTTCTTCTGTTCCACCCTTACTCTGGGCTAATTTACTCCCACATGCATGGGATCTAAGAAGCGTCAAGCCCTGCTCTGACTGCTCAATACTGCACTGTTGTACTGGCCTGTGTGGCCCATACCTGCAGCAGTGGCCCCTGTTCCAAAGTCACCCCTCTCTACTTTTTGCCTCCAGTCCACTTAGAAATGTGTTCCATAGATAACTTGATTTAAGCTAGTTGATAGGAGAAAACCCTTTGATGGAACAAGCGTTTTTATGAGTGTGTTCCAAGATGCTGCAAGGAAACAGCACTCTCATGCTTCTTCCCTAAGCCACTGGCACCCAAACTGCAAGGCTGCTCACATGAAAGTTCTACATAAAGGCTCAGCTGCAAGCTCGGGATCCCTCTCCAGGATCGTGAGCCATGATGTGTCCAGCTGTGCTTGCCTAAGCACAATTCTCCATGCAATACTGAAGAAGATGGGGAAATCACTTGATTCCTGCACCTGCCAGATACCTGTTAGTTCCAGTTTGCAGCAAATGATGTCTTCCCAAGCCCTTCATTGTACAGTGACACCCAGCATGGGTCACTCTCCACTTTGCTTGAGAGTCCTTTTGACCCAAGGGTAGGGCCAACTGCTCTACTAGAAATCTGTTCGTGCAAAATGTCCTCTGACTTGTCTTTCGTCCTGCCTAGCCCTGCGTGTTCCAGTCAAGGCAGACCAATGTTTCCTCCTGTCTTTTTGGCCCTTTTGGGTTCCATGCTCCCTCTTCCCCCTCTAGGCTGGGTTTGGCTGATGTCATTTTACTGCTCTGGGACACAGAACTCTCTTAGGCTGCCTAAGCACCTCTCTGCAGAGATAGACTTACTATGCAAACTATACGTATTGTCTACAGGGATTGTGCCTTCCAGGGTGAGGCTTAGAGTCCCTCTTTCCAGAAACCACCAATGTCTGTACTGTCATCAATTTATTTTTCTTTTTTTCCCCTCTCTTTCCCCCAGTCCAGAAAATCATGTTTTTTGAGTGGGTGGAGGGAAGGTTTTAGGTACTGCTTTTGCTACTGTTATTTCCCCCAAATCATTTGTCTCTGCCTCCAGTCCTGTCTTTCCCCTAAGGACTTAGACTTTTGGAAACCAGCTGTAGGATGGCAGCTATTTTCTCTGCTTTCCTCATCCCACCCTAAGGCACTGCACACAGAAAAGAACAGCGGCTTTAATTGGAGCAGTGCAGGAGTGGGCAGAAGAAAGCCAAGCATATGGAGAAAAAGATACTGGTTCATATCTCCAAAATATTATCTTCCTACATTTGTTTAACATTAACTTTGTTTCCCTAACTTATTACTATCCTTAACCTATTAAAAATAAACGAACACCTTCCACCGCCTGTGAAACACATTATAAGCTGTGCTACTTTAGAGCATTATGCTTTTCAAAGCACTCATATTTGTAATCTCATTTCAGGTTTTTTCCTCTAACAGAAATCTAAGAGGTGTTATCTGTTTCCTTAATTTCTTCCCAGTGACCGGGGGAAGGTAAATAACAAAAGGGTCAGAAACAGCAAAGGTTGAAGTTTAATTAGTTATCACAGCTCAGGAAGCTCTGACACAACAACTATTAATTAATCAATGCATATCGATTGGGCATTACCGTGCGCCAGGTGCTGTAATAGCCACATACCCATTTATACCAGAGATTTCATCATAGTTAGCAAATCTTGGAATAGAAAGATCCTATTCTCACAAGGCAATTTTTATTTTTCTCTGAGGATTTCTTGATTCTACTTCTCATTTTCCATCATGGATCATGAGTATTTTAGAACAGCACTATCCAGTATAGCTTTCTGTGATGATGGAAATGTTCTGTCTGTGCTGTCCAGTATGTGAGCCGCTAGTTACATGTGGCTATTGAGCACTTAGAATGTATCCAGGGCAGCTGAGGGGCTGGATTTTTGTTTGTATGTCACTTTAATTGAATTCAATTTAAATTTTCCCTAGCTTTATTGAAATATAATTGACAAAAGTTATTCAAAGTGTACAACATGTTGTTTTGATACACATATACACTGTGAAATGATTACATCAAGCTAATTAACATATTTGTCACCTCACATAGCTACCATTTGTGTGTGTGTGTGTGTGTGTGTGTGTGTGTATGAATATTTAAGATCTACTCTCTTAGCAAATTTCAAGTTACAGTACAGTATTACTAACTATAGGCACCACGTTGACCATTATATCTCCAGAACTTTTTCATCCTGCATAACTGAAACTCTGCGTGCTTTGACCAACATCTCTCCATTCCCCTCCCCAAATCCACGGCACCCATTACTCTCCTCTCGGCTTCTATGAATTCTGCTTTTTTTAGATTCCACACGTAAGTGGAATCATGCAGTGTTTATCTTTCTGTGACTGGCTTATTTCACTTAGCATAATGTCCTCCAAGTTCAGCCATGTTGTTACAGATTTACAGATGACAAAATGTCCTTTTTTTTAAAGACTGAATGATATTCCTCTGTATATATAGATGTCTATATCTATATCACATTTTATTTAGATATAGATATCTATATCGCAATCACATTTTCTTTATCCATTCATCCATAGACTGACACTTACGTTATTTCCATATCCTCGCTGTTGTGAATAATGCTGCAGTGAATATGGGTGTTCAGATATCTCTTCAATATATTAATTGCATTTCCTTTGGTTGTATACCCAGAAGTGGGGTTGCTGGATCATATGGTAGTTCTATTTTCAATCTTTTGAGGAGGCTTTATTCTGGTTTTCACAATGACGGTACCAATTTACATAGCCACTAACAGTATTAAAAAGTTCTCTCTTTGGGCTTCCCTGGTGGCGCAGTGGTTGAGAGTCCGCCTGCCGATGCAGGGGACGCGGGTTCGTGTCCAGGTCCAGGAAGATCCCACATGCCGCGGAGCGGCTGGGTCCGTGAGCCATGGCCGCTGAGCCTGCGCGTCCGGGGCCTGTGCCCCGCAACGGGAGAGGGCACAACAGTGAGAGGACCGCGTACCGCAAAAAAAAAAAAAAAAAAAAAAAAAAAGTTATCTTTTCTGCACACCCTCACCAACCTTGTTTCTTGTCTGTTTGATAATAGCAATTCTAACAGATGTGAGTGATATCTCATTGTGGTTTTGCTTTGCATTTCCCTGATGATTTGTGATGTTGAGTACCTTTTCATGTATCTCTTAGCCACTTTCATGTCTTTGGAAAAATGTCTATTCGTGTAATCTGCCTATTTTTAAATTCACTTGTCGGGGTTTTTTTTCCTTTTGAGTTCTATGAGTTCTTTATATATTTTGGATATCAACTCAGATATATCAGAGTTGATATATCAGATATATGATTTTCAGATAGTTTCTTCAATTCCATAGTTTGCCTTTTCATTTTGTTGATGGTTTCTTTGTTATACAGAGATTTTTAGTTTGATGTAGTCCCACTGTTTATTTTTGCTTTTATTGCCTTTGCCTTTAGTATTGTAACCAAAAGAATCATTGCCAACACTACCTTCAAGGACCTTAACTCCTATATTTTCTTCTAGGAGTTTTATGGCTTCAAGTCTTAAAATCAAATCGTTAATCCATTTTTAGCTGATTTTTCTGTATGGTGTGAGACAGTGGTCCAGTTCAGTTCTTTTGCATGTGCCTGTCCATGTTTCCCAACCCCCTTTATTGAAGAGATTATCCTTTTCACATTGTATATTCTTAGCTACTATGATATAAATTAATTGACTATATATGCTTGGGTTTATTTCTGTCCCATTGATCTCTGTGTCTATTTTTATCCCAATACAATACTATTTGGTTACTATAGATTTGCAGATAGATTTGCAGGAAGTGTAATGCCTCCAGCTGTGTTTGCTTTGATTATTTGAGATGTTTTGTGGTTCCATATGAAATTTAGGATTGTTTGTACTATATTTGTGAAAAATACCATTGGAATTTTGATAGGGATTGCACTGAATCTGTAGATTGTTTTGGGTAGTATGGACAATATTAATTCTTTCCAATTCATGAGCACAGAATATCTTTCCATTTACTTGTATCTTCTTCAATTTCTTTTATCAGTGTCTTATAGTTTTCAATGTACAAGTCTTTCATTTGTTTTGTTAAATTTATTCATAAATTTTTTTGATACAGTTGTACATTGGATTATTTTCTTAATTTGTCTTTCTGATAGCTTGTTATTAGTGTATAGGAACACAACTTGAAATTTGTATATTGATTTTGTAATCTGCCATTTTACTCTATTCATTTATTAGTTCTAATAGTTTTTTTGTGGAGTGTTCAGGGTTTTCTATATATAATATAATGTCATCTGCAATAGAGATAGTTTCTCTTCTTCCTTTCTGATTTGGATGTCTTTTATTTATTTTTTGCCTATTTCCCTGGCTAGGACTTCCACTACTATGTTGAATTAAAGTGGAGAGAGTGAGCATTCTCTCTTGTTCCTGATCTTAGAGGAAAAGTTTTTGGCTTCTAACCACTGAATGTTATGTTGGCCATGGGCTTGTCATATATACCATTTGTTATGTTGAGATACATTCTCTCTATACCCAGACTGTTGAGAGTTTTTATCAGGAAGGGCTGTTGAAGTTTTGTCAGCTCCTTTTTCTGCATCTATTTAGATGATTGTATGATTTGTACCTTCATTTTGTTAATATGGTATATCATGTTAATGGACTGTGGATGTTGAACCATCCTTGCATCCCTGGAATAAACCTCATTTGATCATGGTGTATGATCCTTTTAATGTATTGTTGACTTAAGTTTGCTAATACTTTGATAATGATTTTTGCAACTATGTTCATCAGGAATATTTGCCTATGTTGCCTATGTTATGTTGTCCTTGTCTGGTTTTGGTGTCAGGGTAATGCTAGCTTTGTAAAGTGAATTGGAAGTGTTCCTTCCTCTTCTATTTTTTGGAAGAGTTTGAGAAAGATTATATTAATTCTTTGAATGTTTGGTAGAATTTGTCAGTGAAGTCCTAACTTTTGTTTGTTAGGAGGCTTTGATTACTGATTCAATCTCCTTACTAGTAATAGTTCTCTTCAAAATTTCCATCTCTTCATGAATAAGTCTTGGTATGTTATATGTTTCTATGTGAACCGTTTCTTAGTTCATTCTAGCCTTGTGGGTCTCATGGGTGCAAGCCTCATTGGCTTTCAGAGCTAGATGTTTTGTGGTCCCATCTCTCAGGTGGAAGTCTTAAAAGTCAAGGCTAATGTATGGGGTCCAAACCCTTCACTCTTCAAGGAGAAGCTGGGTGTTATGGATTCCCTCCTCGTTGTATGATGCTGGGGTGCTGGGGGGCATTTATGGCAAGATTGTGTCTCAGCCTCTCCTGTTTCAGTATGTTTTTCTCATTTGCTTGATGTGTACAAGTTGCTCAGCTAGTTTCTGGATGTCTTTCAGAGGGAATTGTTCTGTATGTAACTGTAGACGTGGTGTGTCTATGGGAGGGGGGAGTTCAGGAATTTCCTATGTAGCCATCTTGAACTGGTATTGCCTGATTTTTGTATGTGGTGTGAGAGCACAGTCCAATTTAACTCTTCTGCATGTGTATATCTGGTTTTCTCACAATTTATAGAAGATATTATCGTTTCCCTATTGTGTATTCTTGGCATCTTTGTTGAAAAATCAGTTGATCTTATATGCATGTATTTATTTCTTGACTCTATATTCTGTTTCATTGGTCTATATGTGTGTTTTTATGCTGATGTCATACTGTTTTGATTACTATATACTGTATTAATATATTTTAAGATCAGGCAATGTGTTGCCTCCAGTTTTGTTCCTCTTTCTCAAGATTGCCTTGACTATTAGATGTCTTGGACAGTTTTATATAAATTTTAGGTTGTGAAAAATTCCACTGGGGTTTTGATAGGGTTTGCACTGAACCTATAGAAAGCTTTTCGTTTAACATCAGGAACAAGACAAGTATGCCACTTCTAGTCAGTATAATAGTGGAAATCCCATCCAGAACAATTAGGCAAGGAAAATAATTTAAAGGAATTCAAATCAGAAAGGAAGAAGTAAAATTGTCTCTGCAGATGACATGATCATATATATATATATATGATATATTTATATATATGTAAAACCCTAAAGAGTCCATCAAAAGTTAGAACTAATAAACAGATTTAGTAAAGTTGAAAGAAGAAAATCAACATACCCAAATCAGTAACATTTCTATGTACTAACTACAAAGTATCTGAAAGAGAAATTAAGAGATCCCACTCACAATAGCATCAATAACAATAAAATGGGAATAAATTTAACCAAGGAGGTGAAAGACCTATACAGGGAAACTATAAAATATTTATTACAAAATTGAAGAAGATACAAAAAAATGGAAAGATAGCCTATGTTCATGGATTGGAAGACTTCATATTGTTAAAATGCCAATCCTACCCTAAACAATAAATTTGAATTTAAATTTAAATAATCACATGTGGTTCATGGTTACCATATGGGACACATAATTTAGCATCTGTTCCTGAGACTTACCAAAGTAACAGATTAACTCATCTTTCATCAGATTTCTGCTGCTTTTAGAATTTCTTGGTTTTGAGAAGTAGAAACCAACACTGGATAATTTACGCAACAAGAAATATGTCAGAAAGAAACAGTGGGATAATTACATTGAAAAGGGGTAGTGCTTGGGCTTGTAAAACGGTGAAAGGTCAGAATAATTCCAGAAAGCTAGGGAGGAGTTCTCTCAGCAGCATCTCATAGCTATAACAGTCTGCTGCGGATAAATACGTTTCTTTTTTTCTTGCTTTATTTGCATGAGGCTCAAGGTTACAGAATAGTATGCTTCATTGGCTAAGTGAATGTGCTTTTCCTGTGCGGTGAGGAGAAAAATCAGGTTTTTCTCACTGCTGCAAGGAAAACAAGGCACCTGTATCAGGCACCTGCATTTCCCATTCTACCTACTCTGTACTCAGTGAGGTAGACAGAGTTTCTCTTAGGGAAATTTTGGTATTACTAGAAAGATGAACAAATGTTTGGTACCTCTCAGACTGACAAATGTCTCTTGAGGAGGGATCTTGAGGATTAAGACAGTTTCATCAAGATGAATAAAAGTATCTCATCGAGGAAATCAATTTCATAACCACTTGCCGTCTGTGTGCTCCTTACACATCCATTGTACTTCCACATTGCGTGAAGTATTGAGCACTTCTCATTCTTTCCTGAGTTCATGAAGACTATTTCATATCAGTTTCCCCTCTTTCTTCTTGCTTTTCATTACTAGCTCTATTGTTGATCTTCTCTTCTTTTTTCTCTTTTCTTCTGACCAGTCTTGCAATATTCTTTGCCACTAAGTCATTGATAAAGGCTGCAACGATCCAGTTTTTAAATAAAATTTATAAGAGTATGGCATTAGAAATCCTCAAAATTAACATAAATGGTGAAATGTAGCTCCAAATATAAAAAAGCAAGTGTTAGGTCAAGGTCTGAAAACAAGGTAGAAACTCTGCCACTTTTTTACTTCTTGACTGTAAGCAACCCTCGTGGTGTCTTTGTGTCTCTGTTTTCTCTGTAAAACATGCGTAGCGGGCATACAATTGTGTGTGGCAGAAGGATGTATGTAAAGATGCTTATTATTATTCCTATTATAAAAAACTGGAAATAAAAGTTCATAAATAAGGATATTGTTAATTAAAAATGGCACGCCCACATCATGTAGGCATAGAAAGTTCTGTATAGAATGTTGTGGAAAGACAGACATAAAGTAATCAGGTGAAAAGAAAATCTGGTTTACTTATTAACTCCATTGTTTATTCATTCATATATTGAATGTAGCTGGGAGGCACTAAAGCTACAGTAGTGAAAAAAACAATTCTGTTCTTATAGCTTATGCCCTCCTGAAGGAAACACAATAAAATAAATTAAAACAAAACTATAATATATTAAATAGTGAAACATGCTAAGGAGAAATAAAATGAAGTGTGGAATAGGCTGTAACACATAGCAGCTGTTGAGATTTTGGATATGGTAGCCAGAGAAAGCTTCCTTGTGATAGTGACTAGTGAATAGAGAGGTATTCTTGGAGGAGGGAACAAGGACAAAGGCTCTCAGGTGGGCTTGTGCCTCATGTGTTGGAGGGACATAAAGGAGGCTTTGAGACTAGAGTGGAGTGAGGGAAGAGCAGCAGATGAGGGTGTAGAAGTAATGGGGAGGGCACTGTGTCATATAGGGTCTTGTAGCTCCTGAGCAGGACTTTTTGGCTTTTACTTTGAGATGTGAAGCCACTTGGGAATTTTGAGCAAAAAGAGTGGCAGGCTCTACTTTACATTATAATAGACTCTCTTTTATTGCTGTACTGAAAACTGTCTGAAGGCAGTAAGGGATGTAGCTGAACAGGATTTAAGAATCTACTGAAATAATTCAGGTAAGATACAATGGTAGTTTACACCAGAGTTGGTGGCATGGGGATGACTTCTGAGCATATATTGAAAGTAGAATCAATATGATTTGATGATAGACCAGTGTGGGTGTGAGAAGAGTCAAGCATGGCCTAAAAAGTTCTTTTTTTTGATCTAAGCACAGGAAAGGTAGAGTTCCCTTATATGAAAATAAGGATGCCTGAAGGAAGAAGTTGCTGAGAAGTAAGTATAGTATAGTCTTATTTTTAAATTATGTACATGTGCTTACACACATATGTTATGAAAATTCATAGCAAAATGACATATGCCACCTTGATTGAAGTAGTTACTTCTAGGGGGTATATTATGGAGAGGTGAGGATGGACTGTTATTATTTTGTTCTGTATCCTAACATTTTGATAGAATTGTTTACCACCCACTTGTGTTTATCCATTTCTTTGCAAACAGTAGAAGAACACCCCACTTAACTTCGAGTTCTTGGGTAAATCAGTTTTGAACAGGATATGCAAAGCCTTCAGAGTTATGTGATTGTAGATTGTAGGCATTTCCGTGATTTATAAAATACACTATGGGCATAGCTTTCAGCCCACTTCTTGGTTGTGGAAACTGAACAAAATATGGACTCATGAAATATTTGTGCTAGTCACTTATTGTATTTTAAAACATGCTATCTTCCTGATTCTTCCGAAGATGTTACTGTGAACTGAAGGACAGACCATAAGCCAAGGTTTAATTCACTGATGAGCTACCCGCACAGGGCTTGGCAATGTTGAAGGCTCAGTCAGTCCTCTGCAGGTCAGTGGGGCTCGCTCTGAGAACATTTCAGCAACAAATATCTGACTTCTGTCTTCTCTGTGGTCAGAGAGTGAGCAGAGCTTCCTAGCGATGTCCAATACGTCCTGCTCAACTAGAATTAATAGACTCAGGTTCTCGCCACTGACTTGCTCTGTGACCTTAGGCAAGTCATCTGAACTCACTTGCTCTTTCTTAATTGGGAAAGAAAATGAAGAAATGAATATCAGTTGCCTGCCTCATGGATAACTTATGGGGAATCAGAGGTACAGTAATCCCTTAATTAACAGATTACTTGGCAAGAGGCACTTTGATACATATATTTAAAAACATCTAACTTGAAAATCAGAGTTATCTGCATTTACAGCATGACAACGACCATACACTTGCATAATTCTCTTTGTCCTTGCAAGGGGTAAATAGGGTTTACTTTTGACATCAAAGTAATGCTTAAATAAGGGCATGAAACCAACATTTAGAAGGCACTAAAGAATAAAATAAGGATATAAAGAGGAGTGTCATTCATTACTTTCACAGTTCAAAGATTTTTAACTTGTTAAGATCAGGTTTCTCTTCCCAGATGCCGGGGCTTTCCTGCTATTACTCTGCAAGGTGTATAGGTGCCAAATCATTTTCTTGGGATGACAGGTGTGAAGGGGAAATCAGAACAAAACCTGCTACAAACATACCTCACTCTGGCTGGGTTATCAACAAGTGAGATGCTGAAAGCTGATGGGGAGATACCTGTAATAGGCTCTAGACTCATGTGGTTGGAAGTTTGTCCTTGAGTAAAAGTGGAGGGAGGGGCTCAGTAAGCAGTGACTGAGCACAGAGAGGGAGCAGGTACTAAAGCGATGCTGCTCATGGCGACCTCTCACTAGGTCTTTGTTAGTGGGTCTTCGGCCTCTCGGGTCCAACTTCTGCTGAACTCCCATACTCCTCACCAAACCTCTCTGTTTGTGGAGAAAACTGCTCCACGTCTCTCCATGTATCAGAAGTGCCCTATCACTCCTCTTAAACTCTGTACTCTTCTTGTTCTTTCACAAAAGCCCTCATTTAATTTGATAAGTGGAAGAGTTTGGGGGAAGTACCCCCACTGTCTATATGGCTGGTGACAGTGGAAGGTGAAGAGGAAATTTAGGATGTTGGCCTTAAGAAGCTGTTTCCTCCCCTTTGATATTCTTTAAGAGATGTAGTAAAGATTTGAACTGATGGCCACTTTGGAAAGCTGGTTGGTATTCTGGTTGGACGCTGCTGCTGGCCCAGATCCTAATTCTGGACTGAAAGACTTATTTTCCCAGTTGCTGGAAGGGACGGTGGTGGGTATCCCCCAGCCCTCAATGCTTTCCAGGAGTTGCCATCAGGTAAAGAGAGGCTTGTCCCACAATGTCACTCCTCCTTCCTGGGGAAAGCCTGAGCCTAATGGCTGGTCAGTGGGGGGTATACAATGGCTGAGCGCCATTTCTCAAATTTTGCCTTATTTTGCTCAATCTTGCTTCCTTCTTGTCTTCCATGGGTTTTGACTTTGCAAGCCCTCCCTAATCAACTTCCTGCGTGTAAATCTCTGTTGCAGAGTCTGTTTTATGGAGAAACTGATGTGCAACATCTACTCAAGTTGAAGAGAAGTATGTTTATGTTCCAGCAAATTTAATACTTTAATACTTTGTAATCTTAATGATATTCCTTAGAGAAACTTGTATGTATTTGCATAAGGATCATGTATGAGAATGTTCGTAGCAGTGTGATTGGTAAGAGCCCCATACTGGAAAAACCTAAATAAATCTAAATATCCATCAGTATTATATGTGTGCAATATATGAATATTGTACATATATTATTTGAGTAAATATGAGTAAATCATAGTAAAATCAGACAATCAAATGCAGACACAAATAAGAAAAGTGAAAATGAATGACCTGTAGTTTTACATGCCATACCATGGATGAATCATACATACCTCTGTATATCTATGCATCTATATCTGAAGGAAAGAAGCAAAGCACTAAAGAATATATGTAATAAATAAATAGATAGCTAGATAAATATGTACATGTGTGCAATTCATCATAGGCAAAATATAAACTGTTCTTTTAGGAATGTATACATAGGTTTAAAGCCATAAAGAAAAGTAACTGATTAGCATAAATTTCAGGATAGTGGTTATTTTTAGAGGAAAATAGTTATAATCAATTTAGAACACAACAGGGGCTTCTGAAGAGTGAATATTTCTATTTCTATACTGAGATACTTTTGACTACCTTTGATTGTGGGACTATACTTTCAAAATGTGACTCTGTTTAAGGAAGGACTGTGAGTCCCAAATCTAACTGGGTTGCATGCCTTTAAGAGATTTTCTGAAACCCATCTATTTTGATGTGTATATTCCTAGGAAAATCAATGGATCAAGACCTCCCCCAGTATAAACCACCCTGAAACTAATTTTTCTTTAGTCCTAGACAGTCTCTTCAAGAAATAAAGCCTTGAGTCTTAAATATAAAGCTTGTTCATGCTATCAAATATAAGTGGAAATGTTTTGTTCAAAACATTGGCTTCGATTGGCTTTTAACTAAGTGTAGTTTTAAATGTATGTATCACTTAGGCCTAGGTGACCCTGCCCCATAGTGTGTGGCTGTCCTTACTGTCCCCAGGAGGTCCAGGTTCTAAATGTGGCTCTCCCTGATCAGAGTCAGGATTGTGCTCTTACTGGCTTATAGTGGGAGGACAGATGGCTGACTCAGACAGCTCAAGGCTACAGAACACACAGCTGGTCTGTGCTTCTTTGGTTGCACCTGTGAGACCCACTGACCGACGTCTTGTTCCTCCCCAGGTGAACAGAGAAAGACCTTTCAGGCTATTGAAAAATTTCAGTCCTATGACCTCCTTTCCCCACCCTCAATGATCATCAAATGTTACCTTGAATCATGAGAGATCATGACCTTTAACTGCTCTCTTTTCATTCATTCATTCTCTTTCATTTATTCATTTAACATATTTATCAAGTGCCTACTTTGTCTTGGGCATTGTTCTTAGAAGTAGGAGTCCATAGACAAGAGGAAAAATACAGACAAAAATTCCTGCCTCCATGGAGCTTATATTGTTGTCAAGGATCCTTCACGTTATTCCCCCTGCATCTGAGGAGGGCAGAAGGCAGCACTGAAGCTTACTTTCTGCGTCTATGTGAAAAGGCAATTTTACATAGAAACAAAGAAATAAAGGGGAAAAAAACTAAAGACCAAACCTCTTCCTGGTTCCACACCTAAACTTAGATAATTAGTTCCTAAATGGATAAATAAATGATTCCTATGTCTTCTATGCTATTTCTAATTTCACTTATAAAGTTTCTGGCAGAAAGCAGCATGATCAGGCCATAAAAGCTCACAATTAATAAGATGGTCAAGTCATAGCATCTGGATATTAACAACCTGTTTTGAGCCGCCTTCTATTCTTAATATCACAGTGAGTTTCGAAATGTTTTTCAACTTCTCTATGCCTTAGAAATTTGGAGTCTCCAATGTTCAGCACATAGGCTTGCTCTGATGAATAAAGGAAATCTTGGATTTAAAATGCCTGGTGCCCAAGGGAGATCAGCTCAGTGCTGTGTGACCACCTAGAGAGGTGGGATAGGGAGGGTGGGAGTGAGATGCAAGAGGGAGGGGATATGGGGATATATGTATACATATAGCTGATTCACTTTGTTATACAGCAGAAACTGTATATTGTAAAGTTTACAATATACAGTAATATGTGTGTAAAGACAACATTGTAAAGCAATTATACCCCAATAAAGATGTTAAAAAAAAAATGCCTGGTGCCCAGAGCACACACTATTCATAATCTCACCAGAATCCATTTCATGCATTCCCACTCCAAACAAGGGCCCCATGAATTCCCCAGCGATGCTCTTTTGATAAATTTGACATCTATTTCCAGGGTCAGAATTTGGCCCTGGATAGTTTAAGCTACTCAGAGCATCTCATTTTTGTAGGTAAAAATATTGATTTAAAGATGGCATTTAACTCAGTTTTGGACAATGAGACTCAATGGGACAGTAGGAGAGGAAGAACAGAGTTCAGTCTCTGCAGATGTTATTGAATCATGGGACCAAACACTCTCTCACTTTGTCCCAGCTTACCCTTCCCCCTACCCGGGTCCGCAAGTCCATTTTCTACGTCTGTGTCTTTATTCCTGTCCTGCCCCTAGGTTCTTCAGAACCTTTTTTTTTTTTTCAGTTTCCATATATATGTGTTAGCCTACGGTATTTGTTTCTCTCTTTCTGACTTACTTCACTTTGTATGACAGATTCTAGGTCCATCCACCTCACTACAAATAACTCAGTTTCGTTCCTTTTTATGGCTGAGTAATATTCCATTGTATATATGTGCCACATCTTCTTTATCCATTCATCTGTTCTTGGACACCTAGGTTGCTTCCATACCCTGGCTCTTATAAATAGAGCTGCAATGAACATTGTGGTACATGACTCTTTTTTTTGTGTGTGTGGTAAGTGGGCCTCTCACTGTTGTGGCCTCTCCTGTTGCGGAACACAGGCTCTAGACGCGCAGGCTCAGCAGCCATGGCTCACGGGCCTATCCGCTTCACGGCATATGGGATCTTCCCGGACCAGGGTACGAACCCATGTCCCCTGCATCGGCAGGCGGACTCTCAACCACTGCGCCATGAGGGAAGCCCCATGACTCTTTTTGAATTATGGTTTTCTCAGGGTATATGCCCAGTAGTGGGATTGCTGGGTCATATGGTAGTTCGACTTTTAGTTTTTTAAGGAACCTCCATACTGTTCTCCAGAGTGGCGGTATCAATTAACATTCCCACCAACAGTGCAAGAGGGTTCCCTTTTCTCCACACCCTCTCCAGCATTTATTGTTTGTAGATTTTTTGATGATGGCCATTCTGACTGGTGTGAGATGATATCTCATTGTAGTTTTGATTTGCATTTCTCTATTGATGAGTGATGTTGAGCATCCTTTCCTGTGTTTGTTGGCAATCTGTATATCTTCTTTGGAGAAATGTCTATTTAGGTTTTCTGCCCATTTTTGTAATGGGTTGTTCGTTTTTTTGATATTGAGCTGCATGAGCTGCTTGTAAATTTTGGAGATTAATCCTTTGTCAGTTGCTTCATTTGCAAATATTTTTTTCCATTCTGAGGGTGATCTTTTCATCTTGTTTATAGTTTGCTGTGCAAAAGCTTTTAAGTTTCATCAGGTGCCATTTGTTTATTTTTGTTTTTATTTCCATTTCTCTAGGAGGTGGGTCAAAAGGGATCTTGCTGCGATTTATGTCATAGAGTGTTCTGCCTATGTATTCCTCTAAGAGTCTGATAGTGTCTCACATTACATTTAGGTCTTTAATCCATTTTGAGTTTATTTTTGTGTATGGTGTTAGGGAGTGTTCTAATTTCATTCTTTTACATGTAGCTGTCCAGTTTTCCCAGCACCACTTATTGAAGAGGCTGTCTTTTCCCCATTATATATTCTTGCCTCCTTTATCAAAAATAAGGTGAACATATGTGCGTGAGTTTATCTCTGGGCTTTCTATCCTTGTTCCATTGATCTATATTTCTGTTTTTGTGCCAGTACCATACTGTCTTGATTACTGTAGTTTTGTAGTATAGTCCGAAGTCAGGGAGCCTGTTTCCTCCAGCTGTGTTTTTCTGTCAAAGATTGCTTTGGCTATTCGGAGTCTTTTGCGTCTCCATACAAATTGTGAAATTTTTTGTTCTAGTTCTGTAAAAAATGCCATTGGTACTTTGATAGGGATTGCACTGAATCTGTAGATTGCTTTGGGTAGTACAGTCATTTTCATAATGTTGATTCTTCCAATCCAAGAACATGGTATATCTCTCCATCTATTTGTATCATCTTTAATTTCTTTCATCATTGTCTTATAGTTTTCTGCATACAGGTCTTTTGTCTCCTTAGGTAGGTTTATTCCTAGGTATTTTATTCTTTTTGTTGCAGTTGTAAATGGGAGTGGTTCCTTAATTTCTCTTTCAGAATTTTCATCATTAATGTATAGGAATGCAAGAGATTTCCATGCATTAATTTTGTATCCTGCTACTTTACCAAATTCATTGATTAGCTCTAGTAGTTTTCTGGTAGCATCTTTAGGACTCTCTATGTATAGTATCTAGTCATCTGAAAACAGTGACAACTTTACTTCTTCTTTTTTGATTTGGATTCCTTTTATTTCTTTTTCTTCTCTGATTGCTGTGGCTAAAACTTCCAAACCTATGTTGAATAATAGTGGTGAGAGTGGACAACCTTGTCTTGTTCCTGATCTTAGTGGAAATGGTTTCAGTTTTTCACCATTGAAAATGATGTTCGCTGTGGTTTGTCATATATGCCCTTTATTATGTTGAGGTAAGTTCCCTCTATGTGTACTTCCTGGAGAGTTTTTATCATAAATGGGTGTTGAATTTTGTCAAAAGCTTTTTCTGCATCTATTGAGATGATCATATGGTTTTTCTCCTTCAATTTATTAATATGGTGTATCACATTGATACATTTGCATATACTGAAGAATCCTTGCATTCCTGGGATAAACCCCACTTGATCATGGTATATGATCCTTTTAATGTGCTGTTGGATTCTGTTTGCTAGTATTTTGTTGAGGATTTTTTTATCTATGTTCATCAGTGATATTGGCCTATAGGTTTCATTCTTTGTGACATCTTTGTCTGGTTTTGATATCAGTGTGATGGGGGCCTCATAGAATGAGTTTGTGAGTGTTCTTCCCTCTGCTGTATTTTGGAAGAGTTTAAGAAGGATAGGTGTTAGCTCTTCTCTAAATGTTTGATAGAATTTGCCTGTGAAGCTATCTGGTCCTGGGCTTTTGTTTGTTGGAAGATTTTTAATCACAGTCTCAATTTCAGTGCTTGTGATTGGTCTGTTTATATTTTCTATTTCTTCCTGGTTCAGTCTCAGAAGGTTGTGCTTTCTAGGAATGTGTTCATTTCTTCCAGGTTGTCCATTTTATTTGCATATAGTTGCTTGTGTTAATCTCTCATGACCCTTTGTAGTTCTCCAGTGTCAGTTGTTACTTCTCCTTTTTCATTTCTAATTCTATTGATTTGAGTCTTCTCCCTTTTTTCTTGATGAATCCGGCTAATGGTTTATCAGTTTTCTTTATCTTCTCAAAGAACCGGCTTTTAGTTTTATTGATCTTTGCTATTGTTTCCTTCCTTCTTTTTCATTTATTTCTGATTGGATCTTTATGATTTCCTTCCTTCTGCTAACTTTGGGGGTTTTCTGTTCTTCTTTCTCTAATTGCTTTAGGTGTAAGGTTAGGTTGTTTATTTGAGATGTTTCTTGTTTCTTGAGGTAGGATTGTATTGCTGTAAACTTCCCTCTTAGAACTGCTTTTGCTGCAGCCCATAGGTTTTGCGTCATCGTGTTTTCATTGTCATTTGTTTCTATGTATTTTTTTATTTCCTCTTTGATTTCTTAAGTGATCTCTTGGTTATTAAGTAGCATATTGTTTAGCCTCCATGTGTTTGTACTTTTTACAGATCTTTTCCTGTAATTGATATCTAGTCTCATAGCATTGTGGTCGGAATAGATACTTGATACGATTTCAATTTTCTTAAATTTATCAAGGCTTCATTTGTGACGGAAGATATGATCTATCCTGGAGAATGTTCCAGAGCATTTGAGAAAAATGTGTATTCTGTTGTTTTTGGATGGAATGTCCTATAAATATCAATTAAGCCCATCTTGTTTAATGTATCATTTAAAGCTTGTGTTTCCTTATTTATTTTCATTTTGAATGATCTGTCCATTGGTGAAAGTGGGGTGTTAAAGTCCCCTACTATGATTGTGTTACTGTCGATTTCCCCTTTTATGGCTGTTAGTATTTGCCTTATGAAGTTAGGTGCTCCTATGTTGGGTGCATAAATATTTACAATTGTTGTATCTTCTTCTTGGATTAATTCCTTTATCATTATGTAGTGTCCTTCTTTTTCTCTTGTAATAATCCTTCTTTTAAAGTCTATTTTGTCTGATATGAGAATTGCTACTCCAGCTTTGTTTTGATTTCCATTTGCATGGAATATCTTTTCCCATTCCCTCACTTTCAGTGTGTATGTGTCCCTAGGTCTGAGGTGGGTCTCTTGTAGACAGCATATATATGGGTCTTGTTTTTGTATCCATTCGGCTAGTCTATGTCTTTTGGTTGGAGCATTCAATCCACTTACATTTAAGGTAATTATCAGTATGTATGTTCCTATTACCATTTTCTTAATTGTTTTGGGTTTGTTATTGTAGGTCTTTTCCTTCTCTTGTGTTTCCTGCCTAGAGAAATTCCTTTAGCATTTGTTGTAAAGCTGGTTTGGTGGTGCTGAATTCTCTTAGCTTTTGCTTGTCTGTAAAGGTTTTAACTTCTCCGTCGAATCTGAATGAGATCCTTTCTGGGTAGAGTAACCTTGGTTGTAGGTTTTTCCCTTTCATCACTTTAAATATGTCCTGCCATTCCCTTCTGGCTTGCAGAGTTTATGCTGAAAGATCAGTTGTTAACCTTACAGGGATTCCCTTGTATGTTACTTGTTGTTTTTCCCTTGCTGCCTTTAATATTTTTTCTTTGTACTTAATTTTTGATAGTTTAATTAATATGCGTGTTTTCCTTGGATTTATCCTGTGTGGGACTCTCTGCACTTCCTGGAGTTGATCAACTATTTCCTTTCCCATATTAGGGAAGTTTTGAACTATAATCTCTTCAAATATTTTCTCAGTCCCTTTCTTTTTCTCTTCTTCTCCTGGGACCCCTATAATTCGAATGTTGGTACGTTTAATATTGTCCCAGAGGTCTCTGAGACTGTCCTCAATTCTTTTCATTCTTTTTTCTTTATTCTGCTCTGCAGTAGTTATTTCCACTATTTTATCTTCCAGGTCAGTTATCTGTTCTTCTGCCTCAGTTATTCTGCTATTGATCCCATCTAGAGAATTTTTAATTTTATTTATTGTGTTGTTCACCATTGTTTTCTTCTAGGTGCTTGTTAAATATTTCTTGTATTTTCTCCATTTATTTCCAAGATTTTGAATCATCTTTACTATCATTACTCTGGATTCTTTTTCAGGTAGGCTGCCTATTTCCTCTTCATTTGTTTGGTCTGGTAGATTTTTACCTTGCTCCTTCATCTGCTGTGTGTTTCTCTGTCTTCTTATTTTGCTTAACTTACTGTGTTTGGGGTCTCCTTTTCGCAGGCTGCATGTTCATAGTTCCTGTTGTTTTGGTGACTGCCTCCAGTGGCTAAGGTTGCTTCAGAGTGTTGTGTAGGCTTCCTTTTGGAGGGGACCAGTGCCTGTGTTCTGGTGGATGAGGCTGGATATTGTTTTTCCGGTGGGCAAGACCCCATCCAGTGGTGTGTTTTGGGGTGTCTGTGACCTTATTATCATTTTAAGCAGCCTCTCTGCTAATGGGTGGGGTTGTGTTCCTGTCTTGCTACTTGTTTGGCATAGGGTGTCAGCACTGTAGCACTGCTCATTGAGTGGAACTGGGTATTAGCGTTGAGACGGAGATATCTGGGAGTGCTTTCACTGTTTGATATTATATGGAGCCAGGAGGCCTCTGGTGGAACAATGTCCTGAACTCAGCTCTCCCACCTTAGAGGCACAGGCCTTACATCCGGCTGGAGCAACAAAACCCTGTCAGCCACATGGCTCAGAAGAAAAGGGAGAAAAAAGGAAGGAAAGAAAGAAAATAATAAAATAAAGTTATTAAAATAAATAATTATTGAAAATTAAAAAGTAATTAAAAAAGGAAAATAAAAGAAAGGAGAGCAACCGAACCAAAAAACAAATCCACCATTGACAACAAGCGCTAGAAACTATACTAAACAACAAAAAAGAAAAAACAAGCAAAAAAAAACAAAAGCGGACAGACAGAACCCTAGGACAAATGTAAAAGCAAAGCTATACAAAATCATACAAAATAGTACACACATACACACTCACAGAAAGCAAAAAAGGAAAAAAAATATATATCATTGCTCCCAAAGTCTCCCTCCTCAATTTGGGATGATTCGTTGTCTATTCAGGTATTCCACAGATGCAGGGTACATCAAGTTGATTGTGGAGATTTAATCCGCTCCTCCTGAGGCTGCACAGAGAAATTTCCCTTTCTCTTCTTTGTTCTCACAGCTCCTGGGGTTCAGTTTTGGATTTGGACCGCCTCTGTGTGTAGGTTGCCTGAGGGCATCTGTTCTTTGCTCAGACAGGGTGGGGTTAAAGGAGCAGCTGATTCAGGGTCTCTGGCTCACTCAGGCCGGGGGCAGGGAGGGGTACGGATGTAGGGCGAGCCTGCGGCGGCAGAGGCCGACGTGATGTTGCACCAGCCTGAGGCATGCCGTGCGTTCTCCCGGGGAAGTTGTCCCTGGATCCCAGGACCCTGGCAGTGGCGGGCTGCACAGGCTTCTGGGAGGTGAGGTGTGGAGAGTGACCTGTGCTCGCACACAGGCTTCTTGGCGGCGGCGGCAGCAGCAGCCTTAGCGTCTCATGCCAGTCTCTGGGGTCCGCGCTTTTAGCCGCAGCTCGCACCCGTCTCTGGAGCTCGTTTAGGCGGCGCTCTGTATCCCCTCTCCTTGAACACCCCGAAACAATGGTCTCTTGCCTCTTCGGCAGCTCCAGACTTTTTCCGGACTCCCTCCCGGCTAGCTGTGGCGCACTAACCCCCCTCAGGCTGTGTTCACGCTGCCAGCCCCAGTCCTCTCCCTGGGATCTGACCTCCGAAGCCCGATCCTCAGCTCCCAGCCCCACCCGCCCGGCGGGTGAGCAGACAAGCTTCTCGGGCTGGTGAGTGCCATTCGGTACCAATCCTCTGGGTGAGAATTTCGCCGCTTTGCCCTCCGCACCCCTGTTGCTGCGCTCTCCTCCGCGGCTCCGAAGCTTCCCCCTCCGCCACCCGCAGTCTCCGCCCGCAAAGGGGCTTCTAGTGTGTGGAAACCTTTCCTCCTTCACAGCTGCCTCCCAGAGGTGCGGGTCCGGTCCCTATTCTTTTGTGTCTGTTTTTTCTTTTTTCTTTTGCCCTACCCAGGTATGTGGGGAGTTTCTTGTCTTTTGGGAGGTCTGAGGTCTTCCTCCAGTGTTCAGTAGGTGTTCTGTAGGAGTTTTTCCACATGTAGATGTGTTTCTGATGTATTTGTGGGGAGGAAGTTCTTGTCTTGAAGCTCGGCTATTACAACTAAATAGTTTTTTAAATGTATGTATCACTTGTGCCTGTGTGACCCTGCCCCATTGTGTGTGGCTGTCCTTAATTTCAGTTTTTGTTATATCCAATTTAAAAAATTCTGAATCTCTAAATACATAATAACTATTCATTAAGTGTAAGAATTAAATTTTTAGTCATATGGCAAAAAGTTTTGAATTTAACTGAGAAAGTTATCTAAAATACCAATCAATGAATTTTTAATATATGATAGCATATGGCCTATAAAATTTCACTAACAGCTTTAATTTCTCTTCTGGAATGGAATACTAAAAAGAGAACATCTGGAAGGAAATACAGGGATGTACATTCTTTAATTTACCATACGAATTAAAAATTAACATATCTAAGTTTCATTTTAGTAATATTCAACTCCCTTGCCTACATACTTCCCTGCTGCGTTTTATTTCACTACTGCTCGCTCTTTCTTGCCCCTGGAAAATGCCTCTAAATCCCTGAAACTGTCAGTTTCTACAAGCGTGTAATTTTATTTTAGCTAAATTCTAAACACCCGTAACAGGTTAATTTGACATGGGAGCTGTAAAAGAGTCTTATCTACAGTGACACAACTGCTACCACCCTAGTATCTATTAAGGAGCACAGGATTGTAGTGTAACAGCTCTGAAATTGCTTGTGACACCTGCGTGAATACCAAATTCGTTATGTTCAGACTTATTACAAAATGCACTTTCTGAATTTTAAATGATTAAGACCCTTACAAATTAATAGCTACCGAGTGAGTTTACTTTCTGAAGGTACATATATTATTGAAAGATCACAGTTCAGCTAAATGTAGGCAACAGTGCAAGTAATATGGCCACTTAATAGGAAGTGTCATTTAGAGCAATATTCCTAATTCTGAAAGTTTTCAAATGGCATTATTTTAAGAAAGATACACCCCCACTTTAAGTGCAACGTGTCGTTCTCCCCTTCTCCCTGGAGATGAAGAAAAAAATAAAGAAGGAAGAAAGTGATAAACGTTCATATTATGCAGAATTTGCCTTTTTGAAATCCCATTCCCCACTGCACTAGCTGGGATTTTATAGAGATATAAATCACAAAGAAATAAGAAGCCAGTAATGAGATAGAAGTATATTGAAATATGGATGCAAATTCTTACCACCTGCTGAGCAAAAGTAGTCTGCAGAGATTGTCCTGGAAACCACAATGCCATTAGCATCTTGTAAGCTCTAAATTTGCAGCAGAAGAATAGAGGAATTATGTCTGCTCTGAAATGCCAAAGGCTGCTCTGATTTATCTCTCAGCAGAATGTTTCAGTAACATCTACATAAATATTTTAACAGGAATTTAATTTTCATTTTAGTCGCACAATAAATCTTTTTATTACACACCATCATTTTGTCCTAAATGAGTTGCCTTTTTCATGCGATTTGTGTTCGTTCGCTTTTGTGTGTTTGATAAATACAATTTTAATACACAAAGGAACAATGGTTTTATTTACACAAGAGTCTTGCCACAGGCTGTTTAATTTTAACCATGAATTCTATTTATTTTAATTTATAATACATCTACCCATTGGCTTATATATAACTTCAGCATCTGTTCTTAGTCCTTCAGGGCGTTAGGAAAATAGGGGCAGTGAGAGGAAGTGGAGTTCAGGTAATGCTACAAGTGGATATTCTGATTGGATATGGGTTTAGATGCATTGATGGTAAAGGTACACACACTTCTCTGTTCACCATCTTATTGTCGGTGCGTTTCATCAAGTGGAATGTGACAATTGTGTGCAGTGTGGGTCTAATGGAATCTCATTTGTTTCATGTGTCACACTGGTTTCTTGACTGTGGTGTCATTTTAAACACTAAAAGTGATGGTAAATCCTTTTGAAGACTCCCAGAAGGACGAGAAGGTATTGCTTTTCATACACTTGTTGAAGAAACTTATAGCACTAAACAGACCCTAGGGATGCAGAGTGGATGTTTATCCTGGAACCAATCCCTCAAACCAGTTTGACAGTTGTGGTCAAGATATTAAATTTGCCACTTGCAAATGGGTCAACCAACTGGTGTTTTAGACAGCCATAAATGTAATCTCTGCCTGTATCATCACCCTTTCAGTTTTGTTTGAAAATATTTTATGCTGTAACTTTTTAATTTAAACATTTAGACAGGTTTGAATTTAATTTTTAGTATAAGGTGACTAAAAAAGCATAATCCAATTATTAAACCGCCAAATCCTTGCGTCTCTACCAAAGCTTGTTGAAGTTGAAACTGAGTGTGGATGAGCAGGATAAAAAATAGATCCATATTTTTTGGAACAAGTAATATATGAAGAGTTTAAGACACATGACTTTTTTTCAGCATTCCTATCTCTATATGAAGGAGAGGTAAATTTTTTTTCTGATTAGTCTTTGTTTAAAATGCAAATGGCAGAACGCAGGCTAACCACAGCCAGAGATCTAATTTTTTAGGCCATTTTTATTCCTGAGCAAATGATCATAAATTGAAAATTTTTTTTCATCGAAGACCCCACATAACATTTTCCCAAACATTGGCTCTTTCATTTTTTTGTTTGTCTTAGTAGTTTATTGTATGGTCTGAGATCCAACAAATATCTTTGTTCTCATCTGTATAATAAACATGAGTGTCTCCCTGAAAAAACATAGTGACAACAGAGCAATGAAACTGTGCCTAGTTTTTAATGAATGGGCGTTGGATAAGGAAAATTGATTAGTTCAGACTTACTGGTACGCTTATTACTCACAGATGGGCCCCTGTGACCTTTTCAGTTTCTTCATATCTTACTCTATTGTTTGAAAATTCTGCAAAAAATGTGTATTTTTGTAAACTTTCATTTATACACAATTGATTAATACACTCAATACTGTACAATTGATGAATACACTCAGTATTGTTTATGTTGTGAATTCCTTTTATTAGCTCTGTCTTAATGTTTTCATCTTTCCATTTTGCGTATGAATCCTAGTTGTGTATTGAGGACCATTTTGAATGCTGCCTTTGATCACTTATCCATTTACACGTGTGCCCATTCATTCATTGCTTATTATGAACCATGCAGAGTTCTAGACAGTAAGGATACTGCACTAAAAGAGGGAGCATCCCTCTCTTCAACTTCCTGAAACATCTCTCTTTTTTAATATCTCATAATACACTATAAGTTCTTTGATACCATAATCTGTTATTTGATTTATCTTTGTATCTCTATTTCCTAGACAGTGCCTTGTACATACTAATCACTTGAAAATGTTTACTGAAAGAGTAAATTACCTTGCATTCCTTATGAGGAAGTATTCAGTAGTTTGCTAAGCACAAATAATCTTAGCCCCAACCTTTTTCTTGCTTTGTTCAAATTAATAAACTAAAGATAAATGTGGTTTGATTACACACAGGTTTGTTTTTGTTTTTGTTTTGCAGTACGCGGGCCTCTCACTGTTGTGGCCTCTCCCGTTGCGGAGCACAGGCTCCGGATGCGCAGGCTCAGCGGCCATGGCTCATGGGCCCAGCCGCTCCGCAGCATGTGGGATCTTCCCGGACCGGGGTGCGAACCCGTGTCCCCTGCATCGGCAGGCGGACTCTCAACCACTGCGCCAGCAGGGAAGCCCGTTTTTTTTTCTTTTTAATTATTTTTTAAAACATCTTTATTGGAGTATAATTGTTTTACAATGGTGTGTTAGTTTCTGCACACAGGTTTTAACTGTAAGTGTATAGTATGGTGTACTGACTAATAGATATGGTTTTGAGTCCTGAATCCACCATTTATTAGCACTGTGACATTGTGCCTCAGTTTCCCTGTTGTTAAATTACAGTTAGTGATAGCTTATAAGTAACTGAGCCTGTTATTATTCAAATGGAATGGGGTAAGGTCCACAAAGCCAGAGCCTAATGCCCAGTACATACTTAATTCTCAAAAATTCTTAGTACTGCTATTATTTTTATTAGCTGCTGTTATTATTGCTGTTAGTATAACTTTCAGAGGTTTTGACTTATATTCAAGCCCCTCTCTTGCCAACTCCCATGAAGAAGCAAGGTTATCTGTTTTTGCAAGTTACAATGTTATAAGCTTTCCTTGCCATCCAGGGAATACAAAGACAAATATCTTTAAATATTTAAGTTATTTGATGGCACCTGGCATCCTGGTTACAACACAATTTGTCAGGTTTAATATTCACTGCAGTGTTCGGGCGGCCATGTGATTCTGCAATGAAAATAAGGTAAACAGCTTTCTGTGTGATCCTATTCCCCATGATGTTCTTCTATACTGGAAAATAATCAGAAAATATTTCATCTTTCACTTTCGTTAAATCTGAGAAAACTGCCTTTTCTGTTCTGATTACCAAATCTCCTGTTTGTCATTTCTTTTCCAGAGAGTTAAAAGGATGTAGCTTTTAATTTTTTTTAAATTTTCTTCTATTTATTTTTTTATACAGCAGGTTCTTACTAGTCATCGATTTTATACACATCAGTGTATACATGTCAATCCCAATCTCCCAATTAATTACACCACCACCACCACCACCCGATGCTTTCCCCCCTTGGTGTCCATATGTTTTTTCTCTACTTCTGTGTCTCAGTTTCTGCCCTGCAAACTGGTTCATCTGTACCATTTCCTAGGTTCCCCATATATGCGTTAATATACGATATTTGTTTTTCTCTTTCTGACTTCCTTCGCTCTGTATGACAGTCTCCAGATTCATCCACGTCTCTACAAATGACCCACTTTCGTTCCTTTTTATGGCTGAGTAATATTCCATTGTATATATGTACCACATCTTTATCCATTCATCTGTGGATGGGCATTTAGGTTGCTTCCATGACCTGGCTATTGTAAATAGTGCTGCAATGAATATTGGGGTGCATGTGTCTTTTTGAATTATGGTTTTCTTTGGGTATATGCCCAGTAGTGGGATTGCTGGGTCATATGGTAATTCTATTTTTAGTTTTTTAGTGAACCTCCATACTGTTCTCCATAGTGGCTGTATCAATTTACATTCCCACCAACAGTGTAAGAGGGTTCCCTTTTCTCCACACCCTGTCCAGCACTTGTTGTTTGTAGATTTTCTGATCATGCCCATTCTAAATGGTGTGAGGTGATACCTCACTGTAGTTTTGATTTGCATTTCTCTAATAATTAGTGATGTCGAGCAGCTTTTCGTGCGCTTCTTAGCCATCTGTATGTCTTCTTTGGAGAAATATCTATTTAGGTCTTCTGCCCAGTTTTTGATTGGGTTGTTTGTTTTTTTAATATTGAGCTGCATGAGCTGTTTATATATTTTAGAGATTAATCCTTTGTTCGTTGATTCATTTGCAAATATTTTTTCCCATTCTGAGTGTTGTCATTTCGTCTTGTTTGTAGCTTCCTTTGTTTTACAAAAGCTTTTAAGTTTCATTAGGTCCCATTTGTTTATTTTTGTTTTTATTTCCATTACTCTAGGAAGTGGATCAAAAAAGATCTTGCTGTGATTTATGTCAAAGAATGTTCTTCCTGTGTTTTTCTCTAAGAGTGTTATAGTGTCGGGTCTTACATTTAGGTCTCTAATCCATTTTGAGTTTATTTTTGTGTATGGTGTTAGGGAGTGTTCTAATTTCATTCTTTTACATGTAGCTGTCCAGTTTTCCCAGCACCACTTATTGAAGAGACTGTCTTTTCTCCATTGTATATCCTTGCCTCCTTTGTCATAGATTAATTGACCATAGGTGCGTGGGTTTATCTCTGGGCTTTCTAACCTGTTCCATTGCTCTATATTTCTGTTTTTGTGCCAGCACCATATTGTCTTGATTACTGTAGCTTTGTAGTATAGGCTGAAGTCAGGGAGTCTGATTCCTCCAGCTCCAATTTTTTTTCCCTCAAGACTGCTTTGGCTATTCGGGGTCTTTTGTGTATCCATACAAATTTTAAGATATTTTGTTCTAGTTCTGTAAAAAATGACACTGGTAATTTGATAGGGAATGCACTGAATATGTAGATTGCTTTGGATAGTATAGTCATTTTCAGAATATTCATTCTTCCAATCCAAGAACATGATATATCTCTCCATCTGTTGGTATCATCTTTAATTTCTTTCATCAATGTCTTATAGTTTTCTGCATACAGGTCTTTTTTTTCCCTAGGTAGGTTTATTCCTAGGTATTTTATTCTTTTTGCTGCAGTGGTAAATGGGAGTGTTTCCTTAATTTCTTTTTAACATTTTTCATCATTAGTGTATAGGAATGCCAGAGATTTCTGTGCATTAATTTTGTATCCTGCTACTTTACCAAATTCATTGATTAGCTCTAGTACTTTTCTGGTAGCATCTTTAGGATTCTCTATGTATAGTATCATGTCATCTGCAAACAGTGACAGCTTTACTTCTTCTTTTCCAATTTGGATTCCTTTTATTTCTTTTTCTTCTCTGATTGCTGTGGCTAAAACTTCCAAACTATGTTGAATAATAGTGGTGAGAGTGGGCAACCTTGTCTTGTTCCTGATCTTAGTGGAAATGCTTTCAGTTTTTCACCATTGAAAACGATGTTTGCTGTGGTTTGTTGTATATGGCCTTTATTTATTACGTTGAGGTAGGTACCCTCTATGCCCACTTTCTGGAGAGTTTTTATCATAAATGGGTGTTGAATTTTGTCAAAAGCTTTTTCTGCATCTATTGAGATGATCATATGGTTTTTATTCTTCAATTTGTTAATATGGTGTATCACATTGATTGATTTGCAAATATTGATGAATCCGTGCCTCCCTGGGATAAATCCCACTTGATCATGGTGTATGATCCTTTTAATGTGTTGTTGGATTCTGTTTGCTAGTATTTTGTTGAGGATTTTTGCATCTATATTCATCAGTGATATAGGTCTGTAATTTTCTTTTTTTGTAGTATCTTCGTCTGGTTTTGGTATCAGTGTGATGGTGGCCTCATAGAATGAGTTTGGGAGTGTTCCTTCCTTTGCAGTTTTTTGGAAGAGTTTGAGAAGGATGGGTGTTAGCTCTTCTCTAAATGTTTGGTAGAATTCACCTGTGAAGGCATCTGGTCCTGGACTTTTGTTTGTTGGAAGATTTTGAATCACAGTTTCAATTTCATTACATGTGACTGGTCTGTTCATACTTTCAATTTCTTTCTGGTTCAGTCTTGGAAGGTTATACCTTTCTAAGAATTTGTCCATTTCTTCCAGGTTGTCCATTTTATTGGCATAGAGTTGCTTGTAGTAGTCTCTTAGGATGCTTTGTATTTCTGCAGTGTCTGTTGTAACTTCTTTTTCATTTCTTATTTTATTGATTTGTGTTCTCTCCCTCTTTTTCTTGATGAGTCTGGCTAATGGTTTATCAATTTTGTTTATCTTCTCAAAGAACCAGCTTTTACTTTTATTGATCTTTGCTATTGATTTCTTTGTTTCTATTTCATTTATGTCTGCTCTGATCTTTATGATTTCTTTCCTTCTGCTAACTTTGGGTTTTGTTTGTTCTTCATTCTCTAGTTCCTTTAGGTGTAAGGTTAGATTTTTTTATTTGAGATTTTTCTTGTTTCTTGAGGTAGGCTTGTATAGCGATAAACTTCCCTCTTAGAACTGCTTTTGCTGCATCCTATAGGTTTTGGATCATTGTGTTTTCATTGTCATTTGTCTCTAGTTATTTTTTGATTTACTCTTTGCTTTCTTCAGTGATCTCTTGGTTATTTAGTAACGTATTGTTTAGCCTCCATGTGTTTGTGTTTTTTACATTTTTTTTTCTGTAATTGATTTCTAATCTCATAACGTTGTAGTCAGAAAAGATGCTTGGTATTTCAGTTTTCTTAAATTTACTGAGGCTTGATTTGTGACCCAAGATGTGATCTATCCTAGAGAATGTTCCATGCGCACTTGAGAAGAAAATGTAATCTGCTCTTTTTGGTTGGAATGTCCTATAAATATCAAATAAATCTCTTTTGTCTATTGTGTCATTTAAAGCTTCTGTTTCCTTATTAATTTTTTGTTGGATGATGTTTCCATTGGTGTAAGTGAGGTGTTAAAGTTCCCCACTATTATTGTGTTACTGTCAATTTCCTCTTTTATAGCTGTTAGCAGTTGCCTTCTGTATTAAGGTGCTCCTATGTTGGCTGCATATATATTTATAATTGTTATATCTTTTTCTTGGATTGATCCTTGATCATTCCATAGTGTCCTTCCTTGTCACTTGTAAGGTTCTTTATTTTAAAGTCTATTTTATCTGATATGAGTGTTGCTACTCGAGCTTTCTTTTGATTTCCATTTGCATGGAATATCGTTTTCCATCCTCTCACTTTCAGTCTGTATTTTTCCCAGGTCTGCAGTGGGTTTCTTGTAGACAACATATATATGGGTCTTGTTTTTGTATCCATTCAGCAAGCCTGTGTCTTTTGGTTGGAGCATTTAATCCGTTCATGTTTAAGGTAATTATCGATATGTATGTTCCTATTACCATTTTCTTAATTGTTTTGGGTTGGTTTCTGTAGGTCCTTTTCTTCTCTTGCGTTTCCCACTTAGAGAAGTTCCTTTAGCATTTGTTGTAGAGCTGGTTTGTTGCTGCTGAATTCTCTTAGCTTTTGCTTGTCTGTAAAGCTTTTGATTTCTCCATCAACTCTGAATGAGATTCTTCCTGGGTAGAGTCATCTTGGTTGTAGGTTCTTCCCTTTCATCACTTTAAGTATATCATGCCACTCCCTTCTGGCTTGTAGAGTTTCTGCTGAGAAATCAGCTGTTAACCTTATGGGCCTTCCCTTGTATGTTGTCATTTTTCCCTTGTTGCTTTCAATAATTTTTCTTTGTCTTTAATTTTTCCCAATATGATTACTATGTGTCTTGGCGTGTTTCTCCTTGGGTTTATCCTGTATGGTACTCTCTGCACTTCCTGAACTTGGGTGGCTGTTTCCTTTCCCATGTTAGGGAAGTTTTCGACTATAATCTCATCAAATATTTTATCGGGTCCATCCTCTCTCTTCTCCTTCTGGGACCCCTATAATGCAAATGTTGTTGTGTTTAATGTTGTCCCAGAGGTCTCTTAGGCTGTCTGTATTTCTTTTCATTCTTTTTTCTTTATTCTGTTCCACAGCAGTGAATTCCACCATTCGGTCTTCCAGGTGACTTACTCATTTTTCTGTTTCAGTTATTATGCTATTGATTCCTTCTAGTGTAGTTTTCATTTCAGTTTTTGTGTTGTTCATCTCTGTTTGTTCTGTAATTCTTCTAGATCTTTGTTAAACATTTCTTGCATCTTCTCGATCTTTGCCTCCATTCTTTTTGTGAGGTCCTGGATTATCTTCACTATCATTATTCTGAATTCTTTTCCTGGAAGGTTGCCTATCTCCACTTAATTTAGTTGTTTGTCTGGGGTTTTATCTTGTTCCTTCATCTGGTACATAGCCCTCTGCCTTTTCATGTTGTCTCTCTTTCTGTGAATGTGGTTTTTTTTCCCACAGGCTGCAGAATTGTAGTTCTTCTTGCTTCTGCTGTCTGCCCTCTGGTGGATGAGGCTATCTAAGAGGCTTGTGCAAGTGTCCTGATGGGAGGGACTGGTGGTGGGTAGAGCTGGCTGTTGCTTTGGTGGGCAGAGGTCATTAAAACTTTAATCCACTTGTCTGCTGATGGGTGGGGCTTGGTTCCCTCCCTGTTGGCTGTTTGGCCTGAGTTGACCCAACACTGGAGCCTACCCGGGCTCTTTGGTGGGGCTAATGGCAGACTCTGGGAGTGGTCACGCCAAGGAGTACTTCCCAGAACTTCTGCTACCAGTGTCCTTGTCCTCACGGTGAGACACAGTCGCCCCCCGCCTCTGCAGGAGACCCTCCAACACTAGCAGGTAGGTCTGGTTCAGCCTCCTATGGGGTCACTGCTCCTTCCCCTGGGTCCCGATGCACACACTACTTTGTGTGTGCCCTCCAAGAGTGGAGTCTCTGTTTCCCCCAGTCCTGTCGAAGTCCTGCAATCAAATTCCGCTAGCCTTCAAAGTCTGATTCTCTAAGAATTCCTCCTCCCATTGCTGGACCCCCAGGTTGGGAAGCCTGACGTGGGGCTCAGAACCTTCACTCCAGTGGGTGGACTTCTGTGGTATAAGTGTTCTCAAGTTTGTGAGTCACCCACCCAGCAGTTATGGGATTTGATTTTATTGTGTTTGCACACCTCCTACCATCTCATTGTGGCTTCTCCTTTGTCTTTGGACGTGGGGTATCTTTTTTGGTGAGTTCCAGTGTCTTCCTGTTGATGATTGTTTAGCAGTTAGTTGTGATTCCGGTGTTCTTGCAAGTGGGAGTAAGAGCACACCCTTCTACTCTGCCATCTTGAACCAATTATCAAGGATGTAGCTTTTTAACAAGGAGAAAACTGAATTGAGCTCCAAACAGATATTTCTGAAGAAAGGTAGCTGGGAAAGGTAATAATAGTGTTAAGAGTTTCTTAAATGAAAAGTATGATGGAAGTATGAAAGTGTTGGCCAACCTCTACCCTCAGCTCTCTGATGCAGTTAAGTGAGTTTGAAAACAAACATTTCCTGCCCTTAATTTAAGGAAATGTTAGTATGTGTTGTTTTCATTCACTCTCTTTGGGTTGTGGTCTGAGATCAGGTAAAGCCAGGGGAAGAAGACGTTTGTGACAGAGCAATATTGACTGTTAAGACCTTGGTTTCCAGAGATGGTGTTTTTAGATTTTGGCTTCCATTCTTTACATCACTTTTAAAATATAAAGATAAAACTTTGGTTCATTGATATTTGAAAGGATTGGACTTCATGAAATCTGTTTTGGTCCACTATGAATTTCAATTTACCTGTGATCCAGGGTCCGGATGACAAAAATGGATCTCATCATTTAGAATACAGTTTCTCAACCTTGGCACTACAGAAATTTGGGGCTGTATAATCCTTTGATCTGGGGGACTGAGCTGTGTATTGTTGGATGTATAGCATCATCCATGGTCTCTATCCAACCAGATGCCAGTAGCACCTCCTCAAAGTGGTGACAGCCAAAAATGTCTCTAGACCCTGTCACATATCCCCTGGGTGGGAAGGGGAGCACAATCATATTCTATACGCTGGGCTTGGGGCTTTACATTCAGTCCTTAAAATAACCCTAAGAAGTAGGCATTACTGCTTTCAGTTTTACAGATGAAGAAATGGAGATCCAGAGAGCTTAAGTGATTTCCCTACAGTTATGTGGATAGTAAATGATCAACTTTTTCTTCTTTATTATGTTGTCCATTCTGATCCTTCTTTTGACATAGAGAGAGAGCTTCTGCATCTTACATTTACAGTTGTAAAAATGGACAAATTATGGAAGGAAAAGGTACAAGTAAGTTTCAGATAGTCCTGGTTCAGGATATAGAAAGAAAAAAAGATATAATGGCCATTATGAAGTATAAGATGCAAATGAGTATGAAGACTCCACAATATTATCACTAATTGATGCTTTGGTTATCTTGGGGCACTACATTTGGTAATCATTCATTGCAAGATATCAGATTTCCTTTGCTAAGTAGTTCTGGCATCACACAGATTGAAAAGACCCAGGAGAGGGAATATAGGAAATATTTCATAATAATTTTAAAAAGAGTATAATCTATGAAAATATTGAATCACTATGCTGTATACCTGAAACTAAGATAATATTGTAAATCAACTATACTCTAGTAAAAAACATCTATACAAAACATACTTATATATCAAATAAAATATCAGTCAAACACCGAAAAAAGAAGACATAGAAGTGAGAACCAAATACAGTGTGGAATCTTGGTTAGGTTCTGGAGCAGAAAAAGACATTAGTGGAAAGTTGATGATATCTGTAGTTTATTTCATAGAATTGCTCCAATGCTAATTCTTAGTTTTGATCATTGTGTGATGGTTATGAAAGATGTTAACATTAACAAAAGCTTGGTGAAGGGTATATGGGAACTCTCTGTACTATTTTTGCAACTTTTCTGTACATATAACATTTAAAATTTTTTAAATGTTTAAAATACAGAAAATAAAATGTATTAATAATGAAAACAAATTGTGTCAAACTGTATCAAGAAGCAGGAGATCCGAGTTCCTACTGCTCTTCTGCAGCTCTCTACTAGCATTATTACCTTGAGCAAACAGTTAAAATCTATAAATTTTAGGTGTTTCAACTCTGAAAACAGGTGATAATATCTAACCAATTCAAAGTCATGGTGCTGGGTCAGATAACCTTGTAAGGTTGCTCCGATAAATAATTGCATGCCTATGTACATATGTTTGTATGTACATATCTATCAATCAATCATATATATCTAACTATCTGTCTCTATATATCCATCGAAAACACACGCACATACACTCACAGAGCTTTCTGTTAACATTCAAATCAAACTTTAACTTTGTTTTTTAACTATAGAGTGTAAAATGAATATTTAAGAACCACGAGAATGAGTTTCACTGGCCAAAAGGATGTAGGATTACATTATTCAGCCATCACACTAGTGCGGGTTTCTTAGGCAGATAAAAGATAATAGGAGGTTGTGCTCATAATGAGGATGAGACTTCCTACCTAATGTTCTAGAACTGCTATTAAGAAATGCAAGTGTGTCACTGCTCAGTTCTGCCAAGATATTTTCCCTGTAACTTCCCTTGTAAGAAACTTAGAGTAAAATGAACTTTATTTGAAAAGTTTAGGATTCCTGTCTCAGCACATCATTTATCCCAAGATATCCCAGCATCTACTCCCAAAGTCCAAATAAGAGGTACTGGCATTTAGTCAACACTTACTATGAGGTCAGTCCAACAATGGATGTATTGTATAGATCAATGCATTTAATGTCTGAAGGAGGTTTTAATCATAAAAAGACAGGTTTTAGGTATCTGTATAAAAGTGGATGTTGATTTTAAATAGTAGTGAGCCCATCCAGATCTTCTAACAAAGTTCCTTGGGAATGCTGTCACTAAGAACTTACCAAGTATTGCATGTCACCATATTGCAAAATCATTTAAAAGCTGTATATTTTTGGATTGTGGCCAATATACTTATTTTAATTTGATTGACTGCAAGGAGATAGCCCAGATACAGATGGAAAATAAACAGGGCTTCTTTTTCAACAGCAGAGGAGTAGATTTCCATGCAAATTGGCAGTTGGTGATGCCAAGTGCAGCTGTAGCCTTGATAGTGTAGGCAGTAAGGATTTTTACATTCCATAAAAATATTCCTTTTGGCTGTGGCTTTTGAGATTCTGAGCAGTTTCATATCGATGAAGTAAGCTGTTTCTCCACTCTGTCCTACAAGGCAAATATAAGAAATGATGCCTGTGTTGGAATAGTCATATTTTACTCCTTAATTTACCATTAGAGTTCCCGAGTTTATATATTATTTATTTTCCTTGGCCCTGGCATTACCTTTTTTCCCCTTAGCTTTGAAAAGACTTAATTTTTTCTTATGGTCGTTATGCTTCTTCCATCCTTCTGTAAATGTCTTCATGGTGTGATTCTAATGTTGTTCCTTTAGTTGAAGTCAGAATTGATATTTTACTGTTTATAAGGTATCAGAGACAAATAATATCAAACTAACTTACTTAGTATTACTTTAAGAGGAGAGCACCCCCGAAAGAGCTTATAAGTAAAAAAACAAACAAACTGAATCTATAATCCTCTTCCCCAACCCTAAACCAATTTCCAGTCATTTTCTCTTTGAAATATAAATTGAGAATGCAGAGCTTTCTAAGAATCTTTACAGGAGCCCTCCATCTACCCCATACCTGTTTCTGGCTTTCAGGACTACTAATAGAACTTCAATCTTCTTTGACAGTAATGAGACCAAGGTGTTATCCTGTATTTCCCTAACAGTCGTCTGGGTGAGAAAGGTTTCTTAGAGAACACCTTAAGTAAGTGTCTTTTAAAGCATTTGGAGATAATCCAAAACAAGGGCAGGAATCTCCAAAAGGAAGTAGCCACAAAAAACAAAGAGGATCTCAAAATCATTGATGCGATCATTGAGATGCACAGTAAAATGACATCTTACAGCTTTCTGATGTGGTTGCTATGGTAAAAACCAGGTCTGGGCCACATCCCTGTGGATAGTAGGAAGCCTTGCCAGAGAGCAGGAGTTATTTCTGATGTCATTCATCTTGGGAAGAGGCACATCCTGCAACAGAAAATACAGATTTGGAAGGAAAGTCTCAAACAGGAAAGAGAAGGAGTACTTTGAGAGCAATCCTTTCTTGGATTTGGACTCTAAGGATTTATTATATGTTCAAGAATGGGCTCTGGTGGTGGGGGAAAGATGGTCTCTGCCATATAGAGTTTGCTCTCAGCTGGACCTCATGAGAGTGGGCCGGGCTGAGTGGGCTCCTGGGGGAAGGACCATCTTGTTGTCAGATCAGTTAGGTATATTTGCCTTTCTGGAATTGTCTCCATTAGCCTAAATCATTAGTAAAGTCTGGTTTAAATGCAAAAGCTCAGCCAACTATGACATTGGGATTTAGGTAAAGGATCAGTTAATGCAGGGGAAGGTAAACACAGGAGATAATAATCTTGTCCCTAGGCAAGAGTAGGGACTGTAAGATCTAACTGCCCCTTGCCATCTGAAGATCTTCTCTAAATTGCCATCCTTGGAGGATAAGGATTTGATTCTGTCCAAGGTAGCTATAGGTTTTTTCAAGAATTATAAACTCTTAGTACTAAAAATGAAAGAGTTTAAACAGCAGTTTGTACCATCTGAGTTCTTTCTCAATATACCCTGAGAGGACTTTTTTTTTCTCTGTGTGATGAATTAGGACCCAAATTCATCAGCTCCTCTCAATTATTTATATTTCATTCTCTCTTCTAGTTCTTTAATTTCTTGTTAGGATAGGTGATGCATTAGGTTCTTGGATCGTAGGTAGAGATTAGCCTAATAAGGGTAATTAAAGTTGTTCTTTCATTCTCAAGTTTCATTCAGAGACCTAATCTGGTATCTTGTCTCTGCTCTCTCCTTTTCTGTTTATATTGGAAAACAATAAGCCAAAAATAAAATAAAGATGGATTTAATAGTTCACTAATATTTTTCTCATTTTTATTCTTTGTCTTCTGATATCCAAAAAGCAACTGAGAGAGACCAATCTTAGTACCATTAATAATTACATGTAATTTAACATTTTGCAGTGGTGTGTTAGAACTGACTGGCCCATAAGGGCTGGCTGATAAATATTCAGGAATTTCATGAGCTGGCTGTTAAACTATTAATAAGTTGAAATTGGCCATGGGAGAAGTATTTCCATCAGCATGGAAACTGGAAATTACTGTAAATCAGAGATCCTCCCCTTCCGTTTTTCCAGGGAGCTGGTCTACCAACATAACACCAGATTGGATTATTGGCATCATAATTGTGAGAAAAAATTACTTTATTATATTTATAAGTGGATTAATTTTCAAGAGTAGGTGATTGTTAGAGGAAAATCTCAACTTTTTAATGTAAGGAATGTAAGGAAAAGATGTTTGTTTTTAATTTTTCCATGTTTTTTTTTGAAATGCACCTCTGAGAAGAAAGGGGTTACCTCCAAAAACAATGAAAAAGGAGCAAGAGGAGGGCATAATAGGGCTAAATTCTGAAAAAAAATTCTATATTTGTCCCTAAAAATGAATTCCTGCATGATGTTTATTATATGAGCAGATGTCCTATTCAGGCACTGAAGTTTAAAACTAGCCCCAGGGAATGAGCCTTATAGGACTAGTTAGCTTGCATCCTACCTTCCTGGAGGTAACAGGCCAGAAATTCTCTGGCATTGGCTCTATTGGTTACCCCTACTAATAAAAGCTACTGGCCGCTGTTTCAGAAAGCTGGTCAATTAACCAAGTTCTTTTGTATTAACAAACTCTTTGATTAACAAACTCTGAGCCTTATTGGATTCCTAAAAAAATATATATATATTTTACATTTCTTCTCTCAAGCCTTCATTTTGAGCCAAGAGAATAGAAAGAGGTGGGTGGTGAGGTGGGCTGGTAGAGAAAGAGCTGACCATGTGACTGGGATTGGTGAGTAATCTTTCATATTTGCAGTTCACCTATTATCAGCAGTGGGCTCTGCGCTTGTTTCCTATTGCTGCTATAGGAAATTACCACAAACTTGGTAGCATTAAATAACCAACATTGATTCTCTTAATCTGCAGGTCAGAAGTTCAAGATGAGTTTCACTGGGTCACAGTCAAGGTGTCAGCAGGACTGTGCTCCCTCCAGAGGCTCTAGGGGAGAATCAATTTCCTTGCCTTTTCTAGCATCTAGAGCTGCAAGTTGGCTCATGGTCCTTTCCTGTATCTTCAAATCCATCCACATAACATCTTGCTTCACTTATCACATGCGTTCTATCTTTCTGGTCAATCTCCCTCTGCCTCGCTCTTAAAAGGACACATGTGATTACATTTAGAACCCACCCGGATAATCCAGGAAAATCTCCCCATCTCAAGATTCTCAACTTAATCACATTTGCAAAGTCTCTTTTCATATATAAGGTAGCATTTGAAGGTTCCAGGGCTTAGGACCTAGATAGATTTGGAAATCAGTATTCAGCCTGCCACAGGCCTTTCAGAGGATGAACAGATAGCGTGATATGCCCCCTTGGGGAACTTTGGGGTGAGTGGGAATTGCCCATGAAACTGCCCCATTTGGGAAGTCTAGTTTGCCTTAAAATTCTATCTTTGGTTTCTTTAAACCTCATCTGCCTACCTATCCTACCTGCAGAGCACAGGAGCCAAGAACATTTCCTATACTAAGCCATGCATTAAAACCACAGTGAATCCAGACATACTTTACCTTCCCCACGTGAAACGATACTGGGACCAGGCAGGAAAAACATCTCAGCTGCTTCCTGCAGGAAGTACTTGCACCTGGAAGATAAGAACTTGAATGAAGTAGAAGAATTTACTTAAGAGCACTCACTCAGGGACCTCACCTGGATGTGCTCATCAGTCCCAAGTATTAAGTCATCAACTCTGCCCAAGCCCAGCACTTTCCTCCCTGAACAATTCACCTAAAATCATTACTTCTTTTTCCAAATGTGCCTTTTTAAAAATTGAAGTGAAATTCACATAACATACAGTTAACCATTTTAATGTGAACAATTCAGTGGCATTTAGTACATTCACGATATTGTGCAACCACCACCATCTAGTTCCAAAATGTTTTCATCACCACAAAGGAAACCCCATCTGTTAATCAGTTACTCCATCACTATCCCTATATCCCTGTCCTCTGGCAACCACCAATCTGTTTTCTGTATTTACAGATTTACCTATTTTGGATAAATGGAGTTGTAAAATCCATTTGTCTCCAGCTTCTTTCACATTGCACATTTTTGAGATTCTTCCACATTGTAGCACATATGAGTTCTTCATTCCTTTCTATGGCTGAATGATATTCTACTTTATGTATATATCACAGTTTATCCATGAACATTTGGGTTGTTTCTACCTTTTGACTATTGTGAATAGCACTGCTGTGAACATGCATGTACATGTATTTGCTTGAGAACCTGTTTTCAGTTCTTTGGGGTGTATAATTAGGAGTGAATTTTTAATTAGGAGTGAATTTTTAATTAGTCTATAATTAGACTGAATATTTATGTCCTCCCAAGATTCATGTTGAGATCCAGTCTCCAATGTGATGGTATTTGGAGATGGGGCTTTTGGGAGGTAATTAGATCATGATGGCAGAGTCATCATTGAATGGGATTAGTGCCCTTAGAAAAGAGGCCCCAGAGAGGTCCCTTGTTCCTTCAACCATTTGAGGACATAAACCTCTAAATGTATGGGAATCTGTAATACTAGTCCCTAAGAGTTCTCGTTCTCAAAGTCATCTACACTCAACTTCCAGCAGTTTGTCAAAATTACCATTTAAGTGTTCCTGTCAGTGTATAGCTCTGGCTTAAAGTTTATGAACACTGTATGTTTATAGAATCTATGTTTCTCTGTATTTGCCTGTCTCTCCAGATATCGGGGTTCAGTTTTCTGTATGACCTCAATTCTCTGATGAGTCCAAGAAAATTTGTTGAATTTTGGTTTGTGCAATCATCTATATATAACAATAGACTTGTCTCTATGATATAACCATCTAATTTCATATGTTAGATTTTCTTAGAGCTTATTTAGAATCACATTTTGAATATGACGTGAAGATATGTAAAATTTTTACCTTTAATTTTTTTATTTTTTATTTATTTATTTTTTTTGCGGTACACGGGCCTCTCACTGTTGTGGCCTCTCCCGTTGCGGAGCACAGGCTCCGGACGCACAGGCTCAGTGGCCATGGCTCACGGGCCCAGCTGCTCCGTGGCATGTGGGATCCTCCCGGACTGGGGCACGAACCCGTGTCCCCTGCATCGGCAGGAGGATTCTCAACCACTGTGCCACCAGGGAAGCCCTACCTTTAATTTTAAAAGTTTCCTTTTCCTTGCAAGAAAGAAAAAGGTGACCTTTTTGATTACATATATTTCTTTTCATATTGGTTTAATACAAATTCAAATTATTTGGTTCATCTGACATATTTCCTGTGATTTGTTAGGTAATAAATTAACCAAAAACTATTCCTCATTAAGCAACGTAAGAGAGAATATCAGAGACGCTGAAGTTTCTCTTGGATACGATAGTAAATTCTGGGCAGAGTTTTGGGTGACAAGTGGTCAAGTCCTAATTCTTTCATTGATAAGCTATGTGACTTTAGGGTGATCAGGTAAACATCTTGCCTTGGTTTCCTTAAATATAAAAAAGTGATTTAACTGTAGATTCTCTTAAACCCTGAAGTTTTATCAATAGGAAAAGAACTTTGCCTTAAAACAGATATGGACACATAACTGAACTGCCCAGAATGCAAAGGATATTAGGAAGTTTATAGAGTGAGAAAAATTAACACTTCACAACGTGAAGAGAGGAAAGAAATGGCATCAAATGAGATAGTTACTGTAAAAAGAGTCCATTGAAACAAGAACATATGGAGGGTAATGTCTGCCATATTCAAATTAGTGCCAGGATTTGTGGTTTGTTGGATGCTTTTCCGTGGACTTTAGAAGGAAAAGGTATACAGCTGTGCAAACTCCCCTCTTCACCTTGGCTGAGGAACTCTCCAAGAGGGCAGATGGTCCTGAGTTTCAAGCCATGAATCATTGTCAGGGGATCTCCTCAAGCTGCCACAAGCAAGAAGAGTTGACAAACCTCAATGGATAATATTTTTATTACTATAGATGTCAGGTCACATCCATGCCTTTGCTGCTGGGATCAGGTTTATTATTAATAAAGCTACAACTTTGAAACAAAATAGCAAGAGCCAGCAGATTACATCTATCTCATGTCTAATGGATGTTTCAAGACCTTAGCGTTCCTCCCTTTAATATTCATCATGAAGAAAGAGATGAGCCATTTTTTTCCCTTTATTTTTTTGTCTGATTTCAAAGCAGACTGATGGATAAATATTTTATATGTTTTGGTGCCTTAACTAGCTAATTTTTGAAAGCCATTGTTACTAATATTATTTCATTGGTTGTAGTGTGTGATTTAAATTTGTTACTTGTAATGTAGGTAGATAAGTGAGAGTTTCATTTTGACCTGGATGATAATATATTTAATTCTAATGCTGTGGTTCTTATTGGATATATGCTATTTGGAGGAACCATGGTGAGTTAACTTGACTTCATTAGGAAATCTTGGATCAGTGGATTTTTCATCTAAGGTAGAACTAAATCAAATTGGCCCTTTCTGTTAAAACTCTGATATACTTTTGTTGTGTTGATTAGACTATATTTCAGTTACTTTAGTTACTTTAGCTAAAGTTACATTCAGTAGCTGTAGCTGAAATTTTACCTAGAATGTTTTGGCTACTTTCTATAGAATGTAATGATTAGAATATGCTTCAATGATCATTTTTAACATTTTCCATTGCAAAATATCTTGGACCATTAAGTTTCAAGACTAGAAATCTAATAGAGGACAAAAGTGGTCCAATGTACAGGGTTTTTCATAATGTGGAAAAGTTAATATTTGATGGATTCCAAGTATCTGCAGTGAAAGAGAGAAGGGCTGTTTCAGAAAGCACACCCACTTTTTACTTCTGCAGAATTTAGTCGGAAATAACTTCATGATGAGCGCTTTGAGGAGCATTACTTTTTCTGACATGAACGGTGGAGTGGTCAGGTGCAAAGAGCAGGGGATGTGAGTGAGCCAGACCTTTAAGCTATGTGAACAGTTACAGATGTCTCTGAAGCACTTTCCTCAACTATAAAATGGAGAGAATAATATGTACATCAGTAGTTTGCAGTGTTATTGTGAGAAAGAAAGGCAGGAAGCTAGAATCCTGAAATTTTATCTGGCATGTGGTGGGCACTCTATAGTAGCCATTGTTAGTGTTTTCTCATTGTACTGATAGCTAACTCAACCCTCATCATTTTAATGCCTACGTAATGTACCCAAGAAAAAAATAATGCAAATGTTAAACATGAAAGATGAAAGCAAAGCAAAGAGAATCAGAGTTGAAGTGGTTAGAAAACAGGTTTCTTGAGCTGGCTCTGTCACTATTGAATTTTATGACCCTGAGACCCTAATTTGATGACTTACCCTTGCCATACCTCAGTGTTATGTGTAAAATGAGGAAATGAAATGAAATTAGGTATCTGAACTGTGCTCTGGAGAACATTGATACTGATCATTATTCCTAGAATTAAAAGTTCCATGTTAAAACAAATTTAGAAAAAAAAATCTCTGGCTATATTAGAATCCTCTTGGAAATTTACCTTGCTAATTAGCATATTAAAACCTAGTTTTGGTAAAGAAATAGGTTGTTCTTGGTATAACCCAATTTCCCATGCATTTGACAAGAGCATCCCTTATTCATGGAAAAAAAAGTCTTTCTGAGCCCTTTCATGTAATTAAATTTGGAAATGGTGTGCAGGATGTTTCCTGTGGTCCCTTATGATTCTAATATTTTGTGACTCTGTAAGTAATTTCCCTGAAGGAGCATGGTGGAGGTGGTTTAAAAAGAGTATAACTTTAAAAAATTCATTTTATATGGAAAAATAATTTCTCACTAGACCATCAGAGGAACATGTTTGTGAGTTAAGGCTAGGTTTATGAGTGAAATTTTAACAGGTTTACATAAATGACATGGATTTACAGAGGCAAGTGTTCTAACTATCCATTCGTGTTTTAATTTTCCTTCAGCCTGTGAATTCAATTGACCTCAGTAGCATTTGCCAATTGATTGCACATTCTCAACTCGTACAAAAATTATTTCTTAAAAAATAATGCAGACATAGAAGCCCGCACAGTACCATAGTATATATGGACATAAAACATATGGAATGTACGTGCTCCTGCTAGAGGGTTTAAATTTATTCACTGTGATGACACCATTGCTTTTCCCTAATTTATACCACATGTTCCTTCTTTATTTAGCTTTTAATTCTGTAAAGAGTGTGGGGATATAAATTGGATGAAGGATGTGAAATATAAGCCATCCCAATCATGGGTATGTGGCATCCTCAATTTGCTAGAATAATTTTTACCTGTCAGTTTTTCAAATAATGGTAGGAATCTCCCGTTGGGCCCACAGATTCAGTGCATTTGTGGAAGAAGTTTTATGTGATCTCTTGCTGCTTCCTCCAGAATGAGGATATTTCTGTGAGGAAGATAGGAGTTATCACTGCCGAGACAGGCACAGGTTTCCCACAGCTTCTGTGACTCCTGGAAATTCACCGGCTGGGTGTAGCCGTTATTCCTTCCTGATAATTTAAGGTATCTGGTATAGGGAAGTCATAACTACCGTCAGGTTGTGGGTTGCCTTTGCATATATACTAATGGCCACCCTCTCCCACAAGCCCTGGTATTCTTGGTGTCAGTACAGTAGGGAAAAGGGAAGTGACCAGCTGTGGACTGCTCTCTGCGGCACCTCCTTCTCGTCACCTGCATCCAATTGGTTATTCATCTCCTTCAATTATGCCTCATAACAATTTCTCAAATGTTTCCCTGGGCTTGACTCTTGGCTCTACCAGTTACAAGCTGTGAGACTTTGTTCAGTTTTCTTAACCTCCTTAGACTGCATTTCCTCATCTATAAAATGCACACGTTGAAGATGTAAACTTTAGGGGAAGAGGAGTACGATTGACGAAGAAAAATCAGTGAGATCATTTATTTGAATGCTTTGTGTGGAGTTTGGCATATAAGGAATACTAAGGAGATACTTGCTGTTTTATTATTTTTGTTCTTAGTTTAGGTTTTCATTGTAGTTTGGCTCTTAACTCGTCTCTCTGACTCACAGTCTCTTCTTCATATCTCCAGTCCCATCGTCCACTAAACTTCCAGAATGATCTTTGGAAATTGCAGATCAAACTATAAAAGAAATCTGCTATTTGAAACCCTGTAATGGTTCCCAATTCCTTGTAGGGTGGAGTCTAGACTGTAGCATGACAGAGCATGTCCTCCGGGCCCTCTTGTTCAACACCAAGCTCCAGCTAACCTCCTCACGGTTACACTCTGGTACTTCCATATTTTTACACATGCTTTTTCCTCTAACTTGAATGTGTTAAACTTGAATATTCTACATCTGCCCTTCATACTGCCACAGGCTGTCCTTCAGGACCCAGCTGTTGGATCACTTAGTAGCATTCATCCTTCCTCGGTGCCAGCACTAACCTCTTTTATCACAGTGCTTCCTGCACTGTATTACAGTTATGTGGGTTCATCTCCTTCCCTCTCTCCTGTGCTCTCAGAGGAAAGGCAGTGATTCTTATTCTCCTCTCTGTTCCAGTGTCAGAGATGATACCTGATAGATGTTTGTTGAATGACTGACTGAATGGGAGTTATTATGGAACACAGTGTGCTTTCCCTCCTAATCTCCGAAACAATATTAATGCACCCAAAGCACTTCACGTTTGGCAGACAGTAGGTACTCAGAAAATAACTTTGAATTAAATAATTTGTTTATACACTTACTTATGATCTGCAAAGTAGAAAGGAATTAGAATCACTTAACCAAAAGTACCAGACGTGGTAATATTACTGAGTTAAATACAAAAGGCTTCCAAATAGAATAAAGTCACTTTCTATTATCATTTGAGTTCTACTAGTTTCCCACATTTTCTCTGACTTTTTTTTAGATATCATAATTTAGGGTCATAATTCATAATTACTTAAATATGTGAAGTGTACTTGCCATTCTTTGAAAAGGTTAGTGCTATCATAAGATGTGTAAATCTTCCTTTATGAAAAAGATGACAAGCAAAATTATGATCCAAGTCAAGGTTTTATAAAACATTGACTTGAATATGCTTTTGCTTTTTTTAAAGTAATTTTAGTTTAATCCCTCATTCGAGACTCAGTCCTTACTTATGTACGATGATAAACTGATGATATGTTTGAGTCATTGATGAATGGACCGATGGAAATAGGGTCAAATATAGAATTTTCTTCCCTTTAGAATTACTGAATATTTTACACTCCATATTACTGTTTTATAGACTTTCAGTGACTAGATAAATAGGGCCCTAGGTTATACATTTATGAAGATATTAATAAATGAGCAGAGATGTGTCCAAATTGCCTAGAGAAAAAGGATATAAATGGAGACATAACCATAGGAAATATAGAAACAAAGAAACCTGCCCAATCCCAGTGAGCACTGGTGGCAAAAGAACGACATCAGCGTTGATCAAGTCTCAGGTTTTGGCTTGGTCTGAATGGAGCCAAAACCTAAGCTTAAAAGCAGAAAAAATTCTTTTTTTCTGGGTATTTTGCCGTAATATTCCCAAATGTGTTGTATTTTCCAAAATTCAGCTCTGCAGTTTACGTACCCAACTTCTAAGACTGGACTTTTCTCCCCGTGCCGCTCTTTTCCATATAATCTTTCGAGGCTCTTTAAGCCTGAGACTGTCAGTAATGGCAACACTTTGTGGAGCCAACTGGAGCCTCTGGGCTCTTCTGGTTAATGTAACACTGTGTTCTTGAAGCACTGGATGGCAGAAACTGCTGGTCTCAGCAAAGGTTGGCACAGGCAAAGCTAGAAGATTATCAGGATGGTTTTGTGGAATCCATCAGTATGACATTTGCTACCCTTTGCTACCATTTACAGAGAATGGCAGAGAATGCCTGAGTAACAGAACACAGGAATGGCGAACAACTCAGGTGAAGGAACATTTAAATGAGAGTATAGAGTGTTGGAGGAAGCTTGGGCTTTGGAGTCAAATACCCTCTGGATCAGGCTCTCAGGCTTTGGCCAAAGGTACTAAGCATCCTGAGTTTCCATTTACTCTCTCCTTTATGAAATAAGGGTAAGATGCTATAACAGATACTTTCAGGGCTTCCCCTAGATATCCTATATCCCTGTAATTGTGACTGATGGGTGCAAGAATGTGGAAGGCCAGCTCCTTTGTTCTCAGGGGCATACACCTGAAGTGTAACTTATTCTCCTGAGTTCCCCTATGGGTCTGAGGGACTTGGCCTGAGATCGTGCCTATGGCTGGTTTCTTCATATCCATGTCCTGCTTTATCTCCTCCCTTCCTGGTTTCTGAGAGCAATTCCTTACTAAATTATTTGCATGCAAATTGTCATCTCAATGTCTGCTTCTGGGAACCCAGCTTAAGCAGATGTCTACTTTGAAAGTTCCTGGTGTGGATTAGAGATAACAGGTGTAGGTTGCCTGCTAGAATATAAAGGGAAAAATAAATACTAATGATTATTACTCTCTATTGAGTCTTACCGATTTTTTAATTTCTTCTTGTGTTTTCATTCTGCCTATCTCTATGCATATTCACCTTTTAGAGATTAAAGTCCTAAAATCCTCAATTGTATATACTTTTTAGGCTAGAAAAGTGATTTCCATAGCAAACCCTATGAGTGATTTTCCTGTGCTGATGACTCTCTAGTAGTGTGAGTCCTCTTGCTGATCAACATGCAGTTGAGTCAGCTGAGGTTGTTAAATTATTGCTTCAACTCACTGGCTATGTTCCACGGTGGCCAGTGGTTAAGAATGTAGGCTTTCAAGTCAGATGGAGCTGAATATGAATTTGGACACTTTCCTTAAAATGTGAGATATCTCTCAAAGTTTTCAGATTTTAATCAAATGAGAACTTGGGCAATGCCTGAACAGTTTTGTTGTTGTTGTTGTTTACTTTTACTACTACTGTATTTTAGTTCCATTCTAATATCCCAGTAGCTTATTGCATTCTCATTTTGATGAGATTCTTACAAATAGGCTGCTATTCCACTATGGAAATTCATTTTCTGTCCAATGTGCTTAGTGACCTTCTACCAAAGGAAAGAATTTTTGTAGCTAATAGATACTTTTTGGGGTCCCTCTGGTCTTGTTTATTGAGTGACTATATTATAGGGGAGGAAAAATAATTTTCTCTCTGCCCCTTGGACTTCTTGTCTGAGAACCTTGAAATAAAAGACACATTTATAAGAGAAAAACAAACAGGTTTATTAACAGTATACCTCATGTATACATGGGAGATATCCAGGTTAAAATGAGTAGCTCAAAGTGGTAGCTTAGAACTGCAGCTTATATAGCATTTTAACAAAGAACAATAAGTTTGTGGAAAAATGACAGGACAAAGGAAAGCAGCTTTAGGCTTCCAAGGGTGGAGATAAAGGCAAGTCAGTAAAGTTTGTTATGTAGATTCCTCTTGTGCCATCTCCAGGCTGATGGGATCTAAAGTTGTCTCCATTGGTTAACTTTTGTTCTTCCTGAAGGAGAGGGGAGGAGGGACACCATTGTTAACTTATGTTCTGCTTTTAGGCAAATGGGGGAGGCAGGGAGATTTCCTTGTATCTGCTTCTCCTCAATTGCTTTTAGCTCAAAATAATCCTATGCCAAATTGGAAAATTTGGGGATGGTGTATTCTGCTACTGTTCAGGGTTTTTGTTTTCTTTTTTAATTTTTATTGGAGTATAGTTGATTTACAGTGTTGTGTTAGTTTCAGGTGTACAGCAAAGTGAATCAATTATACATATATCTATCCGCTCTTTTTTTAGATTCTTTTCCCATATAGGCCATTACAGAGTACTGAGTAGAGTTCCCTGTGCTATACTGTAGGTTCTTATTAGTTACCTATTTTATATACAGTAGTGTGTATATATCAATCCCAATCTCCCAATTCATCCCTCCCCCCCCCGCCCGCCCTTTATCCCCTGGTAACCATAAGTTTGTTTTCTACATCTGTGACTCTACTTCTGTTTTGTAAATCAGTTCATTTGTACCATTTTTTTTTTTTAGTTTCCACATATAAGTGATATCATATGATATTTGTCTTTCTGTGTCTGACTTACTTCACTCAGTATGAGAATCTCTAGGTCCATCTATGTTGCTGCAAATGACATTATTTTGTTCTTTTTTATGGCTGAGTAGTATTCCATTGTATATATGTACCACATCTTCTTTATTCATTCCTCTGTTTTTGGACATTTAGGTTGCTTCCTTGCCCTGGCTATTGTAAATAGTGCTGCAGTGAACAATGGGGTGCATGTATCTTTTCAAATTATGGTTTTCTGCGGGTATATGCGATACCTAGAGACAAATGATAATGAAAACACGATGATCCAAAACCTATGGCATGCAGCAAAAGCGGTTCTAAGAGGGAAGTTTATAGCAATACAGTCTTATCTCAAGAAACAAGACAAATCTCAAATAAACAACCTAACCTTACACCTAAAGCAACTAGAGAAAGAAGAACAAACAAAACCTAAAGTTAGCAGAAGGAAAGAAATCATAACTATCAGAGCAGAAATAAATGAAATAGAGATGAAGAAAACAACAGCAAAGATCAATGAAACTAAAAGCTGGTTCTTTGAGAAGATAAACAAAATTGATAAACCTTTAGCCGGACTCATCAAGAAAAAAAGGGAGAGAACACAAATTAATAAAATTAGAAATGAAAAGGAAGTTACAACTGACACCACAGAAATACAAAGGATCATAAGAGACTACTTATATGTCAATAAAATGGACAACCTGGAAGAAATGGACAAATTCTTAGAAAGGTACAAACTTCCAAGATTCAACCAGGAAGAAAGAGAAAATATGAACAGACCAATACCAACTAATGAAATTGAAACTGTGATTCAAAATCTTCCAACAAACAAAAGTCCAGGACCAGATGGCTTCACAGGTGAATTCTATCAAACATTTAGAGAAGAGCTAACACCCATCCTTCTCAAACTCTTCAAAAAATTGCAGAGGAAGGAACACTCCCAAACTCTACAAGGCCACCATCACCCTGATACCAAAACCCGACAAAGGTATGACACACACACAAAAAAATTACAAGCCAATATCACTGATGAACATAGAAGAAAAATCGTCAACAAAATACTAGCAAACAGAATCCAACAACACATTAAAAGGATCATACACCATGAACAAGTGGGATTTATCCCAGGGATGCAAGGAGTCTTTAATAGACACAAAACAATCAATGTGATACACCATATTAACAAACTGAAGAATAAAAACCATATGATCATCTCAATAGACACAGAAAAAGTGTTTGACAAAATTCAACACCCATATATGATAAAAACTCTCCAGCAAGTGGGCATAGAGGGAACCTACCTCAACATAGTACAGGCCATATACAACAAACATCATACACAATGGTGAAAAATTGAAAGCATTTCCTCTAAGATCAGGAACAAAGTAAGGGTGTGCATTCTCTCCAGTGTTATTCAACATAGGTTTGGAAGTCCTAGCCACGGTAATCAGGGAAGAAAAAGAAACAAAAGGAATCCAAATTGGAAAAGAAGAAGTAAAGCTGTCACTGTTTGCAGATGACATGATACTACACATAGAAAATCCTAAAGATGCTACCAGAAAACTACTAGAGCTCATCAATGAATTTGGCAAAGTTGCAGGATACAAAATTAATACACAGAAATCTCTTGCATTCCTATACACTAACAACAAAAATCAGAAAGAGAAATTAAGGAAACAATCCCGTTTACTATCGCAACAAGAAGAATAAAATACCTAGGAATAATGCTACCCTTCAGTTTTAAGGGAAACAATGCCAATGAATGTTGATAAGATTCTCTGGAAAATGTTATGACCATGATAAATAATTTTCTTTACAGAACAGTTTAGATTAAGTCCTCCTTAAAGGCAGAAAGTTTACCTAAAATAACTTGCATAACTTTTTCATGTTCTGTTATTCTAAATTTATTGTAGTGACCTTTCCAGTAAGCCCAAGGTAGGGACACTCAATTTTCTTTATATTTTTATTATTTTAATATTGCCTCTAATTACCTCTCTTAATTTAAAAACAGACCAATTAAAAAATAATAAAGATGGAATAGCTGCCATTTTCCTCAAAATATGAGCTTATAATTCAATTCACACATTTTCTTGGGAAAATCTGTTACATATATGATTTCTATCTGCCTCTAGGCATTCAGCTTTTTCTCTTTTCCCCCCACAATGAGGGAGAGTGCTCCTTGGGCTAGATTCCTGGGTATAACAGGACCACAGGTTAGAATGCTTTTAAATACCTATCCCCCTGGACCTCTGGTTGAGTACACCCACTGAACTATCAGCAGGGACCTGATTAGCTGAGATTTCTTGAGACTTTTCTAGAGTATTTCTTTCTTACATGTTTCCTCTGCAGGGGACTAACAAATGGATCAGAGACAGACAGTCGTTAACTCTTGTGAATTTCTTTTGGCACTTGACATTTCAATGTGTCTTCCTTTCCTATGAATTATGCTTGCCTTATGGTGAAGATCTTCAGAGGCAGTAGGTTGTCTGGAAATATATATGTGTGTGTGCGCTTGTGTGCATGTTTATATATGTGTATATGTTTATGTATGTATATACAACATTTATGCATATATGATTCTTGTTTTGCTATTCTAAATTTATATATATATATATTTATAATTTGCTTGATGATTACTTAAATGCAGTACAGCCTCCCAAAGCTTGTTTACTACACTGAATTTTAGGAAGAGGGAGGAGGAAACCAGTCAACTTAGAAATTACTTAGTATTGTTGGGCAACTCTGCCTATTTAACATGGTTGTTTTGAGGATTCAATCCTTAGATATTGGTGGCATCTTTACTGGGCAAATTTTTATGTGTTAGATGACTGAACAATGCAGATGAAGGTTCATGCTTTTGTGAAAATTAGATTCTAGTGATGAGGGGGAAAAATAATAAAATTGCTTTTGTAAAATATTACCATGTAACTAACTACCCCAAAATAATGCCATGGCTGAAAAATGACATTCAATAAGATAAGTGATGGTGTAGATATAGAGAAACTTAATCACTCATATGTCACTAGTGGGAATGTAAAATGAGGCTGTCACTTTGGAAAACAGTTTAGAAGTTTCTTAAAAAGTTAAACATAAATTATCACACAGTGCAGCAGTTCCACTTGTAGGTATCTACCCGAGGGAAGTGAAAACACATGTCCACAGAGAAGACTTGGATATGAATGTTCAGAGCAACATTATTCATAATAGCCAAAAAGGGGAAATAATCCAAATGTCCATGAACTGCTGAAAGTATAAATGAAATGTGGTATATCTATACAATGGAATGTTACTCAGCATTGAAAAGGAAGGAAGAGCTGATGCATGCTAAAATATAGATGAATTTCAAAAGCATTAATGTAAATAAAGAAGCTAAATGCAAAACCACCCCTTGGCTTTACCTATTCAGGCAAGTAGAAATATGTTAATAAGGATGGGTCACCTTCCAGTAAAATATTACTTACCCCCAAGCGCTGTACTCTATCTTAAACCTTGCAGTCTTCCTCATCAACTGAGCTTTTGACTAATTTAACTGGACTCTAAGCAAGCTCAGAAAATATTAAATTCCTAGGCAGAGATATGACCAGTGACAGATGGAACCACTGGTGATGGTCATGTCCTTATGTTTTTGTTTATCTTTGTGCCCATCTATTAATCATCCATGATAAAGGTGTCGTGATATCTTTAGCCAGATAAAGAAAGATCATTGGATGGAGGTACTGATATTGAGAAATTGAATCAATTAGAAATCTGGAATTACTATCACGAGAGACTCAGCAGCACAGTAATGATTAATGCAACTGTCTACTAATATGAGGCCATACTAGACTCCATCAGATCATCTGAATCAATAGGGAAAGACGACAAGGATCTTATGTAGTTGTTATCAAGTGGCTTTCATATACAGTCACGTCCTTAGAAATGTTAATTCTTCTTTAGTTGGTAAATCTAATTATTTTTTGAAAGAATATAGGTTTGGTGCCATACCACTCTGTTTACAAACATTCCAGATGCATGTTTTGTGGCGTGAAAAGTTAGAAATAATGATAATTATTTAGCTCTTCAAGTAAAACATTTTAAAATAAAACATTTTGATTTTGAATTTTATATATATTTCAAATATGCAGAAAAATTCAGAAAATATCGTAACAGATACCCATGTACCCAACATCCAAAATTTTTTAAATGTTAACATTTTACTGTATTGCTTCAGATATTTTTTATTTTATAAATAAGTAAACTATTTTGGATACTTTTAAGGTCCCACCTACCTTATCATTTTCGCTCCTGTCCAGAGGAAACCTTTCCCGAATTTGGTGTGTATCTTTTCCATGCATATCTTTGAACTCAAAACAAATGTAGATATTCATAATCAATACTGCTTTTCATGTCTTCAGATTTTACACTAATGATATCACATTGTATAGCACAGGAAAGTAATATAATAGTAATTTGATTAAAAAATGATAGAAGGCTAGATAAAGCTTCATTGGAGCTAAAGAATGTTAGAAATACCCACTGGCTAAATGCTGATATTGAGAGAAAGCTACGTGACTAAATTTGGGTAAAATAGTCATTATCCTGGTACTGTAAAAATGGCATGACGGCACAGGACTCACTTTCAAGCAGAACTTCATTACAAATGAAAAATATCTGAAGCATCTAAATCCAAAATCTAGAATTTCAGATATTGATATTCATCTCTATTAATCCAGCCAGTAAGTTCTGCCACTGCGGGACTATTCCATCAACTACATACTCAAGAATTATATAACACACCCTTCTCTCTTTGGACCAGAGACTGAGTAGGCCTTTACAGAATACAGAATAAATTAAAACTAAAATATATACGTGATTGCTTTAAAAGAAGGTATACTGTGAATGTTATTGTGTGTTAAAATCAGAGTTAAAAATTCTTACCATTCTGCTAGAAAATGTAAGATTTGCTAGGGATTCAGTGGTTTAGTCATTCATATAGTATAAGTCATGGAGAAGTGCTGGAACATAGCAGGTATTTGGTAATTCTTGAATATGTACATTTGCAACTTGCCTTACATGCTTAGCATTATGTTCTTTTAAGTTTCTATGTTTTAACATGTAGATGAGCGTCATTGTTTTTAACCATAATATAAGACAAACACACACACACACTCACATATATACATACCCACAGTTTTTCTATTTCTCTGAGAGACAAGTTGTTTTCAGTTTTTTCTTATTACTAACCATGCTGCAGTGACATCTAAGGACAGGACACTTTGTATACATGGGCACAGTTTCTCTGGGACAGAAATCTAGCAGAACTGTTGATCTGTAAGCACATATATCTTCATTTTTACCAAGTATTACCAAAATGTTTTCTAAAGAGAGGTACCAATTCCCACCAGCCATATATCTTTATACATTTTTGGTATCTTTAGACCAATAGATCAATCACTTTGGTCAATTTGATAGCTGTGAAAGGTGTTTCATCTTTAATTTGCATTTCCTGAATCAATCATGCATTTAAACATGTTGTCAAGTTTATTGGTTGTGTTTCCTTATATATTTTTGCATTTTTCTATTGTGCCTTTGTCTTTATTTTACTAAAGACCAAGTAGTAGCAGTAGTAGTAGTAGTTTTGTGGAAATATTTTCTATATTCTTACTTTTAAGATTTATGTGCAATATACATTTTAGCTATTTTCTCAAAGTCTTTGGCTTGTCTTTTTATTTTTCAGTGAGATCTTTTGTTATACAGTGGTTTTAAATTTTGATGCAGTCAGAATTATCAGTTTTTTCCATTATGATTTGCATTTTCTCCTTTATTCTAAAGATTTTATAGTTTTGCTCTTGTATTTAGGTCTTTACCTGCAATTTATTTTTGTTAATAATATGAGAGAATGTTTATTTCTGTAAACATATGAATAGCTGTTTTTTGCAGCTTCATTTATTATAGGGGCTGTTCTTTACCATTTTTTCTTTTTTTGTAGTGTGATCACATTAACTGAGTCTCCATGTAGATGGGCCTCTATTTTATTCCATTTGTTAGATGATCTCTCCCTATGTTGGCACAATTTTATTTGTATCACTGAATATTTATAGTCAATCTATTATCCTGTTTGTTATTATTGTTGTTGTTAAAAATTGCCTTGGTTAATTTTCACTCTACTTCCATGTGAATTGCCTTTATGCTATGTTATGTCAAGCTATTTTACTGAGAATTTTATTATGATTTTTGTTAAAATCGTATTGCATATACAATATTTTTAAGAGAAGTAGCATTCATCTCTGAATCTGATGTAGCTCTCCATATACTTAGACAATCTTTTCTGACATTAAACAACAAATTTTACTCCATAGAGGTATTCCACATTTATAAGATTTATTCTTAGATACTTTATGTATTTTTTGATGCTATAATGTGCTTCTTTTTTTTTTTTTTGGTGGTGCACGGGCCTCTCACTATCGTGGCCTCTCTTGTTGCGGAGCACAGGCTCTGGACGTGCAGGCTCAGTAGTTGTGGCTCACGGGCCTAGTTGCTCCACGGCATGTGGGATCCTCCTGGACCGGGGCACAAACCCGTGTCCCCTGCATCAGCAGGCGGACTCTCAACCACTGCGCCACCAGGGAAGCCCTATAATGTGCTTCTTTTTAAAGTTACATTTTCTAATTGTTGCCAATCTTTGAGTTGGACAGTTAACCGGTTAATGGCTAATTAAGAATTAGAGCCTAGACCTCCTTTCTCATATTACTTTCTCTAACACATTAGGAATCTCCTTTCAAGGAAGAGTTCTTGGCCCTTTGACATTATGGAGGTATTGTGTCTTATGTGCTTATAAGAGGACATAGTGGATGGTGAGGCGGATGCTGAATGGATTGTAGGTATTTTAAGGGAAAATGGAGGAAGCACAATCAATTGGTTAGGTATTGAGAAGACTCCATGGCTGACAACTTCTTCGAAGCAGCCAATTGAAATAAATTTTGTGGCTCAGGCTATTCGTAGCATGTATAAGTGAGTTTTGAATCCTCTCTGTCAATCAACAAAGAGTTGTTAGTAAAAGGCAGCAATTTTATTGTCTACTGTGGGTTTGTGGGAAGTATTTGAAGCCCATCTAAAAGAATACTAACAGTTGCCAGGATGCTTGAACATGATCTTCCATGGTAAGAAGTATCAGTGAAAATAATACATACTTCACTCATTCACTAGGTCTGCTTAAGGTCAGAATATAGCCTACACTTCTTCAAGGTCAATCTGAGTTACTAAGTTCTCTATGAGACTTCCTGAGTTTTCACTATGTTGAACTTATTCTCTTTTTTTCACTGAGCTCCTAAGGTACTGTCTTGGTTCCTTTATTACAATTTTTACTTTGTCTGTGTCCCTTCACTTGATTTTAAACTCAGTGGTAATAGGTTTACTTTTGCTGCTCAGATCAGTACTTTAGACAGACGTGGCACTCAGTAATGCTTGAATTAAAGTGAAAGGAATGGAATATTTATTTCTTTAGAAAAGATATTGGGGTCACATCAGAGTAAACTTAGGTTTCTATAATGTTTAGTTAGCTTTAAAGGGCTCTGGAAAAGGGAAGTTGAACTGAGCAACTCGATTCTCAGTTAGCTGCTCATGAAATATTTTGTGTCTCTGTGGGGAGCAGGGAATCTGTTCCATCAAAAATTAAATTAGGATGCTGAGTAATCAAATGCTACTGATTCAGAAACTGAGAACCAGGCATTTTTACAATACTTCTAGTTGTAGAATATATCAAGGGGTCCTTATCTGCTCTCTGAGTTTTCAAAGCTTGGTTCTATGCATCAGTAGCAATTCTCTGATAATGTTAATTCAGTTCACTAGAGAGTTCATCCATTTTTAAAATTAATTAGCTATTAGCCATTTTGTACTTGCTGAAACCCAGGCTGAGATGCTCATTATTGTCTGTCATATGCCAGATAATGAAATTCATGGAACCCCAAAATAACTCAATCATTTGGAATTCTAAACTGCCTACCTTCCTAAACAGATTATTACACACACACAGATGTCTCCCTAGCACTACTCTCTAGGTTTGAAAGTAAAATCTCTTTGGGTGGGAAGAGATGGAGCTGATCTGTGAATTTTTCCTAGGAATTAGCTACTGGCCTGGTTTAAAACTTATGTTAAGGCATCACACACACACACACACACACACGCACACACATACACACACACACACACACACACACGATGGACATAACTATAGATACATTCAAATTAATGTAATGTAGTATGATGCATCTCTGGAAAGAGGTTTTTCACCATTGAGTATAAAGTTAATATGATGTGATTGTAAACTTCAGTGGTTGGGTTTGCAAAATTCCTTCCATGTGGCATTCTACAGTATATTTCCAGCATGCAGTAGGCTCATGCAAGGTGTTTATTGGTGTCTGCTCATTCTCTGAAGCTCTCTACAGTCCACCATTTACCTGTCCTTTCATTAAGTTCCTCTCACCATTTTGTAGATAATTACCAATCCCATAAATATCCAGAGCAATATACCTATGACAACAAACGGAATTCATTACATAGTTTGTAGATGCAGACAAATTTAATTGACTTCTAAAAACTTCTCTAAAAATCACTGACAATGGGCTCCACGTTATGCTGAATATTGGAGACACAAAGATGAAAAAAAGACTCTTGGCTTACGCCCTCATAGAGTTCATTAATTCCATACATACTGTGTTGTTCCAGCAGGATCAGCCTCTTTTGTGGGATTGGTTAAATCAACTTAATTATTTTCTTCCCGAACTTATGACCAACTCCAGGCCAGACCAGGAAGTCTTTATATTTCTATAGAAGTGACTGTTGGTAAACTTATTGAGTATTTCAGAGAGCTTATCCAGGAATGAACCAGAAGATGGGCTCAGAGCCCAGTTATTCCCAGGTGAAAGCTGTAGTCATTTTAATAATAGTCATGAGAGTGTTAGTTCCATTTGAACCTCCTGTCCTTCCTGCGTGAACCTGCCAGTAACATTGTCTTTAAAGGATGTTCCTTAGTGCTGGAGCAGTTACTCAGGCTATATCAGGCTACTGGGGAAAGCAGTCATGCACCAGTACTGCATTCATTGTTTTCCCTTTATGTTTCATATTAAAAGGCCAGTGACTAAAAACCTGGATTTTTTTTTCTTTTTCTTATTGCTGTGAGGCTGAACCACTAGAAGCTGTATAACTGCCATCCATGGAAACCCAAGTATTTTTTCAAGCCAGAGAAATGCCAGAAAATATCTGTTGTATTGAAAGGCACTGATCAATGTATTTTCAATTCATCAGGTTATAGCTTGACTAAAGAACGAAAGAAATTAGAAAAGCCTAATTACTAAAATGTAAATTATTTCTTTTTTCTAATTATGCATACTGTTCAGGCAAGACAAATGACCCTTCGGTATTTTAAACATTTCTGATGTTATTATTAAAATTATTTATTATAGTTACCCAGCATTGGAAGTGAGGCAAGCTTTAAATTAGACATCTTGATTATAAATGGAGTTCTTTCACTAATGCATAAAATTCAGCATAGAATACAAGGCATAAAGATGTAAATGCTGAGTTATTTTACAACTACAATTAAAACGTAAATAAGGCCCAGTGAAATAACAAAATCATTAAGTTAAATTCATTCATGACTTCAAAACCTGTGTTATAACATTAGGAAAAGATTTGTACTGTAGCAATGATTACGTATTATTGAATAGGTTATCCTCTTCTCCTAAATGTCATTACCATAATTTTCTTTTACATGATATTCAGCACTCAAGCTACATCAATTTTTTTTCACACCCAGCCTTGAGAGAATGTTTGATCATTTCTGATGGATTAGACTGAGTAAAAAGGGGATAAATTCTCCAGAAATCTTGCTTGTTTATATTTCCTTGAATGTACTGTTGAATTGAGGTATTAGCACCTTTATGTAATATTAGCTTCTTGATCTAAGCAGTAGATGCTGTGGTCTGAATATTTGTGTTCCCCCAGAATTCACACCCAAATCTTAATGGCATTTGGGAGGCCTCATGACTGGGATTAAACCTCTTACAAAAGAGATGCCACAGAGCTCCCTAGCCCCTTCCACCGTGTGAGGATACAGTGAGAAGTCTGCAACCTGGAAGAAGGCCCTAATCCTATCATGTTTGCACCCTCAACTCAGATGTCCAGCCTCCAGAACTGTGACAAATAAATTTCTGTTGTTTATAAGCTACCCAGTCTGTGGTATCTTGTTATAGCTGCTCAAATAGATTGATACCTCATAACCATGTATTAATAATTCATTAGTATATACCACAACTTGCTCCAAAATATACTTGTTTCCTAGCAATAGTGAAGTATTAAAAACACGTAAAGCAAATGGAAACTTAAAATTTAAAGGGGGGTTTCCCTGGTGGCGCAACACGGGTTCGTGCCCCGTTCCGGGAGGATCCCACATGCCGCGGAGTGGCTGGGCCGGTGAGCCATGGCCGCTAAGCCTGCGCGTCCGGAGCCTCTGCTCCGCAGCGGGAGAGGCCACAACAGTGAGAGGCCCGCGTACCGCAAAAAAAAAAAAAAAAAAAAAAAAAAAAAAAAAATTTAAAGGAAGATTAGGGCTCTATAAACAAGAATTCTTGTACAACATGAAGTCTTTGGCAACAAATTAATAGGAGCTGGAGAAATGTGAATTAGTGAATATTTTCTGTGAGCCTTCTATAAAAACTAAGTTCATAAATCTAGTCTTTAACTCAACAAAGTCTTTAAAAATGCTTTTGGGTAAAAATTCAAGATAATAAAGGCAACAAAAGTTATTATCTCATGAGTCAGTCTAACATAGGGATGCGACATGAAGAACCTAGATGAGTGAGCAGCTATTATGTTCTTTAGAATATGTCAAGTGAGCTCTTTGCAAATGCTGGGCTGTCGTAAATTCTTGGCTGGCTCCTCTCAGGAATGCCACAGTATTGATAATCTGTGTTGTCTATTAAGGTGCCATCCATATGCTTCATATGTGTGGCATGCAGGCAAAAGCCTGGCATTATCATCAGAAAATTCAGAACCTGGCTCATGCTCTGATCTTGACAGAGGACCATTCAGCTCCTACTTGGAAGGACTGCCAGGGTGTCAGTGGGTAGAATTTTTTTTTCCAAAAACCAATTTTGAATTTACTCAGGCATTTGGCTAAGGACTCTGAGATCCTAGATACCTATTCATTTGCTTGGAGGAAGAAGTTTTCACCTGAATAAAATACTAAGGGTAGTCCTTAACTAATTGGTTCCCAAGCCTCTAAAAGAGCCTCAGTTATACAATATATGTTATCTTCTTTTGATGAGGACTTCAGCCTGGTGCCTATGCCAGGATGTGTTAGCTGCAAATCATAGCCTTAAAGAACTGAATAATTAGATTTCTTAGATAAAGGCATTTAGAACTCAATATTTCTGATGAACCTTCTTATTTTAACTTTTTTACATATACTTTTTTTTCTTTCTTGGAAGCATGTTGTATAATTAACTTAATAAATCATTAAAATATACTTGCTGAATCATTTCCACTGAAGCAGTGCACTGCCACAGTTAAAAGGGCTGGCTCTGGAATCAGATTTCCTGGTTTTGATTCCTACTCTGTCACACACTTGCTTTGTGAGCCTGGGTGGGTTAATTTGAGTTATCTGTGCCTTTATTTTCTTCCCTGTAAAATGTTAATAGTAATACTTGTTCTATTGGGGGAATTAAATAAGTTAATGCATGCAAAGTCTTATATTTTGCACATACTAAGCGTTCTATAATTATGAACTATTAAATATTCGCTAGTTGATGCTATTTTTCTTTCAGATCACAGGTCTGTTATAAGTTCTCTTATTAATTCAGGCCCCTCTCTGTTTGTTATAACAAAGCCATGTCAGCAGAGTAGCAAAAGATGGTTCCCGTTGCAGTAAGAGCAAAATCCTCATCAATAGTGGTGAAGAGCTACACCAAGTTAAACTGCAATTCTCCTGTAGTGGCTCTTGAGACAATGTCTGGGTGTAAAAGAGTGTGAACAGCAGCTCTGTGCGAATCTTCAGTATGGTCGACCGAATAGTCTGTACTCCTCCTTCCAAGCACGTGGCTAGATTGTGCCTCCTCACTACCTTGAACTTAGGCATGGCCATGAGATGTGCCCCTGTACAGTGCATAGGTCATTTAGGTCTTGTTCTCCTCCTCCACCATGTTCCTGCAATGTTTGCAGTGAGAAAACCTCCATCAGCCTGTTTCATAGAGTAAGGGAAACATTGAACAAAGCTAGGACTTTGTCCTTAAGAAAAACTAGGGTTTCATTAAAAGATCTAAAATAATTAGCAATGCTTCAGGGTGTAAAATGGATTCCCCACCCCACCCCCCGCCATGAGGAAAGACAGGAAAATGTTTAGCAGAAGGCAGTTCTTATATTTTGGGAATGCTGAAAAAGATATAATAATGATAGGAGTGGACTGAAATAGAAGAAAAAGAATGCAGAAGATACCATAGAGAGACAATTGAAAATGATTTGATGTCTCCACCAATAAAAATGGAGAACATAGAAGGAAGAGCTGGCTGTGGGGAAAAGAAGGGTTCAGTGTGAGAAATACTGAGTTTTTAGATACTATTAAAACATCCAAATCAAGATGTCCTGTAGTCATTTGGAAATAACAGAAAATGATCAAAGTGACAGAATGAAAAATAGAAATGTAGCATGTAATGATGTTTGTGGAGGATATTCAAGAAGGGTGTGATCAAATGTAAAAAAAAAAAAGAGGGAGAGAGAGAAAGAGAGGGAGAGAGAGGAGGAATGATGAGATTTGAAATTAAGGGCTATTTAATTTGGTTGTTCAGCCTCATAGTTTTATATGGTTCAGGAGACTTAACATACATTCATCTCAATTCTAAATTAAAAGCTCTGCTGCCATCCAAATTTCTAATGCAAATGTCTCCAGGTGTTTTGGGTGGTTCTTCTGAACAATTCTGAAAAATACTGGTTAATTGAGAGTGCTACTTTTATTTCAGATTTTTGAGCTTCTGCTATATTGCTAGTATTATCTGTATTTTTTTTTCTTGCCTCTGCTAACAGCTAACTGGTAAAATCTGCAATATTTTACATTGTGTAGTGTTTTTTGTAACTTTTATGTATTTCCATTTCCTATATGCACAGTGCATTTGGGGGCAGCCAGTGCATCTCAAAAATAGTCATTTTGTCGAAAGCTGGGTCTGAGAATAACTCTATCTTCCTTCAGAGATAACTTCAATTTAGATGAAATACCTTCCCTTGGGAGAAATCTGGCAGATGCATTGTCTGCTTAGTTTGTATTGGTTGGTATGTGTAAAGGAGCAACACTGCCAGCTGACCACTCACATTCAGAATCACTTCTGGAGTTTTAGTGGACACTTCTTGATGCTATTTTAATCTGGTCTTTCAGGTGACATTGGGTTCAGAAGTTATTTGGGAATGATTAAGCACTTAGAGAAGATCATAGTTTTTTTTTTATATCAAGATTTTACAACCTAAACCAGTTTTTAAAAATCACATTCCAAGGGATAATTAAAATTATGTTATATCATATCTTATCCTGAGATTTAAGTTTGTTGAATAGATTCAGTTAATTTTATCACTAATGTTATTTTCTCCACTAACACAAAGCCTCAACGAACTACAACGTATGTAATCACCATCAGAAACAAACCAAAATTAGTTGGTGAACTTGAAGAAAAATCACTTAAAAATAAAACGAGGGAAAAGAGTAGAAGAGAGGGTAGTGAGTTATTTTTATAAAAGGATTATTGTTTGAAGGAGATGGGTGAGTAGATAACTGGGTAGCCAATACCGGTAGGTTTCTTTGTTTTGTTTGTCTATTTATTTGGTTTGTTTTGTTTTTAACAGATATTGATAATCTAAGTTCTTTCCATATAGGAACATCTATTTTAACAGAGGAAATGTGAATGGAAATGAGACAGGTGATACTTCATAGGAAATAAGGTTTACAAGAAGAAGGCTAAGAAAAATTTAAGACAGTCAGATCAACTCAATACAATTCAGTGGCATTTTTTTTTCCCCTGGGCTACAGAACTATAGAGCTAGTGAAGAAATTGTGTTGATGTAGGAATGCTTGAGAGTTATTCACTTATTTACTGCCTTGTCCATGAAAACACTTCTTTTTAAAAGAGATTTCAGGCACTGCAGACCAAGGCTCTTCATTTCAGCCTTTTAAAAATGATGAGGAGATTTAATTAAGAAACATTAGCATGATCATTTAAAAATCCAACACTGTAATCCTCACAGTAAACAATCTGATAAAGTTAAACCACATGGTAGTTCCTGAACCTTGTGATGTTTCTAACCTTTGGGAGTTTTTAGGAAAGAAAAGGTTAATGAAATTGTGGATAATAATTTTTTAACATAATTTTCTTTCTCTTTTCTTATTGTTTTGTTCAACTCTTGATGAGGTCTCCCATAAATGAGTTAGTATGGAAATAAATAACAGTGAAAAAGCAACATCTTGTCAAACATTAAAACCCATTAATCTCCCAGAAAGGAGTGTGCTCTGTTTGAATGGAGGAAGGATAATGGAAAGATGCTCTGTGTTGAGCAAGCAACTAAGTGCTGCTTGATGTATTTATTAATAACTTTAAAGAAGAAGATGCTGGGGCTTCCCTGGTGGTGCAGTGGTTAAGAATCCGCCTGCCAATGCAGGGGACACGGATTCAGGCCCTGGTCCGGGAAGATCCCACATGCCACGGAGCAACTAAGCCTGTGCACCACAACTACTGAGTCTGCACTCTAGAGCCTGCAAGCCACAACTATTGAGCCCATGTGCCACAACTACTGAAGCCCGCACGCCTAGAACTTGTGCTCCACAACAAGAGAAGCCCTCACTCGCCGCAAATAGAGAAAAGCCTGTGCGCAGCAATGAAGACCTAATGCAGCCAAAAATAAGTAAAAAAAAAAAAAAAAAAAAAAAAAAAGATGCTGGACTCTAACAGCCTCTGTAAAGAACTGAGACCTGGGCTTTTTGGAAATTCAATCCATGATTTTCTATATGAACTTTTGCCAGCTCATCCATATTTTCCTCTTCTTAGAAAGAAAACTTCCTTATTCATATCTGGTTGTCTTGATTTTAATTGCTACACCATTATTGCTTCTAGAGGATTGCTGTCCACTTCTTTTTGATATAAAGGGGCTTAGACATCATATAAAATATTATATCTGTTATTAGGTGCGGGACTTTTGAGTGGTCACTTTCCTGTGGGAGGATTTTTGCAAGAGCTCTGTAAACAAAACATATTTTGAGGGGGAAAAAAAGTGGGCAGGGATAAAGTGTAAGGTTCTTTTTCATTAATCTAACACACATGCACACACAATTCTTTAATATGCTTTTGTTGTCATGGGAATAGGTTGGTGTAACTAAACTAGAAATAAGAATATCATAGAAGAACTTCTTTCAATTATGGAACAGTCGAATGGAAACAAACACACAATAACTTCATCCAGGTGATGTTTGATTTTATTGAGTGTTTCAAATGTTGCTCTAGGTCATCAGGGAAGATCAATTAAGAGCTTATGTCACTAGGGTTCTGTCTACAATGTTGCCATCAAGATTAAGTGTGTGAATCTTTCAACAACCAGTTGTAGCCATCATTTTATTGGAGCAAGCTTATGCATGTCGGTGTGTGTGTATGTTTGTGAGGGAGGTGGCGAAGACAGGCAAGAGCGGGTGTGGAAATTTTTAGGCCTGAGGTGAGAGGAGAGTGGGCAGGCTGAAACCGTAAAGTCATAGGGTTGTGTTTGTGAAGCTACAAATCGGGGTCCAAAGGGGGCTCTTCAAAGAGAAAGGAGCCCATAGCTGGTGGCCTGCTATGAGCTAGGAAAACAGGAGCTGAATGGCTAGGTGGTAGAAAGTCCTGGCCAGCTTCTGGAGATGCTGGGAAGACAGCTCTGATTAAGGGCCACAGAGACTGGACAGTCAAGAAAGGCATAGGTGCCATATGAGTATATTGAGTGTGTATGGAACATCTGAAATACTGATTTCCCCCTTGCAATGAGGACTTTAGCAATACTTTCATATATTAACTTCCATATTTTGAAGTGCTAGCCCAGCAGGTACTAGATCTCTGTGGTTCACGATGGTTCTGGTACCTGGTAAATCTCTCCCTTATTTCCTGCCTCTCATTTCCCTTCAGTACACTCCAGGGCAAATTGTACTCCTTTCTGTCTCTCAGTGTCCTCGGTGTGTTGCTCACAGGCCTTTGCAATGGCTACTTCACTTGCTTATGGTCTCTTGCTCAAGTATCTTTCCTGATGATTCCTTCAAAATAGCATGTCCCTCTTTGTTTCAGGTTCCTACCTAGTTTTGACCATAATATGAACTCTATGAGAGTAGAGTTTTGTTCTCTACTGAATCCCCAGCAGCTCAAACAGCACTTGGCTCCTAACTAGGCACTCAGAAACGTATGACAACATGAAAATTGTTACATATTATTACTCTCTTTGGATTAAAGATAAGAAGACTTCATCAGTATATATCCAGTAAGATGTAGCTATTTCTTTAGTGACCCCCAAGGAAGTAACAAAGAAGGACACATGTCCATGCACAAAGCAGCATTTGTTCACAGTCCTGCTAATTTTACTCTCTCAAACCTACTTAAGCAACTTCTCGCAGTGGCACAACTTCAACAAATCCTTGGAATACGCTTTCTTCTTCTGCACTTTTGGTATTTGCCAGTCATCTCTCCTTCAGCATTCTGCCAGTCCATGACCTTGAAATCATTATTGCCCTAACTTTGGCAGATGCTAGCTCATTACCATCTCTCTGCTCCACGGGCAACCTGACTTTGTGAAGTTTTAAATGAGGAAGTTTGTAAGGAACATAATTTAAATTACAAGGCCCCTAATTTGGTACAGTGTGTAGAAGAAAATGAAAGTCCTTTCTAAACTTTGTAGGGCTGACCACAGCTGAAAATGTTTGGCCTTCTTCAAAGAATACCCAGTTCCTGTCATTTGATTGCACTAGCATAATTGAGTTTCTAGAACACTTGCAGTGCTATTTGGAAGCCCAGGGGTAAGAAGCAGATGGGGGAGTCAATAGGGTAAGAACAGGAGAGTGGAGAAAGAGTAGTCACCACCTACCAACTTGACTGTAGCTGGTATCTGCCACTGAGCACTTGAACACGTTCCCTACCCTGTGTAGCATGGCTACTTAAAAACAAATTCCTCTGTCAGCTTTCTGATCAGACCTACAATCTGTAGGGCTGGGGAACTGCCATAGAGCCATTTATTTTCTCAACTGTGTTTATGGACTCAAAAGAGGATTTGATTCCCAAGGCTTACCGCCTTATGAGAATTGTATCTACTTTACAGACCTGCAGTGAAAGCAGACTGCTTAGTCTTGAATAATTATTGGAAATGGTCTCTTCTTATTAGAGTGGGCAAATAACTTATTGTCCAAAGTAGGAGGTTTCTGAAAATAAAGGGGGAATACTAAAAATAATATAGTTGTATATGTATATGTATATATACATACATATATGTATATAGAATGTTGCATATCACTCATTTTTTTCCAGTTTAATTGAGAAATAATTGACGTACATCACTGCATTAATTTAAGGCATACAACATGGTGGTTTGATTTACATATATTGTGAAATGATTATCATAGGAGCTTCAGCTAACATCCTTTTCATATATTTAGATACAATTTTAAAAAAGAAGAAAAGAATAAAGGAAAAATTGTTCTTTTTGTGGTGAGAACTCTTAGGATTTATTCTCTTAACAATTTTCTTATATATCTTATGGCAGTGCTAGCTATAGTCATCATGTCCTACATTACATTCCTAGTACTTATTTATCTTATAACTGGAACTTTGTCCCTTTTGACCACCTTCCTCTAATTCCTCCTACCCCCAACCTCCACCTCTGATAATCACAATTCTGAAAGACAACAAAAATACTAACTCAAAAAGATATCTGCATCCTCATGTTCTTAGCAGCATTATTTGTAGTAGCCAAGAAATGGAAACACCTAAGTGTCTGTCAATGAATGAGTGGATAAAGAAGTTGTAGTCTGTACTTACAATGGAATATTATTTAACCATAAAAAAACAAGGAAATCCTACCATTTGTGACAACATGAATGGACCTTGAAGGCATTATGCTAAGTGAAAAAAGTCAGACAATCTACTCACTAACAAATTGGTATTTTTATATTAGTAGTTGTGAAAATAAAATATAAAGTAACATATTGACATATATTGAAGCAAAATAAAGTTTTCTTATTAATGATCTGAACATAAAAATAACAAATAATAATTTTTTATAGTATGTGTTCATGCACTTTAATCACATTTTCAGTAATGTATGTTTCTAATATATTGGAATTTTTCTAAAGAATAAATTAGTATTTTTCTAAATTTTTCTAAAATTTTCTAAATTTTTCTAAAGAATAAATTAGTATTTTTCTAAAGAATAAATTTCTTTTAATACAATCATTTTAAAAATTAAGTTGACTGCAATCATCTTCCAGTTGCATTTTTATCATTAATATATTTGATGTTGATATGTTTAATTGATTTGTCATCTAATATGCCTGGTAAAATAAGATCAAATTCTGCTAAATGGAAAATGGTCTCACTAAACTTTTGTTTTATTTTGAAATGTGGAAATGTAGCTTCACAAATATTTTATAGATGCTGTCTTTCTTTACTCCATTTCAAGTATCTTGCTTGGAAAAATATTTTTAAAGTAAAATATAGAATTGTCAATTTCAATTCCATGCTGATTCAGAATGTAAATTCTTTCAACCAAAGTAGAATCTCTATGCAAATATTTCCCTCAAATTTAAAATATTCCAAAGTTTAATTATGGAATTAAAAAATTTAATTTGTACAGTTTCCAAAGTTATTAATATTCCTCTTTTTACTTTGAGATAAATTTAAATATCTTCCTGTTAGGAAGCAACCTTGATTTTCAATATTTACGATTTGTTAAAGCTTCAAAAGCTATTGTGTGTGTGTGTGTGTGTGTGTGTGTGTGTGTGTGTGTGTGTTTCACTTCTTAAATACTTTGATTAAAGATATACAAGTGATTTTCAACAAAAGGCAACCTAAATTTAGAGAACTCTTCTATAAAATATTTCACCCTACATATGACATTTAGACCAATTTCAAAAGTAGTTATAAGAGGATCATACACCATGACCAAGTGGGGTTTATCCCTGGACAGTTCAACGTACACAAATCAAGTAATATAATAGAACACATTAACAAAATAAAGGATAAAAATCACATGATCATCTCAATAGATGCAGAAAGAGCATTTGACAAAATTCAGTACCCTTTCATGATAAAAACTCAAAATATAATAGACCGTGTATGAGGAGCCCACAGCTAACATTATACTCAACAGTGAAAAACTGAAAGCTTTTCCACTAAGATCAGGAAAAAGGCAAGGAAGTTTATTCTCACCACTTTCGTTCAACAAGAACTAGAAGTCCTGGCCAGAGCAATTAGGCAATAAGAAGAAATAACAAGCAAACCAGAAAGGAGGATGTAAAATTATCTTGTTTGCAGGTGAAATTATGTAAACAATTTCATTTACACTAGCATCAAATAGGATAAAATACATAGGAATGAATTTAACCAAGGAGGTGAAAGACTTGTACATTGAAAACTACATAGCATTGATAAAAGAAATTAAAGAAGACATAAATAAATGGAAAGACATCCTGTGTTCATAGATTGGAAGGTTGTCTTCTAATTTAATATTGCAAAAATGTCCATAGTACCCAAAGCTTTCTGCAGATTCAATGTAACCCCTATAAAAATTCCAGTGGTATTTTACAGAAATAGCAAGAGTAATCCTAAAATTCCTATGGAAGCTATTCCCTGAATAGCCCAAACAATCCTGAGAAAGAACAAAATTGGAAACATCACACTTCCCAAGTTCAAAATATATTACAAAGCTATAGAAATCAAAACAGGGAACAAATAGAGAACCCAAAAATAAATCCATGCATGTAAGATCAACTGATCTTTGATAAGGGTGACAAAAATATACAACAGGGAGAGCTAGTCTCTTCAACAAATGGTTTTGGGAAAACTGGATATTCACATGTAAAAGAATGAATTTGGACCCTTTTATCATCCACAAAAATTGACTCAAAATGTATTAAAGAAATAAAAGTAAGGCTTGAAACTAAAAATTCTAGAAGAAAACAGGAAAAATGGCTTTATAACATTGATCTAGGCAATTATTTCTTGGATATGACACCAAAAGCACAAGCAGCAAAAGTGAAAGTAGATAGGTCAAACTACATTAATCTAAATGCTTCTATACAGCAGAATAAAAAAGAAGCCTAGAGAATGGGAGAAAATATCTGGAAATCATATATCTGATAAGGGCTTAATATCCAAACTATATAAGGTACTCCTAAAATCCAATAGCAATGATAATAATTTGATTTTTAAAATGGGCAAAAGACTTGAAGAGACATTTCTCCAAATAAGGCATACAATTGGCCAATTGTTACATGAAAAGATGCTTAATGTCGCTAATTATCAGGGAAATGCAAATCAAAGCCACAATCAGATATCACCTCACATCTGTTAGAACAGCTGTTATCAAAAAACCAAAAAAACCAAAGAGAAGTGCTGGCTCAGATGTGGAGAAATTGAAACCCTTATACACTGTTGGTAGACATGTATAATGGTACAGCCACTATAAAAAACAGTATGGACATACCTTTAAAAATTAAAAATAAATCCCCCCAGAAAATTAAAACTAGAACTACCATATGATCCAGCAATTCCACCTTGGAATATATAGCCAAAAGAATTTAAATCAATATCTTGAAGACATATTAGCCCTTCCATGTTCATTCATGGTATTCAGTATTCACAATAGCTAAGATTTGGAGACAACCTAAGTGTCCATCAATGGATGAATGGATAAAAAAATAATAAGGAATGTTATTCAGCTCTAGAAAAGAAGGAAATTCTGCTTAATATGACAACATGGGTGAACCTGGAGGACATTATTCTTGTGAAATTAGACAGTCACAGAGGAACAAACACCAAATGATTCTATTTATTGAGGTATCTAAACTAGTCAAACTCATAGAAGCAGAGAGTAGAAGAGTAGTTGCCTGGGGCTGGAGGGAGGAAGGAATGGACGGTTGCTGTTCAATGGGTGTAAAATTTCAGTAATGCAAAATGATTAAGTTCTAGAGATCTGCTGTATAACATTATGCCTATAGTTAAGACTACTTAACTTAAAAATTTGTGCACTTAAAAATTTGTTAACAGGGTAGATCTCATGTTAGAGTTCTCTGTTCTTACCAAAAGAAAAAAAATCAATTAAAAAGTGGTGCTGGGGCTTCCCTGGTGGCACAGTGGTTGAGAGTCCGCCTGCTGATGCAGGGGACACGGGTTCGTGCCCTGGTCCGGGAGGATCCCACATGCTGCAGAGTGGCTGGGCCCGTGAGCCATGGCCGCTGACCCTGCGCGTCCGGAGCCTGTGCTCCACAGCGGGAGAGGCCACAACAGTGAGAGGCCCACGTACCGCAAAAAAAAAAAAAGTGGTGCTGAGGGCTTCCCTGGTGGCGCATTGGTTGAGAGTCCGCCTGCCGATGCAGGGCACACGGGTTCATGCCCTGGTCCTGGAAGATCCCACATGCTGCAGAGCAGCTAGGCCTGTGAGCCATGGCCGCTGAGCCTGCGCGTCCGGAGCCTGTGCAAAAAAAAAAAAAAAAAAGTAGTGCTGAGCAGTCAGGAGATTTCTGCTCCCTCACAAAATTTTATATTTCATCTACTCTAAAAGCTTATGCATAAAATATTTATAAATTTTGGACAACTATAGCTTCTATTTAAATTTGTACAATATCATAGCTTGTGCAAAAACTGTCTTGAATTAGACATGTATCATAATCAATTCCAAATACATTTCTTCTTTTGTAGATTTCTTAAGGTATTGGATAGCTGCTACTGCATATAGCAAATCACCCAAACACTTCACAGCATAAAGCAACAACATTATTATGCTTATGGTTTCTCTATGTCAAGAATTAGGACAGGGTGTGGCAGGGATGGTTTGTCTCTGTTCCAAAATGTCCAGGGACTCCGCTAGGAGACCTGAAAGTTTGAGGTAACTCAACAGCTGGGGGTTGGAATTATCTGGAAGAGTCTTCATTCACGTATCTAGTGGATGAAGGTGACTGTCAAGTGTGACCTCAGTTGAGCTGTTGCTTAAAACATCTACATGTCATTAAGTTGTCTTCTTGAAAGAGCTTATTTGGATTTCCTTACTGTACGGCAGCTAGATGACAAAAGCAGCCTCGAGAGAGAGCTAAGCAGGAATGCATGGCATTTTGATCATGAGGATTTGGAAGTCACATAATGAAACCTGCCATACTCTAATGGAGCATTAACAAACGTTTGCCCAAATTTAAGGCAGGGGACATAGACTCCAGCCACTTCATATAAGGAGTGTCAAGTGCACATAAGAAGAGTACGTATGGGATGAAGATATTTTTTCAGTTGTTGTTCTGTAAAAACTATAATTGGTCACACTTAAATTTGTTAAGACACTGTTTTTGTCTAGACACTGCTCCAGCAGAATTTGTGTTTATATTACAAAAATAGTTTTATCTTCAATGTTAAACTTTTTAGCTACATTTTAAAAATCAACAACAAGCAGATCTTTCACCTTCAACAGAATGGATTTTTACAAAGTGAATTTACTGCTAATGGAGCTAGTAACAGCAATCGATCCACTTTTCATCTGCGTATAAAAAATCTTAGAATTGAAAATTAGCAAAATGAATTTAAACAAAGACTTATTTGATTTAAATGAAAAGCCACGCATCACAAGGTGACATGTAGCACCTTCTGAGGCTGCCTACTTTAAATTGTTGCCTTGAGCACATTTTTCTTAAAATTACTATTAACTTTTAAGATATGTGCTGATGTTTCGTCTGTAGATTCGTGTCTTCATGTTTAGATGGGGTCAATGAAATCACTGTTCTTCCTGTGATGGACAGTAAATGTTGATGAACATTTTGTGCTAGCTAAGCAAGTCATTATCAAATTTCTCAAAGAATGAAATTTAGCCTTTAATTTTTCACTTGAAAAGTATTTTTTAAGCTCATTGCTTCTTTTTTATTTTATTTTATAATATGTTTTATTTTATAATATGAAGTTTGTACCCCTTAATCTCCTTTAGCTATTTCAACGAACCAGCCACCCTCTCCCCTCTGGGGACCACCAGCTTGTTCTTTGAATCTTTGAGTCTGTTTCTGTTTTGTTTGCTCATTTGTTTTGTTTTTTAGATTCTGCATATGAATGTGATTAAATGGTATTTGTCTTCCTTCATCTGAATTATTTCTCTTAGCATAACACCGTCAAGGTCCATCCATGTTGCAAGTGGCAGGATTTCATTTCTTTTTATGGATAAATAGTATTCCAGTGTTTATATATACCACTTCTTTATCCATTCATTTATCAATGGACATTTAGGTTGCTTCCGCATCTTGGCAGTTGTATATAATTTTGCAGAGAACATAGGAGTACATATATACATTTGAATTCGTTTTTTTGGTTTGTTTTTCTTGGACAAATACCAAGAAGTGGAATTTCTGGATTGTGCGGTAGTCCTATTTTTAATTTTTTGAGGAAGCTTCATAATGTTTTCCATAGTGGCTACACCAAAACCACAATGAGGTATCACCTCACATTTGTCAGAATGGCGATTATCAACAGCTTATTGCTTCTTGAAAGGGCTTACTATAAACTCAGAAAACATTGTCAAACAAAATAGTCTTTGATTTATAATGTTTAATGCTACATGACAGAACAACTGTAAAAAGGGTATCTATAGTTGGACTGGTCATCCTGTATTTCCAGCACATACTCCATGTGTGTCTAACCTATAATTTCTCGTGTTTCCCACTTACGCCCCTGGCTTGTCCAAGCAAGAATAACTGTCTGGTGTACCAAATTCCTAGCAGAGATGTCAAATACTTTTTCCACCACCACGTGACTCTTACTGCTTGTATCTTAACACACTTTATCAGTGCGTGCTTAGTATGCTCTCCTTGAAGGGAATGTTAAATTCTATCAGGAAAGGGTTTGGGAAAGAGAGATATGTTATCTTGTCTCTTTTCATGTTTAACCATATGTTAAAGTGAAAACTATGTTTGCCGTACTGCAAGTACAAAATTAAGGTTTACTGTAATCATCCTCATTTATTTTAATGCAATTATTTTAATAATAATTCAATAAATTGAAAAATGCTACTACACAAAAGTTAATCTGGATGGGATGCTATGACAATATGAATATATCAGGAATGAACCATGACAAAATTTATGGTCATCATACTTTTTATCCAGATTGGACTTCTATGGGGCATTTTTTAAATTCTACTGCTCTCCAAATATTGTTGGGTTGAACAATAGTAAACTTGAGATTTTTTTACAATTCATTAGCTATGCTATCACAGGAAACTTATTTGTGCTCTAAATCTGTGTTCTCCTATTTAAAATGAAGTTAATAATATCTAACTCACAGGAACATTATGAGGATTAAACTGAAAAAGCCTTAAAAGAGCCTGACACAAAATAAATCACTCAGATAATGATATTTTCTTAGCTAGTATATTATTAATATCAACAATATTGATTATAATATATAATGTTTACAATTATTGTTTTCATACCTTTGAAGAAGTTGGTGTCATTATTTTTCTACCAAGAACTATATCATGGAGGAAATATTGAAATAAACACTGTTATATGTTTTTTGAGGGTGAAGTTGAATTTTTAGAGGACAAGTTGGCAATGCAAATCAACATCCTTAGACCTCTTCATAGTATTTGATTCTATAATTGTCACATTTCTTGGTATTTATTCAAAAGTAACAAGTCTGGATATGTCAGAAAACGTAGCTGCAAAGTTGTTCATTGTACTGCTGTTAGGCAGCAAGAAATTGGAAGCAACCTAAGTGTCCAAATATAAAGTCTTGATTTAATAAATTATGGCACAAACATATAGGATAGTAGTGTGAAGTCATTAAAAGAACTGTGATTGAAATTTAATGACATGCCAATATATTCACATCCTCTTCATTAAAATAACAGCCTATAAAACTGTATGTATTATTAATTCCCAACTTTGTTTTATGATATTTTAACTAGACACACAAACACACACACAGAAGATTGAATTCCTTAACCAAGTTGCTAACAGTGATTCTCTCTAAATAGTAAAACTACAAGTTGTCTCATTTCAGGTGTTTTCACTTGCACATAACCACAAAACCAATTCAGAGTAGCTTGAAAATAAAAGTAGTGTATTGTCTCCTGAAATAGAAAACCTCAGAGGAGAGTGGCTTTCTGGCATAATTGCATCAGGGGGCCAAGTTCTGCTCCTCTGAGATTCCCCCACCTCTGCCTCTTCTTCTGTGTGTATCCTCATCTTAGTATTGTTTGTTTCACGAAGCACAATGGCACCGGTGGTTCTAGGCCACACATCTGCACAACAAGCAAGCCATTTTAGCTTAGCCCTGAACGTAAAAAGTAGTTTTTTCATCTGATTTGACAAACCAGAGACCAACACTGTGGTCAGAGGAGCACTCAGAACCGAGTGGGTTGAGTTGATTGGATATTGCTGCCCATTCCTGGACCAGTCAGAATGGCAAAAGAAGCATCATGCTGCTCTGTTTACTTCAGAGACAACCGTGGAGGAGGAATGAGGTCAATCCCATGCAAATTCTGTGGTTGCTACACACTGGGGAAGAGATGGGTTAGGTACTAATGGAGGCAACACAACATCTCTTTCCATTAAGTACATTTTCTAGAAATGAATATACATTCAATTAGTTATAGTAAAAAGATTGTAAATGGTAACTGTGAAATCTCCATTATGTAGACCTAAATTAACAGAACCCTCAATGACTGAATTAGTCTTATTATCATTATTGTTAATATTTAGGTTTTGGGAGAAAGTGACATATAATAAGACAACCACCAAAAAGCACAATTTTCAGGTTACAGCTCTGGGATAAGAACTGATCATGCATAATCTTCTGTACCTTTTTCATCTCTGGTCACAAATAATAACTTGGGGTTCCAAATGAGAACCATTTCATTCAAGTGAGTGCAATTGCATTTTTTCTTCAAATTATTTACCCAGGCCAAAAACGAGTATTAGTCTTTTTAAGAAACAGTCTCACGGGTGAGTGTTGAAACTGAATGTGTGTGTTCAATAAAAGCAACTGAAATAGGTTTTACCTGAACATTGGGTGATTAATCTGGATGAAAAAAGCTTGAAAATTTTTTATTTTATCATTTATTTATTTATTTATGTACAAAGAATCAATTTTACAGATTCGTTTAGAGCATGGTAAGTTTGAGTTAGTAACGGAAATGTGGAGAAGGCAGTCACTTATAAATCTGGTTTTAGAGGAAGACTCTGGGTTGGCAAATTAAATCTGACAGCCATCAGTGTATTTGTGATATTTAAGGTGACAGGACTGATGGCATCTAGTTTGAAAATATAGAGAGAAAGGAGAAAAATTCCAAGGACAGAATTCTGTGGCAGCCCAACATTTATTTGTAGGGCTGGTGGAGGAAGAGAAACCGGCAAAGGAGACTGAAAAGCGTTCTGCAAAGATGTAGGAAGATGTCTCAGATATTTTTCCTTCCCTTAATAATGTCTCAATTTGTAAATTTTGAGTTCCATTCACAATCACTAATACTGCTGAATTCTTTTGTCAAAAATGATTTTCTTCCCTTTCCCTCCCTCCCAGAGTGTACATTTAAGGACATATAACCTATTGTCAGAAGACTTAAGTTGCTATAAACTAAAAGCACTGACTTCAACTTTCCAATCCAGTTATTTCTTTTTTCTTTTTTTTTTTTTGGCGGTACGCGGGCCTCTCGCTGTTGTGGCCTCTCCTTTTGCGGAGCACAGGCGCCGGATGCACAGGCTCAGCGGCCATGGATCACGGGCCCAGCCTCTTCTTAGCATGTGGGATCTTCCCTGACCGGGGCACGAACCCGTGTCCCCTGCATCGGCAGGCGGACTCCCAACCACTGCACCACCAGGGAAGCCCCAGTTATTTCTTACCTTGTAAATGCAGAAAGAATATTGAAGGAAGTCCCTTCTCTCCTTCTCTCTGTGGTAGATTGTTTGCAGAAAGGCCCTGGTTTTCCCCTTCCTCATGTTCTTAATATCTGACCTGCAACTCCTCTCATCAAGGTATGGAATCTCTTATCCTTCCTTTGAATATGGGCTAACCTTATGACTTGCTTTGGTCAATAAAATGTGGTGAAAATCATATTATCCTAATTATGTGTATAGGCCATGAGAGGTCTTTGAATGCTCTTCTCTTTCTCTTTGAATTATGCCCAGTCACCATGTTATCAAATCCTGTCTAGGCTGGTGTAGGACAAAAGACCATGTGGAACACAGATGAGCCATCTGAGTTGAAGACATCTTAGACCAACCAGCCTCCAGCTGACCCTATACCAGATAGTAGATACATGAATGAGTACAGCTGGGATTGGGAGAACCACCTACCTGAACCATATCCAAGTTGCTAACTCACAAAATCATGAGCTAAATATAAGTTGTTGTTTTAGCTATTAATATGGGGTTGGTTTGTTACACAGTGATAGCAAACTGATACATTTTGCATTCATTCTTATAGTACCTGATAAAGATAGAGGAGTGCAATGGCACTGGTTTCAACTGAACCTTTGGAATGTGACGTGGCAAAACTCTTGGGATCTGACTAGATTATGTTCTAATATTCACACAAAATTGCCAGAGTCAGTACGGTATCCTGTCAGGAGTCTTGTGGGCTGTGAGAAAGAAACTTGGGTTCTAGCCTTGTCTTGGACATTCATTTCACTAAAAGGTACTTTGAATAGATCACCTCATTTCACTGGTTCTCTTTTTCCACATATTTAAAATGAGCAGTTAGTATGAGATTCTACATATTTCCTTTCAACTTTACTATGGAACTCTCCTTAGGATTGATACAAACTCAAGAATTTGCTAGATTGGATACAATGGAAGAATCGACATTATTCTGTTGTTTAAGCTTTGGTGGTCTTTCATGACCCTGACATGATCACATATTTTACTTCCAAATTTTTAGCTCAATTTAACCAATCACTCAATTTATTCATGTCTATATCATTGGCCACCTACACAGAAAGCCATTTGACTATATGACAAGTTTTATAGACAAGCTATGGGTCTTAAAGAGGCCCCTCTCCTCAGTTACCAAGGCCAATGTTTGATACGAATATTGCTAAAATCTAACCTGGCACACCCGCCCCCCAATCTCTGCTCAGCTATCAGAGACATCCTTTGGGACGACAATTTTATCTCCCCAAATTCTCTGTTTTATTAAAGTTTGTCCCTTGAAAACAGAAACACACAAGTTAGTGGCAACCTTAGATTGTTTAGCATATCCTGAGCTTTCACACAGGCTTTCCCTGGTGTGAGGTTTCAGATTTGCTGAGAGTATTCGTCCCCGCTGGCCTTAGGGCAGGCAGGCTGAGCCTGAGCAACTGGGACCTGCAGGATGATCACCTCCCACCATTTATATCCTCATCTTTACCCACTGTGCTGTACAAAAACTATCTCCTGTGTGTTCCATGAAATAGAAACTTTGGAGAAACCCTACCTTAGCGTATTAGAGTCATTGGAATATATTTCATCATATGACCTGCTCCTCCCTAACAGAGTATCTTAAATCTATGAAGATGGTCTTTTTTTGATGGCTTTCCTTATGTTTTTCTTTGACCAAACATGGTCCTCCCTTTCTTCCTTCAAATTTCACTTATCTTTCAGAACTTATATCAAGTCCCAGTCCTTCAGTGAAATTTTCCCAATTAGTTTCGCCTACACTTCATTGTCCGGTCTCTTAACCTGAACTCTTCCTGTTTGCCTAACGCAGTGGCAGTTTTTTAATAATAGAAACCACCATATCTTCAACTCACACAGAATTATGCTAATTTAGTATTTTCTCATAGTGTACATCACAGGGCTGGTCACATAGTAACATCTTAATTAAATACATATTTACTGTCTAAGAAAGCATAGAATCCATCTCTGATGAAAATAGAAAATTGTATTCAAATGGTTAAAATGGATAAAGGGAGGAAAGAAGTTTCTCAAGCAAGCTGTGATTCTTTAGAAGGCAGATGTGAATGAGAGACATAGAGATGAATACCAAGAAGTAAATTGAATATACCAAGAAATCAGTGACTAAAACATAGAAGATTAAGCACATCAAAAAACCAACTCGTTATGAAATTTCAAGTGTGCATAAGCATTCTCTGTAAGGATTTATAGTTCTTTGAAGTATCTGTGGTCTTTGCACCAAGTATGTCACAGGTAGTTCTTTGACTGTTGTCTCAAGAATATGTATTATTTCCGCAATTCAATAAGACTATATACTGTATTGTATTTATTGGGTATCTACTCTGAGTCAGACTATAATAGTCAAAGTACAATCATAAGAAGATATAAGTATTGATATCCATAAAAGTCTATCTACCAGAATGTTCATGGAGCATTATTTTACATAATAAAAATAATATAAGTACTCAGTACTGAGGGAAATAAAAATAATATAATGTTTAATAATAATAAAAACCACATTTGGTATCAATTATATTATACTACTTATTAATTAATATATAAATATAAATGTATTAGTATGCTATATTAAATAAAATAAATAGCAATATATGAATATTCAGAAAAGAAAAATATTTTGTAGAATATTTAATCATACTCTTCATTATTAAATCCTCTTCATACTCTTATTATTAAATTGAGAAATTTAATATATCAGTTTGACTCTCGTTTATTCTAAAGGCAAAGGCAAGATATTATTT